>NC_090929.1:166909307-167212338 GCF_040938575.1 Ambystoma mexicanum
AACCCCTGTAGTATCGTTGGGTGTCTTGGAGATGTGGAACCAGGAGTTCTTATAAGGTAAGATTTGGTAGCAGTGGCTGGAGACAACACGTGGAGTGAAGATTCAGAAAACACAGGCAGTCCATTAAGAGGTCCGAGGAACTGGTACACAGGCTAAGTGAGGAAGTACTAATGCAGCAAGCAAAGGCAGTCCAGGGGAACAGGCCGGAGTCTGGTACACGGGAGGTCACAGAAGCAATGCTGAAGGTAGACGAAGGAAGAGCGGAGAGAGTAACAGACCGGAAAAGGAAAAAAGCGGTAAGTGAAGATGGGAAGGTGGGAGGGGAAGCAAGATGGAAGGAGGGCAAGGGAGAATACTGCGGACCAAAAGAGAAAGGGAAAGGCAGACAGGTATAGCGGAAAGAATAACAGAAAGGATAGACAGGGTACGAGGACCCGACCAGCAGCAAGCGAGAGAGCAGCACGAAAGCCACAGGTAGCAAGCAGCACAGCCTACGGACGAAACCGGAAGCGTTGCAACGCGTCCGTGACCCGGAAGTGGCCGGTTAAAACACCGGGCCGCGGAGCGTCTAGCCAATCGGAATCAGCAAAAGGGAACCAGGAAATAGGGGGCGTGGCCGAAGCGAACGAAGCTAGGTTCCGCGTCGCCAGCGGCTCCATAGACGCCAGGAACTCGGCGGTATGACAGTATGCCCCCTCCTATACGCTCCTCCTCCGGGTTTCCCTGGATGGAAAAAGTGGTATTTGCGAAGTAGGACAGGAGCATTAATGTGTGAGATGGGTTCCCAAGAGTTTTCCGAAGAAGGGTAGCCCTTCCACTTAACCAAATATTCCAGCCTGCCCTTATGATACCTGGAGTCACAGAGTTGGGCGACCTCATATTCAGCTCGAGTGGAACCCTGGGGAATAGGAGTCTGTCTAACCTGTCGTGCCCATGTGTCAGCATGAAATGTCTTAAGTTGGGAAGCATGGAAAACAGGGTGTACCCTTTTTAGGTTATTGGGTAGTCTTAGGCGAAAAGCCACAGGATTGATTTTCTGTATGATCTCATATGGCCCTAGATATTTTGGAGATAACTTGGAGGGATGTACCCAACGAGGTAAATATCAAGTGGAGAGCATAACTTGGGTACCCACATCCCATCCTGGTACAGGTCTACGATGTTTATTGGCTTGAATGCAATATCGGGCTTGGGCTGACTTAAGGCCTTCTTCTACCTTCTTGTGTGTCTCTCTAAGGAGGGAGAGTGAAGAATCTACTGAAGGTACGTTAGTAGAAAGGCCCGAGACAGGAAGAATGGAGCGAGGGTGAAAACCATAAGTACCAAAAAAAGGGCTGAACCCCAGAGCTGCATGTGTGGAGTTATTATAAGAGAATTCAGCTAGAGGGAGTAGTGTGCACCAGTTGTCTTGTTGGTTGTTGATAAAGCATCTTAAGTACTGCTCCAGGGTTCCGTTCAAACGTTCAGTTTGCCCATTGGATTGTGGATGGAATCCAGAGGTGAGAGCTCTTTCAATACCTAGTCTGCTACACAGGGCCTTCCAGAACTGGGAGGTGTACTGACTACCCCGGTCTGAAATAATCTTGTTAGGTAGACCGTGTAACCGGAATATGTCTTGGAGAAACACTTCCGCCATCTTGGCTGCCGTAGGGACGCCAGGTAATGGGGAGAAGTGAGCCAATTTGGTAAATGAATCCACTACTACCATGACACAGGTGCATCCTTCAGACGGAGGTAAATCCACTATGAAATCAGTTGAAATTGTGCTCCAGGGACCCTTGGGTACAGCATTAGGTTCCAGTAGACCAATTGGTCTTTTTCGGGATGATTTACTCCTCAGACAGATGATGCATGACTGAACGTACTGCTCTACATCCTTTCTCATTGTAGGCCAATAGAAATGTCTTTGAAGATAGTCATGAGTACCAGCCACACCCCTGTGTCCTCCTAGTTTAGAGTCATGACACCAGACAAGTGCGGTTCTACGAAAAGCCGGAGTGGGTAGATAAAGTTTTCCTCCTACTAGGTAAAGACCGTTCCTGATTTCATAGGCCAGATCTTTAGAGTGTTTTTCAATTTCAAAACGACCTCCAGAATCCTCCTGTACCTGTTGAAGGAATTTAGAAATTATTCCGATAGTCCTGGACTGGGGAAACATCCGTTCAAGATTTGTCTCTGACTCTGACACGTAATCACACCGGCGGGAAAGAGAGTCGGCTACAACATTATTTTTTCCCGGGATGTAAGTTATGTTGAATTCGAATTGGGCGAAGAAGTGAGCCCATCGGGCCTGTCGAGTATTGTAACACTCGAACTGTTTGAGAACCTGTAAGTTCTTATGATCAGTCCTTATGGTGAACGGGAACCTTCCTCCTTGAAGTAGATGACGCCATTCTACACAGGCCGCTTTCATGGCTAGAAGTTCTCGCTCAATAACCGAGTAGTTCCTTTGGCTGGAGTTTAGGGTCTTCGAGAAATAAGCCACCGGAGGTTCTGTGCCCTGAATTTCTTGAAGAAGCACAGCCCCTATTGCGGCTGAAGAAGCGTCCGTCTCTAGAATGAAGGGTAGATGTTGGTTTGGTTGTTGTAAAATGGGTGCTGAACAGAAGGCTTCTTTAAGAGTACCAAAGCTGTCTTCTGCCTCCGTTGTCCATTTAAATGGAGTTGCAGATTTCTTTAAGAGCGAGGTGATGGGTAATATCTTTTGAGAGAAATTTGGGATGAATCTCCGGTAGAAGTTTGCTAACCCCAGGAATTTTTGTATCTCTTTGACTGAGGTGGGTGAGGGCCATTCAAGGATGGAAGACACCTTATTTGGATCCATGGAGATTCCGTGATCTGACAGAATGTATCCTAAATAAGGAATGGAGGAGGCTGAGAACACACATTTGGTGAGTTTAACCGACAACTGGTTTCTCTGTAGTCTTCTGAATACTTCCCTAACATGTTCCACATGGTCTTCAGGTGTACGAGAGTATATCAGTATGTCATCTAAATAAACCAATGTGGTTTGGCACAGGAGATCTGAGAATAGTCTGTCCATAAACCGTTGGAATACCGACGGGGCATTTACCAATCCGAACGGCATTACCTGGTATTCAAAAAGTCCGAAAGGAGTCCGGAATGCTGTCTTCCATTCATCTCCTTTCTGCACCCGGAGTAAGTGATACGCATTCCTCAGGTCGAGTTTGGTAAAGATGGTAGCACCCTGTACAGCTTGTAGGATATCGGTTATCAATGGCATAGGATACCGGTCCTTTATGGTAACCTTGTTTAGGCCGCGATAGTCTATACACGGCCTCAACTCCTTAGAATCTTTTTTTGAGATGAAGAACAGTGATGCCCCTGCAGGGGACTTGGAAGGCCTAATTAGCCCGTTCTCCATGTTGCTGTCCAGGTACTTTCGGAGGTATTGTTTTTCTTCTAATGATAGTGGAAACATCCTACCGAAGGGTACCAATGCACCTGGGGTGAGATCGATGCAACAGTCTTCAGGCCGGTGAGGAGGGAGCTCTACGGGTATCTTTTCAGTTGCCACTTCATTGAACTCCTTCAGGTAGTGGGGAAGACAGTGCACCGTTTTGACTTCGCAGCTATTAGTGGTCTTGACGGTCTCGAATCTTGGTTCTGGCAAACATTCCGATTTGCATAGTGAGGACTGAAAGCTAAGTAGGTTTCTAGACCAGTCTATACAGGGGTTGTGTCTGCGTAACCAACAGATACCCAGGATAAGAGGGAAGTGAGCAGCTCTGATAATATCGAATGTGATACTTTCGGTGTGTTGTTGGATGGATAACGTAAGTGCTTTAGTGGTATGAGTGATCAAACCCGAGCTCAAAGGTTCGCCATCAACTCCTTCCACCTTTTGATCTTCGTTTTTGGCTATCCTCTTGACTCCATGTCGTTCTGCCCAATGGGTATCCATGAAGTTTCCTGCTGCTCCACAGTCGAGTAGTGCTAAAGCGGTTACTTCTTTGGGGCCTACTCTGAGAGAAACTGTGAGCACCATCAACCGGGAGTCCTCAGATGTTTCTGTAGAGGATACAGAAAGTGGTGCGTAGGGACTAAAAGCAGCCCCTCGGTAATGCGTCCCAATGCTTACCGAGGGCGAGCGTTTCCCGATCTTCTGGGTGGTACTTCCGGACAATCTCTTAATAAATGTAATGAGGATCCACAGTACATGCACAAGGAACCCTCCCTGCGCCGTTTCCTTTCTTCCGGTGTCAGTGGGGCTCTGGTGGTTCCAATCTGCATGGGTTCTTCTTTAGTTGTCCGTTGGAAGGGTATGGACGCTGGTGGAGGAGTCTCCATGGGAGGGGGTACGCTTAGCCTGTTTTTCCTCTTTTCTTGACGTCTTTCCGTCATCCTGAAGTCAATTCGGAGGGTAGCTGTCAGAAGTTCGGCGAAAGACGCCGGTCTTTCTATTCGGGCAAGTTCGTCCTTCAATTCCTCCCTTAAACCTCGCCGAAATATGGCATACTGAGCCTGTTCCTGCCAACCTGCCTCTGCAGCCACCTGTTTGAAAGTGGTGATGTAGGTCAGTAAATCAGAATTCCCTTGACGGATGTCAAGGAGGTCCTCCGAGGCCAAGTATGTACTCTCTGTTCGCAAAAAGGTTTGTTGAATCGGGGCCTTAAAGGCATCGTAGTCCTGTAAAACCGGGTCTGACTGGTTTACTAGAGGGGTAGCCCAAGCCAGGGCATTTCCGATCATGTGGGTGATCATAAACCCCACCTTGGCGTGATCTGAGGCGAAGGTCTGAGGGCGAAAGGTAAAATGAAGATTGCATGCGTCCAGAAATTCTTTAACCTTCTTTGGGGATCCATCAAACTTCCCTGATACTAGGGGAAGTGGAGGTAAATCGGCTAAAGGTCTTTCTCTGTCCGTCATACGCTGTTGAAGGGTGGCGTTAGCAGTCTTAAGGTTCTGCATCTCTAGACTTAGACTTTGTACAGCGGCTACGAGTTCTTGTACCTGCTGTGGGGTGGCCATCTCTTTTAGGCGTTGCAAACTGTCACCGGGATCGGTGATATCTTCGTCCGAAAGTGTAGCTTCTGAAATCTCCCCCTCCCCCGACTCCTCACCTTCTTCTTCCTTCCAAGAACCCTTCTTTTCTTTTCTTCGAGTAGACACCTTTTTTTTATGAAGATAGGGACGACCCCGGAAGGAAGCCACCGTGCTCCCCAAGAAGGGAGAACAGGGGGCCCACCCCCGGGATCGACCAAGAGGGGAAAAAGCCTTAGGCACAAAAAACCCCTGTAGTATCGTTGGGTGTCTTGGAGATGTGGAACCAGGAGTTCTTATAAGGTAAGATTTGGTAGCAGTGGCTGGAGACAACACGTGGAGTGAAGATTCAGAAAACACAGGCAGTCCATTAAGAGGTCCGAGGAACTGGTACACAGGCTAAGTGAGGAAGTACTAATGCAGCAAACAAAGGCAGTCCAGGGGAACAGGCCGGAGTCTGGTACACGGGAGGTCACAGAAGCAATGCTGAAGGTAGACGAAGGAAGAGCGGAGAGAGTAACAGACCGGAAAAGGAAAAAAGCGGTAAGTGAAGATGGGAAGGTGGGAGGGGAAGCAAGATGGAAGGAGGGCAAGGGAGAATACTGCGGACCAAAAGAGAAAGGGAAAGGCAGACAGGTATAGCGGAAAGAATAACAGAAAGGATAGACAGGGTACGAGGACCCGACCAGCAGCAAGCGAGAGAGCAGCACGAAAGCCACAGGTAGCAAGCAGCACAGCCTACGGACGAAACCGGAAGCGTTGCAACGCGTCCGTGACCCGGAAGTGGCCGGTTAAAACACCGGGCCGCGGAGCGTCTAGCCAATCGGAATCAGCAAAAGGGAACCAGGAAATAGGGGGCGTGGCCGAAGCGAACGAAGCTAGGTTCCGCGTCGCCAGCGGCTCCATAGACGCCAGGAACTCGGCGGTATGACAGCTGCGCCGACCCGTGAAGAGGAATAGTATCCCCGGTGGTAAAGTCAGGTAAGTTTATGCGGGGTAACTAATATTGCCTCTGTGTATTCCCTTGGCTCACCTTGCTGTTCTTGTCTTCCCCTTAGGTGCCGGAGTGCGGCGGGAACATGCAGAAGGATGCGGTGGAATGTGAAGATGCTGCGAAGGCCGGTGAGTTCAGCGCGGCGCTGCAGCAGGCGAGGCGACGCGCATAATATAACTTCTTTCTTCCAGCTCGAAGGCATGATGGATCAGGAATTCAGGTAAGGATCAAAGGTATTGCTCTTGTTCTAACCTTTTCTCCTTCTTTCTCCCTGTTTCTAGGAGCTCCAGACTCGAGCCGGGCGTGGCAGAAGACTGGATGCAGACTTGCAGGCACGGTGAGCGTTACGCTGCTGGATGCAGAATAACGCGAAGCGTGTGCTGCTCTTCGGGCGTGGTTTAAATAGCCTCCAAAGTAGTCCCAGGTAAGTATTCCTCCCCAGCCCCACCCGAGTAAAAAAATAGTCCCTAGGTAAAGTAGTCCCCTCCAAGCCTCTTTTGGCTTGGAGCTCTTGCAGCATGGTTTTTATCAGGTAAGTTTGCAGCATGGTGGACTGACTCTCCATATGTGCCTGGCGCCATAGACGCCAGGACTGCACCCAAATAGCCCCTAGCGGGGGTTGTTGGGCTTGCTTGGGATAACTTGATGCCTGCTTCTGGGGTTGCTGGACTTGGTCTGGGTCCCCGGGGGTAGGCATCATGACAGCACCCCCCCGCCCTCCAAAGGCCCCTCCTAAAGTCGTTCTTCCCTGTGGTTTCGGTTTGTCTGGGAAATTTCGGTGGAATTTTTTCACCAATCGGGGTGCATGAACATGGTCACTAGGTTCCCATGACCTTTCCTGTGGTCCGTAACCTTTCCAGTCGATTAAATAAAACAGTTTTGACTTTATCAGCTTGGAGTCCAGGATGTTCTTAACTTCAAATTTGGGTTCCCCGTCTACAAGGATGGGGTCTGGTGGCTTGGTTAGTCTTGTCCCTGGATGCACTGGCTTCAAAAGTGACACATGAACAACGGGGTGAATTCGCCTATTAGCAGGTAAGTCCAACTTGACAGCCACCGGGTTGATAATGGCCTTAATAGAGTAAGGTCCCAAATATCTGGGGTTAAAGGTCCGTGTTCCCTTTAGAGGTATATGTTTTTTGGCTAACCATACTTGGTCCCCTATCTGGTATTGTGGAGTATCACTTCTATGCCGATCAGCATCTTTCTTGTATTTTTCTTTTGCCTGTTTTAAATGTGTAGTTGCTTCCTTAAAGGCTTGTGTAATCTTAGCGTGCAGATGGTCCACTGCAGGCATTTCTAAGTGTTGGGGTGAGTCAAGGTCTGAGGTTCGAGGATGGTGCCCATATAAGGTATAAAAGGTGCTTTGTACAGTTCCAGAATGTACTGAATTATTGTATGCGTATTCGGCGATCCAAAGAATGTCTTTCCAATTACTCTCAGTCTGATGTAACATACAATGCAGGTATTGTTCGAGAGTCTGGTTGGTCTTCTCCGTTTGACTATCGGTTTGGGAGTGGTGACTGGTCGATGACCTCACATCGATTTGCGCCAATTGACAACATTTTTTCCAAAAATGTGAAATGAATTGACTGCCCCGGTCGGAGACCAATGCGGACGGAAATCCGTGTATGCGAACAATGGTTTCGAAGAACTCCTTGGCCAGGATTGAAGCTGAAGGTAATCCCTTTAAGGGAATAAAGTGGGCCATCTTGGAAAAAAGATCCACAATAACTAGAATGGTGTTAAATCAATTGCATGGGGGTAGATCAGTAATAAAGTTAACGATAAGGTGTGCCATGGTGTCGGCGGAATGTCTAAAGGTTGTAAGAGTCCAGCTGTTTTTTTCTTTTGACTTTTGTTTTGGGCGCAAATGCCACAAGACATCACAAATGATTTAATATCCTTTTGCCAGGTGGGCTACCAGAATTGGCTCTTAATTTTAGCTTCAGTTTTTGCAATACCTGGGTGCCCCTCCATTAGGGTGTCATGATAACGGGAAATGACTAGCTCTTGTAGTTCCTTGTGTGGCAAAAATAGCTGCCCTTGGTAATAAGGCAGGTCATTGGTGACAGAGTAGTCCGGGCCTTTCTTTACCCAGTCCTGCAGGGCTGTAGGATCAAAGAGTTGCTGGATCTTTACCTGAATGTCCTCTAGTGTCTGTAGAGTAGTCATGCCAAGAATCCTTCGTTCGGAAATTATAGGTACTGGTTCTGGGTTCACTTCTGCCTCTCCCATCCCTATTCGGGATAAGGCGTCTGCTTTACCATTCTTTCAACCTGGTCGATAGGTTATCACGAAATCGAACTCGGCAAAGAACAATGCCCATCGGAGTTGGCATGACGATTGGGCCTTGGCTGTCTTTAAATACTGTAAGTTCCGGTGATTGGTGATCACAGTAATGGTATGCCTGGCACAGAGAAGGTAGTGCCGCCAAGCCTTGAAGGCGGATTTAATGGCTAATAACTCCTTGTCTGTAACCGCATAGTTTAACTCTAGTGCCGAGAACTTTCTGGACCAAAATGCTACTGGGTGAAGCTGGCCAGTTTCAGGGTCCTTTTGAGACAGGACAGCTCCCATGGCTAGACTGGATGCATCAGTGTCCACTATGTATGGAAGTTCAAGGCGCAGGTGCTTTAATACAGGTGCAGTCGTGAATTTCGCTTTCAGCTCTTGGAAAGCATTTTCAGCTTCTTCAGTCCACATAAAGCGTTTATTTTTTTGCAAGAGTGCTGTGATGGGATGTACAACATGTGAAAAATCCGGGATGAATCTGCGGTAGAAATTGGCAAAGCCGAGCATGCTTTGTACTCCTTTAACTGAACTTGGTGATGGCCACTTAAGGATTGCGTCCACCTTTCGTGAGTCCATTCATACTCCTCTTGGGGTCAGGATAAACCCAAGAATTTCAACTTCTGTGGCATGAAAAATGCATTTTTCCAGTTTTGCTTATAGTTTGTGCTGGCGCAATTTCTCAAGGACTGCTCGGACGTGCTTCACATGGTCAGATTCTGAAGAGGAGTATACTAAATATCATCGATATGTACGACAACACAAACGTCAATGAGTTCACGGAGGTCATCGTTCATGAAGTATTGGAAGGCTGCTGGTGCATTGCACAACCTGAAAGGCATCACCTGGTATTCGAATAATCCATGTTTAGTGCGAAAAGCAGTCTTCCATTCGTCGCCCTCTTTTACATGTACCAGATGGTATGTCCCCCGGAGATCTAACTTAGTGTAAATGCAAGCGTCCTTCACTTGGTCTAGCAGTTCAGGGATCAGAGGCAATGGGTATCGGTTCTTAACAGTTATCTGGTTCAATGCGCGGTAGTCTATGCACGTTCGGAGGTCGCCTTCCTTTTTGGGCACGAAGAACAAAGCTGAAGATGCAGGGGACTTGGATGGCCGAATTAAGCCATTAGCAAGGTACTGGTCTAAGTATTGTCGTAGGTGAAGGTTCTCAGGTTCCGTAAGGAAGTAGATCCTGCTACAAGGGGGTTGTGCACCGGGTATGAGATCGATTTGACAATCGTACGATCTGTGAGGTGGTAAGGTGTTTGCCTGTTCTATTTGGAAGACATCCTGGAATTCTTGGTATTCTGGAGGTAGTTGCATGACTGCTGTGGTTACTGTGGCCAGGCCTGCGTTCAGATTTCTTTTTGGGTAACAGGTTTGTGCACAATCTGGGAAGGTTATTCTCTTCTCTCGCCAATCAATACAAGGATTATGTGTTTCCAACCAAGGTATCCCCAGTATTATTTGGAACTGTGGGGCTTTGATTAGATCAAACACAATAGTCTCTCGATGCCCATCCTGACCCATTAGTGTCATCTCTCGGTGGAATGAGTTACAGGCCCACAGGCAATTTCTGTTCCATCGACTGTGGTGATGACATCCAAGGTGGTTTTTCGGCAGAGAGGTAGATTCATCCTGGAAGCCAATTCATAGTCCACATAGTTTCCTATGGCCCCGCTATCAATGTATGCCCTTACTGCGTGCATACGCAATGGCTGCCTTGGATCTACGAGGACCATTGGTATGATGAAATGCGAGGTCTGAGTATCCTTCTTCAAGCTGGGCAAGCGGACCTCTACGCTTGTTGGGCGTGGTCGTTTCCCGAGTCGGACTCCATATGGCTTTTATCAGCAGCTCCTACCACCTTCTTGGGTGGTTTCACAGGGCAATCCCGTAGAAAATGCCCAGAAGTACCACAATATAGACACAATTGCATTTGCCTTCGCCTTTCTCTTTCCTTCTGGGTTAAGGGTCCTTTAACCCCTCCGATTTGCATGGGTTCTGAAACATCTGCTCCTTCGGGGTTAGCGTGGGTTTTGACCAACACCCGATTGGCTCGATCAGCCTTTCTGTTCTGAAGTCTGTGATCTAACTGGACCACTAAGTCTATATATTCAGCGCAGTCTTGAGGTGGGTTCACGACTTGAGCCAAGACATCCTTGAGTTCTCCTCGGAGCCCTCGATGAAATAACGTGATTCGTTTCACCTCAGGCCATCCAGTTTCCACTATCAACCTATTAAAGGTCGCGATGTAGGATAGAAGGTCCTGGTTACCCTGTCGTAGGGACAAAAGTTTGTTATCCAGGGCCTGTCCTTGGGAGTGCCGGGCAAATAGTCTTTCCATGCTCATTTGAAAGCCCTGAAAATCCCGAAGAATTGGGTCATCCTGAGTAACTAGTGGAACTGACCAATCAGCTGCACTGCCGCTGAGATATGACAATACAAAGGCTACCTTGGCTTGATCGTTTGGGAAGGCTCCAGGTCTGCATAAAAAGTGCAAGCGGCATTGGTTTATAAACACGGCAAACCTTTTGGGATCTCCGGCAAAGCGTTCTGGCGGAGCTAATGGAATATTTCCTGGTAGGTTTATTTGTACAGGGTTACTCGAAGACACGAGAGCTGGATTTCCCCCGGAACCTGGTAGGTGTGCTTGTCCAGCCTGGCTTTGCAGTAGTTGCCTAGCAAGGTCATCAGTTCTCTCCTTTTGACAAAATCAGTTCTCTCCTAAGAGCATTGGTTTCTTGACGGGCGGAATGCACTTCAGCCCTCAGTTCCCCTAGTAATTGAGCCAATTGGTCAGTTTCTGAATTATCCATAACGCCCGGGTGGGAATTTGTGGGTAGGCTTCGCGTTCTGTTACGCTCACCTGGCTCCCACAGGGGCGTCGATCTGAACTGGACAGCTGCTGTCACCGGGGTCGGTGATATCTTCGTCTGAAAGTGTAGTTTCTGAAATCTCCCCCTCCCCCGACTCCTCACCTTCTTCTTCCTTCCAAGAACCCTTCTTTTCTTTTCTTCGGGCTGACACCTTTTTTTTATGAAGATAGGGATGACACCGGAAGGAAGCCACCGTGCCTCCCCAAGAGGGGAGACCAGGGGGCCCCACCCCCGGGATCGACCAAGAGGGGAAAAAGCCCTTAGGCATAAAAAAACCCTGTATTATAGTTGGGTGTCTTGTAGGCGTGGAACCAGGAATACTTGAAAGGTAAGAGCTGGTGGAAAGTGTCTGGAGGCAACACGAGAAGTGAATACTCCAGAACTCAGGCAGCCCAGTAAGCGGTCCGAGGAACTGGTACACAGGCTAGGATTGGAATAGACTAAAACAGCAAGCAAAGGCAGTCCAGGGAAACAGGCCGGAGTCTGGTACACGGGAGGTCACAGCAAGCAATACTGAAGGTAGACGAGGAAGAGCGCAAGGAGCTGAACAGACAAGAGGAGAAAAAGACGGTAAGTGAAGATGGGAAGGAGGGAGGGTAAGCAAGTTGGAAGGAGGGCAAGGGAGACGGGTGAAAGAAAGTAAAACCAAGGGAGAGAGAGAAAGGCATAAGGACTAGCGGAAGGAGGAACGAGGAACAGAAGGGGCCGGACAGGGTACGAGGACCCGACCAGCAGACAAGCGAGAGACTCAGAAGAAAGTCACAGGCAGCAAGCAACTCATCCAACGGACGAAACCGGAAGCGTTGCGACGCATCCGTGAACCGGAAGTGACCGGTTAAAAACACCGGGCCGCGGAGCGCCCAACCAATAAGAATCAGAGGAAGGGAAACCAGGAAACAGGGGGCGTGGCCGAAGCTAAGTTCCACGTCACCAGCGGCTCCATAGACGCCAGCGGCTCCATAGACGCCAGGAGCTCGGCGGTATGACAGCTGCGGTCTCCACCAATGTGACGCGTAGTGCTGAGATGATGGCCGTAGGAATATTCTTCTGCAAATGGAGAAAGGGAATTAACCACACGTGGAGTTGAACGTTAACTCCCCCCACTCCCGCTGTTCTCCCCACTGATCACCTTTGATGTCCCCTCTAATACTCTCACCTGATGGTTTGGAAAGATGAGCTCTCCATCCTGCATTGAGCGCAGGGGCGCGTAGATAACCAGTTGCTTCACTGGCTCGAAGGAATTGGTGAGTTCCAGAACAATATTGACTCTGAGATTCCCGGCAAGTTGCCGTAAGTATGTAGTTCGTAAAAGTTCAAATGTCTGACTTTCACTCTTGTCCGATTCCTTGCAGGTTGCAGCTTGACCCTAGCGAAGAGTTCCTCGTGGCAACCGGTAATATTCAGGTAAGGATTTGTATTTTCCAACACAGTTCGATAAAATAATGTCAATCTGTAACATGTTGCTTTCTCCCTTATTCAAGCGCTGAGAGAAAGTATGAAGTCTCGGGGAATAATGCCTCCGGCGGTAAAATCAGGTAAGTCTATTGTGGTGAGGAGGTTTCCCCTTGTTTGTCCCTTTGTTTCACCTTGCTGTCCTTTTATTTCTCCTTAGGGGCCGGGGTTCGGCGAAGATGCAGTGAAAGCTGCGCCAACCCGTGAAGAGGAATAGTACCCCCGGTGGTAAAATCAGGTAAGTCTATGCGGGGTAACTAATATTGCCTCTGTGTATTCCCTTGGCTCACCTTGCTGTTCTTGTCTTCCCCTTAGGTGCCGGAGTGCGGCGGGAACATGCAGAAGGATGCGGTGGAATGTGAAGATGCTGCGAATGCCGGTGAGTTCAGCGCGGCGCTGCAGCAGATGAGACGACGCGCATAAAATAACTTCTTTCTTCCAGCTCGAAGGCGCGATGGATCGGGAATTCAGTTAAGGATAAAAGGTATTGCTCTTGTTCTAACCTTTTCTCCTTCTTTCTCCCTGTTTCTAGGAGCTCTAGACTCGAGGCGGGCGTGGCAGAAGACTAGATGCAGACTTGCAGGCACGGTGAGCGTTACGCTGCTGGATGCAGAATAACGCGAAGCTTGTGCTTGTCTTCGGGCGTGGTTTAAAAAAGGGCCAAAGTACTCCCAGGTAAGTATTCCTCCCCAGCCCCCAACCTGAGAAAAAAAAGAGTCCCTAGGTAAAGTAGTCCCCTCCAAGCCTCTTTTGGCTTGGAGCTCTTGCAGCATGGTCTGCATCAGGTAAGTTTGCAGCATGGTCTGCATCAGGTAAGTTTTAATCTATGAGCCTGGCGCCTATGGCGCCAGGACTGACTCTCCATATGAGCCTGGCGCCATAGACGCCAGGACTGCACCCAAATAGCCCCTAGCAGGGGTTGTTGGGCTTGCTTGGATAACTTGATGCCTGCTTCCGGGGTTGCTGGACTTGCTCTGGGTCCCCGGGGGTAGGCATCATGACAATTGGTAGATGTTGGGGAGGAGTCCGACAAAATTATGGTGAATAATAAAGGATGTCAGGATATTCATTTAGAAGAGAATTCTTTATTAGGAATGGCCATACAAAAATCACATTATACTGCCGATTTCAATAGCATGGTGATTGGAAATATCCCTGAGAGATATGTAGATGTGCAGGGTGTGTTGCCAGAGTATCTGGAGTCTCAGCCCAAAGGGATCTTCAAAATTCAATCTGGATGCCCTTATGATTCCAATGAGACAGTGTGATGTCATCAGGAGAATTGTATAGTATTTGACTTAAATGAAAATGAAACAAAGGGTCAGCACATTGAAATGGAGGTTGATGTGCCAAAGTATTTAAAAGTGGCAGCGTTGCAGAGAGATACAGCCACACAATTAGAAGAGAGCACAGAAGTTCCTCCACTGGAGGAGTTCCCAGAATTTTCAAAAATGGTAGAGGAGCAGATTCTGTTAGCAGATGCATGTGATAGCGAAGAGGATAAAAGTGCATTGAGAATAATATTTATGGATTTAAAGAAGTATTTGCCAAAGATGCATATGATTGCGGCCTAACTAATTAACATGTTGGCACATTACCAGAGGGTTGGGGTAGAAATCCAGTATTTGTGCGCCAATATTGATTGCCACTGGCATGCTTAGAGTCATTGGCAGAGATAATTAAGAACTTGGAATCTAGGGGAATTATCAGACCCACCCACAGTACCTCCAACACTCCTATTTTGGGTGTGTTAAAGCCAAATGGTCAATGGAGTCTGTGTGCAGACCTGAGGGAATTAAATAAGAGTGCCAGTGTCTAGATGGCCGCTGCCATTCATTGATCAAGGCCTTGCTCAAGTGCATGGGTCAAGGGTATTTACCCATTAGATCTTACATCTGGATATTGGTGTGTGCCACTGGCAGAGTACATTCAGAATTTATTTTCATTTTCATTTGATTAAACGCAATATTCGTGGGCTAGAACACCATTTGGGTATGTCAATAGTGGGAGCGAATTTGGCATATTTTTGAGAAAGGCTATGCCAGATGCAGCGGAAAGAGGAACTATAGTTTATGTAGATGATGTCCTGATAAAAAATGAAAACTTGAAAAGTCATTTTGATGAAATTAGACATGTACTTGACCAATTGCAAAAGGCGGGTGCCAAAGTATCTTTACAGAAAGCCCAATGGTGCAAGAAAAAGGTGAAGTTCCTAGGCCATGAAGTAACTGAACATGGGCTAAATCCACAAAAGAAAAAGGTGGAGGCCATACAAAAATTGAAAAATCCTAGAAATGTGAAAGGTTTAAAACGTTTATTAGGAATGACGGGATATAACAGGACATTTATTGAAAATCATGCCGAAATTAATCAACCATTGACTAAGCTATTGAAGCTGAATACACCCTGGAAATGGGAAAAGGAGCAATCTGAGGCAGTAGCTAAATTGAAGGAATGTCTGATAAAGGCACCATGCTTGGCGTATCCCATAAAAAACAGAGATTTCTTTATAGAAATAGGTTTCACTGAGCATTGTATGTCGGCAGTGTTATCTCAAAAACATGATTCGAACCACAAAACTATTGCTTATGCGAGTAAGGCATTTTCTCAGGTTGAAATTAAATACAGTGGGGGTCATTACGACCCTGGCGTTAAGGGTTTAACGGCGCCGTAAAAGGTGTCGGCCCTGTTAAACCCTTAACGCCTGATTACGAGGTCCCTTTTCGGGACCCAACCTTAACAGCTGGTTTTACCAGCTGTTAAAGTAGGGTGCCGCAAAGGGAGCTCGGTGCTAATTACGGTACCGCAATTTGCGGTACCGTACTTGGCGCCTTCCCCAGTCCCATTGAGCCCTATGGGGCGAAAATTGGAATGGGGAAGGGCCATGGTGAAATGGGAAAATACTGCACTGCCAACATTGGAATGGGGCGGTATTTCCCCATTTCACCATGGCGGACTCGTTACAACACCGGCACCAACCATGGTGCTAATAGCGCCATGGTTTAGCGCCGGGGTTGTAATGAGGGCCAGTGAATGTGAAAAGGCTCTTCTGACCACTGTGTGGGCATTGCAACATTTTCATCCCATTGTTCAAGGGGAAAAGGTAATCATTGAGACAAATCCTCAACCATTGCAGTTTTTACAGAGTAAAAGAATTCGATCAGGCAATCGAGTTCAATCCAGAATTACATCATGGACATTGGCATTGCAAGGCTTTCCTGTATAAGTGAGATATGGCCAGAATAAAGAGCCCAATTGCTCAAGGGTTAGCAGATTTACATGACTGTGCAGCTGAATGCATATCAGACGAAGTAGAGGTGGAGTCTAGTTTGCAGGAGTTTGAACAGTCACCACACAAAGCATTTGGTGAAAATACATGCAAGAATTTACCAACTGTATATGTTGATGGATGTGCCTTTCACATTGAAAATGACAGCAATAAACACTTTGTATCAGGGATAGGAAATGTCTGGTTGAAATGTGAGGACATTCCTAGTATAGGAATGATAATTGGGGCTAGGAGTAGCCAGATAGCATAGTTGGCAGCCATTTATGAAGCAATTACTACTGCAGTTAATAACAAATTCAGTGAAATTGTCATGGTGACTGATTCTGATTATGCACGAAATAACTTTGTAGAATATTTGCCCGGCTGGAAAGCAAGAGGCATGCTAACAAGGTAGGGTCACTAAAATAGTATGAATTATGCCCCACATCAATACAATCAATCACCGCCACCAGGGGATTACAACCAAAGAATAGGTACACCCCGCTTCCTGGCCAACGCACCATTATTTGTATGAGATTTTGTCGTATTGGGGTAAATTCGGGATTTGGCGGTATTTTCTTACCGTAAAAATATTGGTGGTAATTTGCCAGTATATTAGTCTAACATTTATAGTGGGCCTGGTATCATACTATTTTAGTGACCCTACCTTGTTAGCTTGTATTGGTGGTAATTTTAGTGGTATCTTGCTTTGCGGTATTTTCAAAATTCTTATTCCTGTGGTATGGTGGTGAGCATGGTTCTTTTCTTTTATACTATAACCCCATTATAAAAAAACAAACCTTTCCTTTCCATTAGAATATTTTCGATTTGCCTGTAGAGAGCCCCAGACTTAGCACATCTCATAGAACCCAATGTGTTTATTCATAGCACCACCTGCAGGTTGTGGCTGGTGTTACTGGCTTATGTACATCCAGTAACCTATGTGTCAGATTAGACACTCCTTTCCATCAGGATGCAAGGAAGGAAATATTCATCACACCGTAACCAGCCCTCTACTTCGTAGCTGTTTATTACTAACTTTCTCTTGTTTCCTATTTTAGTTAGTGGTAAATTGGTAAATGCCTACTGCACTGATATGAACCTCCCCTTTGTACTTCACGTATGTAAATAATTCACAGATGCATGAATGACACAAAAGTCTCAATTGTTTTTATATAAGCTTTGTATTATATATCATTTACAAGTAACCAGATCTTACCATGTGTTATTTACAGCATCATCTGCAATATAAAAGAACAAACAGAACAAGCATGTATTTTGCAAACATGAATCAATGTTCCCACACTTTGAATATAGAGAGAAATAAACATGCAATGATTTCTAACTTCTCTGCACTGCAAAAATCCTAGCCACACGCACAGCATACAAATTATTCCTCACTTGGCACAAATCCCTTAACAAGGCCAGTAATCTGATTCCTGCACGGCTTCACTGTCTTTTGCAGTCCCCGTGTCAGTGCGAAACTCCTCCGTACGTTTATGTGGGGGAGCACCAACTGATTAGATTCAGTCAGCGCTCGACCCCCTTGAAACTCCTTCTGTCTGTCTCCTCAGCCCAGCATGAACTAACTACTCTCTTCATTTCTTTTTCTTAGGAAAACTTTTACCCAAAGTGCTTCCTGGGTCCATCAACCCGAGATCACCGGCACCTCTTTCCACCGAGGGCGCCAGGTGAGTGAGGAGTTTTGCCTGGCCCAGCTCCCCCCCTAAAAGCGCCCATTTGCCCATCCAAGCGGGCCCTAGGCCCTTGCAGCGCCCCTCTAGCCGCCTCTCCCCCTTCCCGCACCCTCTTCCATCCTCCGATCCCTCCCGCCTCCCGATCCGCCCAGGCCCGCTCTCATTGGTCCACCCACACTTCATCACTGGTCCTCCCAGGGCAGCCCTCTTCCCAGTGCAGCCCTGCGGCTGAGGGCCCCGAGGCCAAGGGCGGCTCCAACAAGGCGGCTCCAGGAAGTGTCAGCAGGTGTCCGCAGGGGAAGCCAAGTCAGTGGCCAGCCGTCAACCAGCAACTACAAGGACCAGTAAGGTATGGTGGCTTGGGTTGGGGAGAGGTACAGCTCTACCCTAGATACCTGGCCACTAGGCTAAACCAAGGTTTACCAATGTGATCACCCCCCGTTGCCCAAAACTGCATTCATAGCAGGGCCTCTGTGCCCAGATTGCATTGCCTGCTCTCTAAACTGCATTGATGTGCCTCTCTCCCACTATACAGGTGTCTCAAACTTAGCAGAGCCTCTGTGCCAAAATTGCATTGTCTGATCTCCAAACTGCATTGATAACAGGGCCTCTGTGCCCAAATTGCATTGTCAGATCTCCAAACTGCATTGATAGCAGGGCCTATGTGCCCAAATTGCATTGTCTGATCTCCAAACTGCATTGATAGGCCTCTCTCCCACTATACAGGTGTCTCAAACTTAGTAGGGCCTCTGTGCCCAAATTGCATTGTCTGATCTCCAAACTGCATTGATAAAGGGCCTCTGTGCCCAAATTGCATTGTCTGTTCTCCAAACTGCATTGATGGGCCTCTCTCCCACTATACAGGTGTGTCAAACTTAGCAGGGCCTCTGTGTCCAACTTGCATTGCCTGCTCTCCAAACTGCATTGATAGCAGGGCCTCTGTGCCCAAATTGCATTGTCTGATCTCCAAACTGCATTGATAGCAGGGCCTCTGTGCCCAAATTGCATTGTCTGATCTCCAAACTGCATTGATAGGCCTCTCTCCCACTATACAGGTGTCTCAAACTTAGTAGGGCCTCTGTGCCCAAATTGCATTGTCTGATCTCCAAACTGCATTGATAAAGGGCCTCTGTGCCCAAATTGCATTGTCTGTTCTCCAAACTGCATTGATGGGCCTCTCTCCCACTATACAGGTGTGTCAAACTTAGCAGGGCCTCTGTGCCCAACTTGCATTGCCTGCTCTCCAAACTGCATTGATAGGCCTCTCTCCCACTATACAGGTGTCTCAAACTTAGCAGAGCCTCTGTGCCCAAATGCATTGTCTGTTCTCCAAACTGCATTGATAGGCCTCGCTCCCACTATACAGGTATCTAAACTTAGCAGGGCCTCTGTGCCCAAATTGCACTGAGGATCTCTCCCACTATACAGGTATCTCAAGTTTAGCAGGGCCTCTGTGCCCAAATTGCACTGAGGACCTCCAAACCGCATTGATAGGCCTCTCTCCCACTATACATGTATCTCAAATCTAGCTCACTCGCAAATTTAGCTAACTCTCAAGTCACCAGTGAATTACGGTGGGGGGGTCACTCTGACTAGGGCCTCTCGCATCACAAGGCGAAAGTCCAAGCTGCGCCAGGTCAAGCCACCCTCCAAACAGCAGATACCCTTCCCACCCCACACAGCCTGCTCACCACAGTGAACCGCGCTCAGGGAGACGGACAGTAAAGAGAGCCACCGATAACACCCAACTTAATAACCCTTACAACTCCCCCTTGCCGTCCTAGGACAGTGACTGAATGAGTCGCCAACTCCAGCCGGAATACCACCTACAGACGGAGCCCAAACTAGTAGCGGACACCCCATCACCCGCCACTACACCACAAGACCACAAGACAACCAGATCAAAGCAGGACCAACTAGACGTAACCAAACAAAGACTAAACAACTCTAAATCTTACAATGCCTCGCAAATGACCCATTCCAAGGAAAAGACAAAGAGATGAAAGAACAAACACTCCAGAACAGCAACTTGGAACAACAACCATAGACTGGACCCCCACAGACAGGAACACAAACCGAAGCAACTCTGAGAGAAGAGAAAAATCCCTCTACCTAACTCCATACCTCGCAGATAACTGGCCACCACGGCAATCCAACCCAACATTAGAAGCAGCAACATCAAACAACCTAACACAAGCAAGTAGAAGAAGGATGACCAACACAAACAACAAACAGACGACTGACGCAATAACCCCATACATCTCCAAAGCAAGAGGAACTTCCAATCAACAACCACAAATCCCGGAAGACGAACGCGATGAAAACACAAAAAACCCAAGACAACACCTAGTGGAACTCTTCGAAGACGCTGACACCCCGAATCCCACAACCCAACAAGTGACCGACCAGGAAGGAAACCTCAATACCGAACAGAAGACCACCTCGACAAAGCCCAAACCAAACAACACCTCCAAACTTCACTGCAATCTAATAAACGCAAGATCCATGTCAAAACACTCAACAGAGATCTTCGACCTACTCGACGGCAACGGCATTGACATCCTGTTAATCACAGAAACATGGCTGGATGACAACTACAAAATCACACTCCAAAGCTGCCTTCCGACTGACTTCAAATGCCTGCAAATAAACAGAAAAAACAAAAAAGGAGGCAGCATTGCTAAAGCATTCAAAGAACACCTGAAAATAAAAACTGACGAACCACTCAACATCCTCAACTGCAAAACCATGGTGATACACCTAACCGCGAGCCCAAAAACCAATATCACATTCATCCTGGTATACAGACCACCAACATATGATGCAACATTCGTCGATAACTTCATAGAAGCCATCACCAACTTAGCCATCAACCACGAACACCTAATCATCCTGGGGGACTTCAACATCTGGTTTGAAGACAGCCACGCCAACTCCCAAATCTCACTAATTGAACAACTCAGCACCATGAAACTATGACAACTAGTCAAAGGAGCAACACACTCATCAGGACACACCCTAGATGCAATTTTCGCCGAAGAAAAACTCATCACCACAGCACCTCCGATACAAATAGTCGTCCCATTCGTGATCAATCTGCGTACCCAAGCCTACATCCAACATCTGAAACTCACAACCACCACCAAAAGAAACTGGAAACACGCCAAAGAAAGCAACCTATTCGAACAACTGGAATTAACGAAACCCTCAACTACAGAACTGGAGCTAGCAGACCTAGACGGGAAAGCCGAGATACTGCACAAATGGATCGCGGATACAATAGATAAGATCGCCCCAGAAAAACCGTTCACTCCATCAAAAAAAAGAGCAATGGCAAAATGGTTCACCCCACTATTAAACGACATGAAAAAGGAAAACAAAAAGATGGAATTGGAATGGAGGAAAGAATACAACCCAGGGAAAAAAAAACACTGTAGCAGAAACAAATCCGCGCGTACAAGAAGGAAATTCAAAAGGTAAAGAGAAGACATTACGATGACAGAATCAACAATGCCACCAACACACAAAAAGAAATGTTTAGCATCATAGAAGAAATGAGAAACCCACCCGGCTGCGATAACACCCCAACCCCCTCAGAAAAACTATGCAGCGACCTGGCAGACCACTTCAAAAAAAAAATCAATGACATCCGACAAACCATACAAAAGCGACCAACCAACCACAACACACAACCCAACGAACCTAACACGGAACCATAGCACAAACTCCAAAGCTTTCCTGAAATATCAGCAGAGGCATTCGCAATGCTGGTTAAACGAAGCAAGAAAGCGGGATCACCCATGGACCCCTGTCCCCCAGACATCTACAAATCAATCCTCGCGCAAGGATCGCCAGCAGAACACTACAGAAACCTTCTAAATCTATCACTATCAACAGGGACTGCACCGAACATCTTCAAATCAGCATACATCAAGCCACTCTTGAAAAACACAAGTGGTGACGTAGATGACCTTTCCAACTACAGGCTGATCTCTAACATCCCCTACCCAGCAAAACTTCTAGAAACCTATGTATATAAACTAACCCAAGAACACGTCGAAAAACACCACCCGGTGGACCAAGCTCAAATCGGTTTCAGACCAGCAAGAGGAACGGAAACAGCACTACTATCCATCTGGGACGACCTCAAAACTAATGCAGACTCAAACACTACCTCAGCCCTTAATCTGCTCGACCTCTCCGCAGCCTTTGACACAGTTAGCCACAACACCATGACCAAAAGACTAGAAGACATAAGGCATAACAGACACAGCACTATGCTGGACCAAATCATTCCTAGCAGACAGAACAGAAACCGTATGGATGAAACCTTTCAAATCCACTCCACGAGTTAACGACTGTGGAGTGCCACAAGGATCCTCTCTATCTACACTATATTTCAACATCTATCAGACTCAGGTCATCAGAATCTTCAAAAATTACAACATTACATGTTACAACTACGCAGACGACACTCGGATCATCTACAAAATCAAAGACACTGATGCTGACCACTCAACCCTACCCGACTGTCTAAAAGAAATCTTCATCTGGATGGATGCCAACAACCTGAAAATCAACCCAGGAAAGACAGAAATCATGATCGTATCCAAAGACCAAGAGAACAAAACCACCATCCCATGGCCTACGGAAATGGGAAACGCACCAACAACATCGAAGGTAGTAAAAAATCTGGGAGTCCTAATGGATAACACCCTAACCCTGGAACCACAAATAAATGCAACAGTGAAGAAATGCTTTTTCCTCCTCCACACAGCAAGAAGAATTCTACCTTTCCTCTCCTTCACGCACAAAACACTCACTATAGTCGCCCTAATCATGTCAAAAATCGAGCAGCAAGACTACTCCTCAAACTATCCAGAAGAGACCACATCACTCCAGCCCTAAAAACACTACATTGGCTCACAGTAAAACACTGCATCACCTTCAAAACAATGTGCATAACGCACAGGGCAATCAGCGGATAAGGAGCAGAATTCCTAGAAAAGAAAATAAGTCTACAAACCAACAAGACCATTCTGATCAAGCAACAAAATCAGCCTGGAACTCAAACCATACCTTAAGAAAAAAACTTGGAGGCACCTCCTTCTACCACTTAGCCGCAAAAACCTGGAACAACATCCCAAAAGAAATAAGAAACACTGAAGATCACCTAAAATTCAGGAAATCACTAAAAACCTGGCTCTTCAACACCACTGACTAAATCTGGAAACCAAAACCGGAAAAAGGATGACTAAACTGGAAAGGACACGGACATCCCTGACCCAAGAGGGTAACTCCCACGGCACCTGGACGGGTGACACCGGATAGACTGGAACACAGGCGGCACGCATGGAAACTGAGTCAACTACCCCAGACAATCCCACCAACACTTTCGCCTGCCCCTTAGCTACCACCAGGCACCACAATGATGTGGAATTGTCGAGATATTGGCAATCGCCACATTACCTGAGAGGTTGACATTGGCAGGTGCACTGGCCACAGGAGTATGAAGGGAGGATAAGGGGAGCTATGAGAGAGCATGTTAGAGGTGGGGGCCAGAGGAGTAAGGCCCCTTATATGCCAGTCGGACCCAGATCAGGACAGAGCCGCATCAGGGGAGACTGCGCAAGCCGAGTGCCTCAATTCAGGATAGAGACGCAAACTAACCAATTCTACTAACAATTTCCCTTTCTGCATACACCCCTCAGACTCCAAACCAAACGCAACCAAAACCTACAGCACAACAAGCCGCACAAACTTCACTACATCGCAACAACAAAACAAAAACACACATAGTCTTGCACAACAGTACACGATGACTACCGGCCGCAAACACCCCAGGCCCAGCCAACAGACCCACCGGGCTGAGGCCGCCAACATCACATCACTGTTCTCTTGCACTTTTCCTGCTTCCACCCACTAACTCAACCTCCCCTCCTCTTTCACAGCCGCCAGAGCACCAGGGGACCACTCCAGTGGTGATAGAGCTTGGTACAAAAATGTTCTTTAACATTAACATCCCTTTATTCACGTGGCTTGTTTGCTTACATTTCCTACCAATCAGGGTAAAAAGAATGTGCTCTGTGCCAGCCTTCGTTTTCAAAACAATGAAAGCTTCAGGTCCAGAATAGCTGTTTCATTTTGCTTCCTGCATCTTGCATATTTTCCGTTCTCACAAGTTGAATAAAATGCTAGTGTTCATTTAAAAATGAATTTTAAATAATGCAACCAAAACATGGATTTCACCTAATTTTGCATAGAAGACTACATTCTCATGTTAAAAGTTAGTACTTAGTACTTGAGGTATGTTAGTAATGTTAGTCGGTTATGTATTCTAATGTAGTCTTCATACATGAAGCATCCAAAATACATGGTGCACCTCATTAGTTTCACCTGGCAGCACACTAAGTTTTTTTTTATGTGTGCTCTGAATATCTACAGTTTCAAACTGGGACTGGCTGTGTACTTTGTATGCTAGAAATAATGCTATATATTATACTGGCAAATAAAATACTATATTACATACTGGCAAAATGCTATTATATGCTGGCAAACATGCTATACATGTCCTTACAGCTCCACTTACTCCAAGGAGCTGCCCATAATTTCCTGGTATGTTCAGATCATCGGAATCTGCCTGTCCACCAGCAGATGGAATGTACCAACTCCCGTTACGCCCGTTGGGCGTATATTTTCTCATTTTTTGATTTCCAAATAACTTACATACCAGGTTCTGAAAACACAGTGGCAGATGCCTTGTCCAGAAGTCACAGAGATGACACCAGAACTTATCAAGGCCAGGAACGACTCCTCCCTCAGTTGAAGATGATATTGGTGGTACCCACTTTTCTGCAAGAACTCCTGGAGCAAACCAACCGGTTACATAACTCCTCTGACCTCAAAACAACAGTGTAGCATCAAAGACGAACTCTATTATCATGGTGACCATCTATGCCCTCCATCTGAAGCCCTTAGGATTCGAGTCATCTCTTGGTGCCACGACTCCCCCCTGGCAGGTCATACGGAAATCAAGAAGACTAACAGGCAGGCACTTTTGGTGGCTGTCTCCGAGGACGGACATCTCACATTATGTGCTCACATGTCCAGTGTGCGCTTCTAATAAACCCGCAACTGGCAGACCAGTTGGCCTACTACAGCAACACGCCTTGCCAAGCCGTCCATAGGAACATATCTTTACAGATTTCATCGTTGACCTCCCCAGATCCAGTGGTATGACAACGATCATGGTAACCATCGATTCCTACAGCAAGTTGGCTCATTTTTTCGGATCTCCCTCATCTCCCTTCAGCTCCAGAAACTGCTGTAGTATTCCTACGTGATATTGTTCGACTGCATGGCTTGCCCAGGACTTTGGTGTCTGACAGAGGCACGCAATTTACATCCAAGTTTTAGTCTTCATTGTGCCAACAGTTGGGAGTACAACGAGCCCTCTCGTCTGGGTACCATCCGCAAAGCAATGGACAAACTGAGAGACTTAACGCCAGTCATGAGCAATACCTCAGGTGCTTCTGCAACAAGGAACAGGACGATTGGGCATCACTGCTCCCTCAAGACGAATTTGCCTATAATAACACAATACATACCTCGATCAAGATGAGCCCATTCTACTGCACATATGGTTATCATCCACAACACATTCCTTGGACCGGCGTAACAACAACTAGCACGCCGGCTATTGATAGCCTCCTCACTGATTTGAAGAGGGTCCAAGCTGAGGCGGTTAAGTCCTTGGAGGCAAGTAGACCAGTATATAAGAAGTGGGCTGACCGCAAGAGGAAGCCAAATCCGGAATGGAACCCGGGAAGGCTAGTGTGGCTCTTGACCAAGTTCCTTCCTCGATGGGTTCATGCTGGTAAGTTTGCTCCCAGATATATTGCTCCTTTTCCCATGCAATCACGTGTCAACCAAATGTCCTTCATACTACGCTTGCTTAAGAGTCTCTGTAGGGTACACCCGGTGTTCCACACCTCATTGCTCAAGGAACACAAGGAAGGCCCTTACCAGAGAAGAACTCAAAAAGTGACTAGTGGAAGACCCCAAGAACCAGAAGAATATGAAGTCTCCTCTCTGGTGGATTCAAGGTATCGGAGGGGCACAGTGAAATATCTTGTGTATTTGTAGCAGTAAGAACTTGGGAGCCCAGAAGTCATATCCATGCTTCTAGGTTGATACACAAATTTCATAGACTCCATCCTGGCAAACCCAGGGGTACCCTGAGGGGAAGGGGGTATACTGTCAGGGTTCACCCCTGGAATTTGTGGCAGAGATGGAAGCACTAACAGTTAGATTCTGTATGTGGTGAGGGACAAAGTCTAGTGCTCACCCAACATGGCCGCCTAGTGTTTATCGACGCTCTGTTTCCCCCGGAACAGCGCGTTGTATCTGTCATTCCGTAGGACTTCGCTGCTGTGCTTGCACAGTCCCCCTTGGTTCCTGCTTTCTCCTGTTACTCCTTGGCTGTTCGCCTTCGCTTTCGTACGTTTATCTGTTTATATCCTTTCACTCTATCAGCTGTTCCTTCCGCGTTCCTGTAAATGCTGTATTTTCTGCCTTTTTTGCAGCATTTATCTTGTTAACTGTGCTGCATAGCGCTCCTCCTTACTAGACATTTGCTCGGATTGCTACCAAAGTTTCTACTTTTCTGTATCTTAATTACCTGTTTTCGTTTCTTCTGCGCCCTCACACTCACTCTGTTTATTTCAAACTTGTTCTGACTCTGCCTTTCTTCGGTCGTGCTGAGAATTCTTTCTCGTTCTCTGGTGTGGCGTTCTCACTCCGCTTTCTGTTTACTGCTATTTTTCTTTACTTGTTTATTGCTGTTATGTTAGCCCTACCTTATACGGTCCATAGTAGCTCTACGGTAGAACTTCCTCTTCTGTTCATTTTGCTTGCGGCTGTTACGGTCGATGTGTCCTTCCACTTTCTATTTCGTGTTTCGGCTCTTTCTGAAACTTGGGACTCTACACTGATTCTCTTCAAGTGGATTTGAGGACTATTTTTGTCAAACTAAACTGTGGCCTTGTCAGTTCCTGGTTCTTCTACTACATGAACATTGCAGGCATATTCCAAGTTGCAGTTAACTACCAGCTTGTACCATTCAATCATCTTGAAACCTCCTTTGCACTACAACAACATCTTCCAGGTTTTTTTGGTGCCGGTTGGCTTTTTCCCTGGTTTAGGGGTTTGGCTCCTTGAGTTCTCCGAGATTTGGTATCTAAACCAGTCAAGGTGGCCTCTGAGGGATCCATACCCTATTTGCACAAAAAGAAGGACAAGAAACCTAAGGAGAAGAAAGACCCTGACTCAAGAAAGACCAGAAGGAAGAAGCAAACAGACCTCAATGACAGTTCTTCAGAAGGTCAAGGTGAGGATAAGGTTCGGGAGGGTACTTTGTTGCCTGACAGTGTGCTCCTGTGGGGGGGCTGACGTAGGCACTGCTCCTTTCTTGAAGGCTGGATGTTAGGTGAGTATGCTGGTGCTTTGTACTCCTGTGGATTGGGTGCACTGGGAAGTCTTTTCTTCCCCATGTAGGGAGGTCAGGCTGCTGTGCATCTACTGGGCCAGGGCTCATTCCCATGACTTCCTCCAGGCTTTCCCCACTGCTCGTTCGGTAGGCACAGCTGGGCTTCCCTGCCTGTATTTGTGCAGTGCTGCACCGATGTCAAGAGTGGGGGGTGCCACTTTGTGTACTGCAGTGCAGTTCCTCCCGAGGCTTCCCTGGGTGAGCTCCTGCTGGGCTCCCGGCAGCCGCAGCAAGTGACAGCCCTGTGCCCAAGCCTCCTTCCTCACCCACCCGATGCGCCGGGTGCGTCAGAGCTCCTGTCCCTCTCTCCGGTTCCTCCCTGAGTGAGGCCGCCATACCACCCCAGAGACACCAGCGAGAGTGGGATTTAGGGCCGCCACCCCAGCCTACCTCCCGACTGGGCCTGGAGACACTGGCCCAGTCTGCTCCCTGTCGCTGCCTCCCGGTGCTGTTGTCGGCGCTCCTGGGCTCCCACTGCTTCTTGCGTTATGTTCGGCAGGGCCGTCAGCTAAATTTCAGCCCTCTGTGGATGTGGGCGACTGCTCTTAGTGCTTTGTTGGGGGGCCGTGGTGGTTTGTGTCAACTATGTCAGATCCCACAACTGACACCATATGTAAGGGCGCAAAAGGAGGAGACTGACACACAGGTGGCATGGTGATTATTATAGGCTTTTATTAGTCAAGAAAATAAAGAGAACACCTAACTTGCCCCATCTTTAAGAGGGGTTTCCCTGCCTCAACTAAATAACTGTCAGAATGTCTGTGTAAATCAGTAGTCCCTCTTCCTGTGTCAAAAACCCTACTTCTGTCCTTTATACTTAAAACTAAAGATAAAGTAGCCTCTTGGTCCAGAAGAAATGACTCCCTTCTTTTGTACTAGGGATAAAAGTTAATTTCCAGGCTTTGACTTCTTCTTAGAAGAATGGCCATCTTCCCTGGGTCATAATTGTCCTCCAACACAAAAGACAAAGAGGCCGATTCATGGAATTAATGTGCACTGAAATTTTCAGCGCAAGCATGCGAAAGCATGCGAATCGCAGTGCCAGTGCGAAAATCGCAGTGAAACCCGCGCACAGCGATTCATAGAAGTCCGTGCGCGTGGAAATCCATGGATGTGCGCGGAAATCCTGTTCGGCGCATGCTGGCGCACACGCCTTCAAACAGCGTGCGCTAAGCGCACATAGTGCGGCGCACACAACAAAAGTAGGCGTAACACGGGGTGTGACACGCGGAATGGGGAACAACGCGTGAAAATGTGGGCGTCACGGGGGAAGTACAGGAGGCAAGTGCGCGGAGTGCCCACACGCTTGCCTACAACACGTATTCATGGAATCGAATAGGGCAAACCAGCGCAGGGGCAAAGAGGCGCACAGGCCTAAACACGTCCGCCACACGAAGGCAGGCGGTAGCGTCCCTGCGCATGAGAAAAATGTGCGCTAACAAAAAACACGTACATACAGCTATGATGAATGTCCCATACTGTGTCCCTCTAGGACAAATGACGTGCAAAGAGGTACGCGACAAACACGGATACCTGCTGTGTGAAAAATAGCATGTGCGTGTATTTCGGGGGTGCGCAGGAAGTTTCAAACGCGATAGGCCTTGGGCGAGTGGGGTAGGTGTATTTCTAGGGTGCGCGGGAAGTTTCACACGCGAAAGGGCCTGTGCGAGTGGGGTACGTGTATTTCTGGGGTACGCGTGGAGTTACACATGTGATAGGCCCTGTGCGAGTGGGGTACGTGTATAACTGGGGTTCACGTGGAGTTTCATACGCGATTGGATCCGGGTACGTGTATGTCTGGGGTGTGCAGGAAGTTTCACACGCGAAAGGGCCTGTGCGAGTGGGGTAGGTGTATTTCTAGGGTGCGCGGGAAGTTTCACACGCGAAAGGGCCTGTGCGAGTGGGGTACGTGTATTCCTGGGGTTCGGGGAAGTCGCACACGCGCTTTCAGCAGGGTATGTGTATTTCGGGGGTGCCGGGGAGACCTACACGTGAATTGGCAGTGTGGGTCCTCCCAGGTGTTCCCTCTACACGCTCCACGGCCCCTACAGGCAGCCCACACCACAGGGGACTACCCTGCACCCCTGGTCATGTCCCGCAGGCAGCCCATCCACCATGGGCATGCCCCCCAGCCAAGCCGCATGTCACCTTGCACTACTGATCACCAAGCATGACCCCCTGCACCCCTACCCCCAGCAGTCAGCAGTCAGGGGCACCTGCCAGCAGGCCCCCACTCATGTCTCACACATGTCCCCCTGCACCCCACCCCCAACAGTCAGGGGCACCTGCCAGCAGGCCCCCACACATGTCCCAGACATGTCCCACACATGTCCCCCTGCACCCTCACCCCCCACCAGTCAGGGGCACCTGCCAGCAGGCCCCCACTCATGTCCCACACATGTCCCCCTGCACCCCCAACCCCCAGCAGTGCAGGGCACCTGCCAGCAGGCCCCCACGCATGTCCCCCAGCACCCCCACCCCCCAGCAGTCAGGGGCACCTGCCAGCAGGCCCCTACACATGTCCCCCCCGACAGGTCATCACACTCCAGACCCATGCCCCTCATGGCCACCCAAATCCCGCCCCAGTCCAAACACCCCACATTGAATTCCCAAAGTCATGATAGAAAATACATAACCAGCATGGCCATGAATCAATGTCCCTCAGACCCACGCAATGGTGACACATGACTGTGAAAAGATCAACATTGTGACATGCACAAAACAAATGAGATAAGACCACATCAGTAAAGTATATAATAAATGTGTATTCAATAATTAACCAAATGAATAAAAAAAAAATCACATAATAATGAAGAAAAAGCTGCATGGCCAAAATATTTTAAAAAAAATGTGTGAAACCAGAATCCAAATCAATCCAAAAGCAAATGGGTCCAAAGAGTCTGTCCGTCCAACCAAATCCAAAGTGTAAAAATAAGACACATCCATTGATCCATGGTAAAAAAGAAACTTAAATGAAGTGAAATCCAGTGTAGAACTATATACAAAGTACAAATCCAGGGTCCATGAGCCCAACCATTGAAAGGAAACCTACAAAAACCCTACCTAATGAACAACTATATACAAAAAGGTGGGGCATTGTCCAAGCGCTCCGAATGAAATGAAAACCAAAAGGAAACCTAACACTAATTAACTATATACAATGACAGCAGGCTAGTCCGACGGCTCACTTCCTGATTTCCCGGGCCAGGGCATCATCGAACTCCTGCTCGATGTCCCGGAGGCGGTCCTCTTCTAAGGCCCCGAGGGTTCGCAGGGACGATGACATCCGGACCTCCAGGTCCCTGCGAATTGCCTCGAGGCACTCGGCCCGCATCAGAGCCCTTTGCATGGAGTTCTCCGCCCTGACCATCGTGAGCCGTGCCTCTTCTGCCCGCTGCCGCTCCACATCTATAGCATGGCCTAACCGCTGCCACACGGAAGACACTTCCCGTCCTGGGTCCTCCTGCCCTCCGGCTGATGCCTGCCCCTCTGATGTCGAAGGCCCTGAGCCATCATGGCTCCCACCTTGTTGCTGGTGCTGCTGTGCCTGGGCCCGTGCCCTGGCTCCTGCTGCCTGCACATCCTCCTCTGGCTGGGGTGCAGTTGTTGAGGTGGCCACCCCTGCTGGACGTCCGACTCCCGACTGTGGCAGGGATGTGTCCTCCACCAGCCTGGCCGCACGGTCAGAGGCAGCTCCACAGGTGATACATGGGTGGGAAGATGGCATGGAGGACGACTGGCGCATAGGGGGTTCAGGTGAGAAGGGGGTCGAAGCAAGGTTCAGCAAACAGAGGAATCAGGCCTGGGTGACCTGTCCCAGTAGGCTGACGTGGTCAATGAGCCATTCCAAATGACGTGTAGTCTCCCCATGAAAAGACTGCAGGTCAGCTCGCATATCCCGTTGACACAACGCCACCCCACCCAGGACAGGCCAACCCTGTCCCGGATAGCCACGTCTGCAGGGAGAGGAAGGCCAGTTGTTGTAAGCGGATCCCCTCCCTGAAAACGGGTCTGGACGTAGGCATCCCTGCTGGTGCGGGATGATGCAGTCACAAGATCGGGGACAGGATTACACACAGGCAACTCCGCGGCGGCCTGTGCTGCCTCCTGTCCCTGCCCCTGCACTGCACCACTGGCACCAGTGGAATCCCCACCTCCAGACCCCGTCTCTGTCCCTTGCGCGGCCTCCCCCTCCAAACCCCCCACCAACCTGGATGACTCCATGCCATCTTCCTTCGTCGGACCCTGTGGGGTCTCACCTGCCCCTTCTGCTGCCGAGGAGTCCAACTCCGACCTCTGCCTCTTGGACCTACCCTTGGCAGCTGCGGCCTGGGACGTGGCACCGGACTCCTCACTCCCTGACGAGATCACAACCTGGGAGGGGAGCCGGGCCTTGCATCTCTGGCTGGTGGTATGATCCCTGCCGCTGTGCTCCACAGCACCCTCTCCGCCCTCTTCATCAGTTGACGCTGCAAACAGGGAGAGATGGGAGACGGGCATCAGGACACTGTACAATGGACTGATACACACATGCCAGTTGCACATGAGTGGCAGTGTCAAACTTCAGACATGGCATCACAATCCCCAACACACATGGCATGCCAACTCACACACATGAGCAATTCCACAGCCATATGGCAACAGCCAGCACCATCCATACACATACAACAGCATGAGCAGCCAAAGGTGAGCCAGACATCACATGAAACACAGGGAGTGCACTAGACATGCACACACGTCATCACACTTACATGCATGTGAACACCTCCACCAACTGACGCAGTGATGAGATTGGCATCCATGTCACATCTGGCAATCAGTCTTCTACATACCAGTATCCCAAGCATCCATGTTGCATCACTGTTACATACATGCAACTGGAACCGACATCCATGTGTGACACCACAACCATGGCAACTTACATAAACAGTCATTCGAACATGTGTGCTCACACATCTGCATTTGGCATGCAAGCTTACACACACATGCACCATCCATGTGTCTCACACATGAGATTACTCGCATGTGTTAGTCTCACGGCCCTGTACATTCACATCCATACATGGCCCTACAAAACCACATGTGCAACCTGCACACTACTAGCACACCACCACACGCACAGCTTACAATCAGAATGCATGTACACTTACCGCTCGACTCCAGACGGGTCTGCATCTCAAGGACCTGGACGTGGAGCGCTGGGGATATGCGTTCCAGGACCCTCATTTGATGTTCCGATTGGTGGCCCCGGCGCCCCTTAGCACCCGCACGTGTAATGTAACTTACGCGCTAAGGGCCTTTGGTCCAATGGAATCGCGTGCGTGTGCTGACGCACTTACGTACTAAGGCCCTTTCCTCGAATTACACGCTGACGTGCAATTTTTTCACGTGCCAAATCACTCCGTATCAAGCTGGCCATGCGAAAACACACGGAAGACCATGCTCATGCCCTGAAGGCCATTTTCCTGCCCCCAAGAGCCCTGAGCACGCTCCCACCTGCCATCTGCTGCTGCCTGCTGCCCACGTGCCCTGCTATTTGGTGCCTGCACATCAGCCATCTGCAGGGTTCCAGTTGCTGTGTCCACCCCTGCTGGAACAGAAGACTCCCGACTGGGATACCATCGCTCCACAGCCCAGCCCCAGGACCCAGTTCCCACCCACGCCTGCCTCGGGGGTCGCCATGTTGGGGCAAACACCATCTGAGACCACTGGCGACCCCCAGCCAGAGGGGCAGAGGGCCACCAGCTTCAGTCAGAAGGAAGTTGGTGTCCTGGTGGAGCATGTCCTGGGGCATTATGATGCCCTCTTCGGAACATCACGCGCCAACAAGGAAGGACGGGATAGGATCTGGTCCGACTTTGTGGTTGCCATCAACGCGGAGGGGGTGGCAACCCGCAACATCAAGCAAGTCAAGAAGCGCTGGCAGGACTTGAGGTCCAGGACCCTCCACAAGGCCCGGCGCCTCGTGGAGGGGGGCCGGGGCGGCATGAGTACCATCCAGATGAGGGTCCTGGAACGCGTAGGCCCAGCGCTCCATGCCCAGATCCTTCAGAGGCAGACCCGTCCGGAGTTGAGCGGTAAGTGGCCAAGCATTGCTGTGTGAGACAGGGCATGTTGCAGGGTGCTGGTTGTCTGATACTTGCCTGTATGTGTTACAATGCAACATGCAAAGCAGCATGGGGAATGCACACATTAATGCATGCCTGTCTCTGTTATTGGACATGGATGGGGTGTGAGAGATGGGTGCTGCTGTCATGGACATGTATGGTGTCAATGTCTGTTTGTCTGACTTGCGTGTCTGTGACTTGGAAATGCCATGGATGCATGACACATGTCTGTGACAATGTTCAGATTCACTGATGCAGCCTACTCATCCTTGTATCCACTGTGTCTGGGGTGTACGAGGCCAGATGGATGAAACTAGGGTGAAGTGTGTGCATGTGATAGGCATGACCCATGATGCATGTGAGTTTCAAACCAGCATTGCATGTTTCAAGAGTCCCTTGGACATGTATGCTAATGTTCATAGCATGCGCCATGCCTGTTACTGCATGTGTTTTTCCTGCACTGACCCATGTGTTGTGGAGGGACATGATGGAAGTGATGTTTGACAGTGCCACTCATCTGCTATTGCTTCCTGTCTAGGGGACCATTGTACAGTACCCTGATGCTTGTGTTCTATGTCTCCCGCTACACAGCGGCAAGTGATGAAGAGATCAGAGACGGCGCTGTGGAGCAAAGCGGCGGGGATGCCCCCACCGGCCGGCGACGCAAGGCCCAGTCACCCTCCCAGAATTTACCATTGTCCGGGAGTGAGGGGACTGGTGCTGCGTCTGCCACTACGGCTGCAGCGGAAGGGGTGGGTGAGCCCCCACAGGGGCTTGCAACGGCGGAAGACGGTGTGGAGCCATCCAGGTTAGTGGTTTCCACAGAGGAGGAGGAGGCTGCTACTGAGCCGCACATGGGGCCTGGTGGGGGTGCTACCACTGGTGCAAGTGGTGCAGTCCAGGGCCAGAGGCAGGAGGCAGCACAGGTCACCGCAGAGGGGCCTGTGCATGTCGCTGTCCCTGACCCTGTGACTGCACCACCATGCACCAGCAGGGATGCCCCATCCCAGGCCCGTCCGCAGGTAGGGGGGATGTCCATGTCATCTGACACTCCTCTACCTGCGGACGAGGGGATCCATGGCCGTATGGAGAAGGTCCTGATTGGTGTTGCGTTGCGCACGCGTGACATTCGTGATGACGTGCGTGCTTCACGGGGGGACCACGCACGTCATCACGAAGAGCAGCGTGCCAACGTGGCCCAGTTGGGAGTGTCCATGGTCGGGGGTTTTGTACATGTGTCGGCCACTCTGGCGGCCCCCCTCCTCCTCTGTGGAGACTATGTGCCAGTCGTTCTCCATGCCGTCTTCCGGCCTAGATGCCACCAGGGCCCCCTGTGGACCTGCCCTGACCAACGCAACCAGCTTGGTGGGGATCCCATCCCTACCACAGTCAGGAGTCGGAGGTCCAGCAGGGGTGGACACCACAGCAACTGGACCCCAGCAGATGGAGGATGTGCCGGCATTATCGAGCAGGGCACATGCACAACGGCGTTGGTGGATTCCATCAGCCTGGATTCCGTCGTGCTGGCAGAGGCAGTTGCGTCGGAGGCAGCAGCAGGCTAAACGTGGGAGGCATCATGGCTCGGGGCAATCTACATCAGAGGGCCGGCATCGGCCGGAGGGCAGGAAGACCCTGGAATGGGAGTGTCTTCCGTGTGGCAGCGGTTGGGCCAGCATATAGGTGCGGAGCGGCGGCGGGCAGAGGAGGAACTGCTCACGATGGTCAGGGCAGAGAACTCCATGCGCAGGGCGCTGATGCGGGCTGAGTGCCTTGAGGGAATTTGCAGGGAGTTGGAGGTGGACATGGCGTTATCCCTGTGAGACCTCGGGGCCAGAGAACAGGCCCGCCTCCAAAACATTGAACAGGAGTTCGATGATGCCCTGGCCCATGACATCAACAAGTGAGCCGTTGGACTTGCCCGCCGCCATTGTATATAGTTCATTAGTGTTAAGTTTCATTTCTTTTTTCTTTCATTTGGGGCGCATGGACTATGCCCCACATTTTTGTATATAGTTAATAAGTAGGTAGGTTTCATTGTAGGTTTCATTTATGTTGTTGGGCTCATGGACCCTGGATTTGCTATTTGTACATAGTTTTACAGTGGATTTTTCTCCTTCATATTTATTTTTCTTCACCATGGAGCAATGGATATTACACTTTTCTTTCCCTTTGGATTGGCTTTGTTGGACGGTGACTTTGGACACATTTTCATTTGGATTAATTTGGATTCTCATTTTTTTTTATTTATCATTTTTTGGGACATGCTGCATTTTCATTATTATTGGCATTATTGTGTGTTTTTATTTCATTCCCTTCATTGTGACTTGATTACATTTTTGTTTCTTACTTTTCAATGTGTGGTCTTCTCTCATTGGTTTCATGCATGTCACAATGTGGGTTTTCTCAGTCATGTGTTGCCATTGTGTGGGTCGGACAGACTTGTACTCATGCGCATACTGCTTATTTGTGATCTATCATGTAATGGGGATTTCAATTTGGAGTTGATGTAAAGCTTGGTTGGGGTGTTTGGACTGGGGTGGGATTTGTGTGGCCATAAGAGCCAGGGATCTGGATTGTGATGACGTGTTGGCTGGGGGACATGTGTCAGAGCCTGCTGGCAGGTGCCTGTCAATGATGGGAGGGGTTGGGGTGCAGGGGGACATGTGTGGGCCATGTGTGGGGGCCTGCTGGCAGGTGCCCTGCACTGCTGGGGGGGTGGGGGTGCAGGGAGACATGTGTGGGGGCCTGCTGGCAGGTGCCTGTCAATGATGGGGCTGTGGGGATACACGAGGACATGTGTGGGACATGTGATTCTCGCAGAGGCGCCGGTCTTGACTGGGCGACTACCGTATCTTCAAAAGTGATGTGTAGCACCCGGTTGGCTCTTTGGGCTGGACCTCTGTGCACTGTATGCCTGACTCGAAGAGTAAGATGTCTGCAGATAGAAAATATGGGATTAATGAACTGGGGTTATTGGGGTTTCCCTATCTCTTTCCTTTTCTCCTCTCCTGTAGAACCCCAAAGGTTAACACTCTCACCTTAGGTAAGTGAACGCCGAGCTCTCCATCTGCCTCGGAGCAGGGTGCTGTAACCAGTTTCTTCACTGGATAGGTAGCGCAGGCCTCTTGACTTCAGAGGACTGCTGTCCGTCGTTTACTTCACGAACGGTGAGTTCCGAGTATTTCAAATGTCTTTAAAAGTCTTTTGTAATGCTGTCTCTTATTTTGCAGGGTTCCAGCGATGGTGGTTGACTGGCTGAAGTGAGTTGAGGATGGACCCGTATGCGGAATAGAAGCGCCTGGAAGCGCGTAAGTAAGCGCTTGTTGCTTGCTTCACGATGCGCACTAACTGTCCTTTTATTTTGCAGGTACCAGTTCGGAGCTGCTGAAGGATGCCGGAATGCCCACTGAGTTCGGCGTGGATGGAGTAATGGCACGTGAGTATTTAACGTTACCCAATGTCTTTAAACGCACCTTCTTTTGTCTTACAGATGCGGGATGCAGCGCCGAAGGCCTCCGGAGCGTGCGAAGAGTTGGTAAGCTTTTGTCTTTCAGATGCAGGAATGCTGCGCGAGGCGTTGATGACAGCCGATGGACCAGGTAAGAGATGCGCGGTCACTGAAGACCGTAGTGCTAACCTGTTCTTTCTTGTTTTTATAGATGTTGCTGAAGACTGGATTCAGGATGGTAAGCCTTTTTCCTTTAGGCCCAGGATCAGATGCAGAAGATACGATGAGCGTTCTGCTGCAGAGGATGCAGAATAACGCAAAGCAAGATTCATCCATCGGGTGTGGTTTAAATAGCCTCCTGTAGTGCTTAGGTGTCTTCTTCCACAGCCTCGCCTAGGTAAGAAAAGAGTTCCTGCCTTCCAGAAGAGTTCCAGTGTTCTGAGCCTAGGGAGTGGCTCCTGCCCCACCCAACAGGAAAAGTTGTCCCAAACAGAAGAGGATCAGAGGCTCATACTGGCAGGTCAGTAAGCAGCATGGTCTGCTGCAGGTAAGTCCACCCAAGCATTATGAGCCCGGCGCTTGCAGCGCTGGGACTGGGCATATTTATGAGCCTGGCGCCACTGGCGCCAGGACAGGGTCCAAAAGGTCCCAATTGGGACTGATTGGCACTCGGAACCTGGGTTATGGGTCTGCTTCCAAGGGAGTTGGGTAAGTCCTGGCCTTTTGGAAGCAGAGATCATGACAGTACCCCCCCTCAAGGCCCCTCCCAAACCGGGCTTCCCCAGCGGTTTTGGCTTGTCAGGAAATGTTTGATGAAATCTTTTGATTAGACGAGGAGCGTGGACATATTCTGCAGGTTCCCAGGATCTTTCTTGAGAGCCGTAGCCTTTCCAGTCAATTAGGTAAAATAGCTTAGATTTGGAGATCTTGGAGTCCAGGATGCTTTTGACTTCAAACTCGAGTTCTCCATCAACTAGGATAGGTTTTGGGGATTTAGTTAGTCGGGTTTGAGGTTGCACAGGTTTTAAAAGAGAGACGTGGAAGACCGGATGTATCTTCATGTGAGGGGGCAAGTCCAACTTGACCGCTACTGGGTTTACTATGGTAGTGATGGAATAGGGACCAAGGTATCTTGGGTTGAATGTGCGTGGTCCTTTTAGAGGTAGATATTTGGTGGATAACCAGACTTGATCTCCTACTTGATATTGGGGGGCTTCCTTCCGATGTTGATCTGCTCCTTTCTTGTATTGTAGAGTACAGGTAGTCTACTGCTGGTGTTCCAAGATCTTGGGGTGGATCCAACTCTGAGGTTCGAGGGTGACAGCCGTATAAAAGAAAAAACGGGGTTTTCCCAGTTCCTGAGTGGACAGAGTTGTTGTAGGCATATTCGGCTATCCAAAAGATATCTTTCCAAGTTTTTTCAGTTTGTTGCAGCATGCAGCGTAAATACTGTTCCAAAGTTTGATTGGTCCTCTCGGTTTGTCCGTCGGTTTGAGGGTGGTGACTGGTCGATAATCTCACATCAATTTGAGCCGACCGACAACAACTTCGCCAAAAATGAGAAATAAATTGACTACCTCGATCTGAAATTAGCACTGAAGGAAAACCGTGCAATCTGACGATGTTTTCGAGAAATTCTCGGGCCAGAGTTGTTGCTGTTGGCAAGCCTTTGAGTGGAATGAAATGCGCCATCTTGGAGAATAAGTCCACGATTACCAGGATCGTATTGTATCCGGAGCATGGAGGTAGGTCGGTGATGAAGTCCATAGAAAGTGTACGCCAAGGGCGACGTGGGATGTCAATAGGGCGTAAGAGGCCGGCTGGTCTTTCCTTTTGACTCTTGTTTTGGGCGCATACTCCACAGGACATTATAAAGTCTCTGATATCTTTTTTCCAAGACGGCCACCAGAAGTAGCGCTTGATCTTTTCTGAGGTTTTGGCCATACCGGGATGTCCTTCCATTAGAGACTCGTGATAACAAGAGATCACCTTTTTCTGTAAATCTGTGCTGGGCAGGTTATAATCGTTCTTGGAAGTACAATAAGTTGTCCTTTACTGCAAAGTCCTTTCCCTGCAGATGCCAATTCTGTATTTCTGCTGGAGTTATAAGTTGCCTGGTTTTATCCTTAATTTCCTCTATGGATTGTGTGGTTATTACACCCAGAATTCTTTGTTCGGGAATGATAGGTACAGGTTTAGGGTTGGTCAAGTGTTCCTCCACTCCCATCCGAGAAAGGGCATCAGCTTTACCGTTTTTTGTACCAGGTCGATAGGTAATTATGAAGTCAAACTCGGCAAAGAATAGTGCCCAACGGAGTTGTCTAGAGGATTGGGCTTTTGCGGTTTTCAAATATTGCAGGTTTCGGTGATCCGTAATCACAGTAACGGTGTGTCGGGCCCCCAGAAGATAATGCCGCCAAGCCTTAAAGGCATACTTGATAGCCAGAAGTTCCTTATCAGTAATAGTGTAATTGATCTCAGGAGGCGAGAATTTGCGAGACCAGAATGCCACGGGATGTAACTGATTGGTTACTGGGTCCTTCTGTGATAGAACTGCCCCCATGGCAAGGCTCGAAGCATCAGTTTCAACGATGTAGGGGAGTTCGGGGCGAGGATGTTTTAGAATTGGTGCAGAGATAAATTTTGTCTTCAAATTCTGGAAAGCTTGTTCCGCCTTGGTAGACCATTCAAAACGTTTGTTTTTCTTTAACAAGGCGGTGATGGGCTGGACTATTCGAGAGAATTCGGGGATAAACCTGCGGTAAAAGTTGGCGAAGCCTAACATGCTTTGAACCCCTTTTACGGAGGATGGTGATGGCCATTTGAGAATTGCATCGACCTTCCTTGAATCCATACGCACTCCGCTAGCTGATAATATGAATCCCAAGAATTCAACTTCAGTCACGTTGAAAACACATTTTTCCAACTTAGCGAAAAGTCTGTGTTGACGCAACCTCTCGAGGACCATTTTCACGTGTTTCCGATGTTCAGACTCCGATGAAGAATAAACGAGGATGTCGTCAATGTAAACGACAACACATACATCTATGAGTTCTCTGAGGACATTGTTCATAAAATATTGAAAGGCGGCCGGGGCATTGCAAAGTCCGAAGGGCATGACCTGATATTCAAATAGCCCATACTTGGTGCGGAAGGCCGTCTTCCATTCATCGCCCTCTTTTACTCGTACCAAGTGGTAGGCTCCTCTAAGATCCAGCTTTGTATATATGCATGCTCTTCTGACTTGGTCCAGGAGTTCAGGGATTAAAGGTAATGGATATCTATTCTTAACGGTGATCTGGTTCAGGGCGCGGTAATCTATACAAGTTCTAAGGTCCCCTTCTTTTTTTGGAATGAAGAACAAAGCTGAAGAAGCAGGGGACTTAGAAGGACGAATAAACCCATTCGCTAGGTATTGATCCAGGTATTGTCGGAGGTGAAGGTTCTCAGGCTCGGTGAGGGCATAAATTCTGCTACACGGAGGAGTAGATCCAGGTATCAGGTCTATCTGGCAGTCATAGGACCTATGAGGAGGTAGAGAGTTAGCCTGATCCTTCCGGAAAACATCTTGGAATTCTAGGTATTCGGGAGGTAGCTGGGGAGTCTCCGAAGAAATTGCTGCTAGAGCAACACCAGGTGGAGGGTGACAAGTAGAGACACATTCTGGGAACTGAACCGTTCTTGCTCGCCAATCGATCCGAGGAATGTGTTTCTCTAACCAAGGTATCCCTAGAATAATCTGGAACTGAGGGGCCTTGATCACATCGAACACGATCTTCTCATGGTGTCCATCTTGACTTACTAGCGTCACTTCTTGAGTGGTATGCGTTACTGGTCCGGAGGCTATCTCCGTACCATCCACCGTAGTAATGACGTCCTTTACAGCCTTGGAACAAAGAGTTAGATTCATCCTCAAAACCATTTCATGATCCACATAATTGCCGATGGCACCGCTGTCAACGTAAGCTTCAATCGCATGTAATCGATCCGGTTGATCAGGGCTAATGAGGACCATAGGTATCACGAAATGCGAGGTCACGGAACTGGTTTTAACGCTCGGCAAGAGGACCTCTATTCTTGTCGGGCAAGGTCGTTTCCCTGCTCAGAGTTTGTGACCTTGGTAACTGCAGCTATTACTGCCTTCTTGGCTGGTTTCACCGGACAGTCTCGAAGAAAGTGCCCTGAGTTTCCGCAATAGAGGCATAATTGCAACTGTTTTCTCCTTTCCCGCTCCTTTTGTGTTAGTGGTCCTTTCAGGCCCCCTATTTGCATGGGTTCCCCGGAGTCTACTCCTTTGGAAGGAGTTGGTGGTTTGGAAAATACTCGAGCATCAAACTTGGAACGATCGGCCTTCCTGTTCTGCAGTCTGTGATCTATTTGAACGATTAAGTCTATATAGTCCGAACAGTCTTGTGGGGGATTCACTACTTGGGCTAAAACGTCTTTGAGCTCTCCACGTAGACCTCTATAAAACAGCGTAATCCTTTTGTCCTCAGGCCATTGAGTTTCCACTATTAGTCTGTTGAAAGATGCAATATAAGCCAAAAGGTCTTGATTACCCTGTCGCAACGAAAGAAGCTCATTGTCCAAGGCCTGCCCCTGTGAATGTCTTGCGAACAGTTTTTCCATACTAAGCTGAAAGGCTTGAAAATCATGGAGAACCGGATCATCTTGATTAACTAGAGGGATCGACCAGTCTGCCGCATTGCCACTAAGGTACGAAAGCACAAAAGCTACTTTAGCTTGATCAGTTGGAAAGGCTGCTGGCCGGCATAAAAAATGCAACCGGCACTGATTGATAAATACTGCAAACCTCTTTGGGTCACCAGAAAATCGTTCGGGCGGAGCCAGAGGTACATTCCCAGGTAGGTTGATCTGCACTGGATTCATAGGGGATGTTGAAGGAAGATTTGCCCTTGATGCGGGTAACGGGGTCTGTCCGGCTTGTGACTGTAGCAATTGTCTAGCAAGATCGTCTGTTCGCTCCTTGGAAATAATTCCAACCTCTGTGCACTGTATGCCTGACTCGAAGAGTAAGATGTCTGCAGATAGAAAATATGGGATTAATGAACTGGGGTTATTGGGGTGTCCCTGTCTCTTTCCTTTTCTCCTCTCCTGTAGAACCCCAAAGGTTAACGCTCTCACCTTAGGTAAGTGAACGCCGAGCTCTCCATCTGCCTCGGGCAGGGTGCTGTAACCAGTTTCTTCACTGGATAGGTAGCGCAGGCCTCTTGACTTCAGAGGACTGCTGTCTGTCGTTTACTTCACGAACGGTGAGTTCCGAATATTTCAAATGTCTTTAAAAGTCTTTTGTAATGCTGTCTCTTATTTTGCAGGGTTCCGGCGATGGCGGTTGACTGGCTGAAGTGAGTTGAGGATGGACCCGTATGCGGAATAGAAGCGCCTGGAAGCGCGTAAGTAAGCGCTCGTTGCTTGCTTCACGATGCGCACTAACTGTCCTTTTATTTTGCAGGTACCAGTTCGGAGCTGCTGAAGGATGCCGGAATGCCCACTGAGTTCGGCGTGGATGGAGTAATGGCACGTGAGTATTTAACGTTATCCAATGTCTTTAAACGCACCTTCTTCTGTCTTACAGATGTGGGATGCAGCGCCGAAGGCCTCCGGAGCGTGCGAAGAGTTGGTAAGCTTTTGTCTTTCAGATGCCAGAATGCAGTGCGATGACCTCCGGAGCGCGTGAAGAGTGGGTAAGCCTTTGTCTTTCAGATGCAGGAATGCTGCGCGAGGCGTTGATGACAGCCGATGGACCAGGTAAGAGATGCGCTGTCACTGAAGACCGTAGTGCTAACCTGTTCTTTCTTGTCTTTATAGATGTTGCTGAAGACTGGATTCAGGATGGTAAGCCTTTTTCCTTTAGGCCCAGGATCAGATGCAGAAGACACGATGAGCGTTCTGCTGCAGAGGATGCAGAATAACGCAAAGCAAGATTCATCCATCGGGTGTGGTTTAAATAGCCTCCTGTAGTGCTTAGGTGTCTTCTTCCACAGCCTCGCCTAGGTAAGAAAAGAGTTCCTGCCTTCCAGAAGAGTTCCAGTGTTCTGAGCCTAGGGAGTGGCTCCTGCCCCACCCAACAGGAGAAGTAGTCCCAAACAGAAGAGGATCAGAGGCTCATACTGGCAGGTCAGTAAGCAGCATGGTCTGCTGCAGGTAAGTCCACCAAGCATTATGAGCCCGGCGCTTGCAGCGCTGGGACTGGGCATATTTATGAGCCTGGCGCCAGGACAGGGTCCAAAAGGTCCCAATTGGGACTGATTGGCACTCGGAACCTGGGTTATGGGTCTGCTTCCAAGGGAGTTGGGTAAGTCCTGGCCTTTTGGAAGCAGAGATCATGACACATGTGTGGGGGCCTGCTGGCAGGTGCCCTGCACTGCTGAGGGGTGGGGGCGCAGGGGGGACATGTGTGGGACGTGTGGGGGCCTGCTGGCAGGTGCCCTGCACTGCTGGGGGGTGGGGGTGCAGGGGGACATGTGTGGGACATGAGTGGGGGCCTGCTGGCAGGTGCCCCTGACTGCTGGGGGGTGGGGGTGCAGGGGGACATGTGTGGGACATGTATGGGGGCCTGGTGGCAGGTGCCCCTGACTGCTGGGGGGTGGGGGTGCAGGGGGACATGTGTGGGGGCCTGCTGGCAGTCAGGGGCACCTGCCAGCAGGCCCCCACACATGTCCCCCAGCACCCCCACCCCCCAGCAGTCAGGGGCACCTGCCAGCAGGCCCCCACACATGTCCCCCAGCACCCCCACCCCCCAGCAGTCAGGGGCACCTGCCAGCAGGCCCCCACTCATGTCCCACACATGTCCCCCAGCACCCCCACCCCCCAGCAGTCAGGGGCACCTGCCAGCAGGCCCCCACACATGTCCCCCTGCGCCCCCACCCCCCAGCAGTCAGGGGCACCTGCCAGCAGGCCCCCACACATGTCCCCCTGCACCCCCACCCCCCAGCAGTCAGGGGCACCTGCCAGCAAGCCCCCACTCATGTCCCACACATGTCCCCCAGCACCCCCAGCCCCCGGCAGTCAGGGGCACCTGCCACCAGGCCCCCACACATGTCCCCCTGCACCCCCACCCCCCAGCAGTGCAGGGCACCTGCCAGCAGGCCCCCACACATGTCCCAGTGTACCCCCACCGCCCCATCATTGACAGGCACCTGCCACCAGGCCCCCATACATGTCCCCCTGCACCCCACCCCCCAGCAGTGCAGGGCACCTGCCAGCAGGCCCCCACACATGGCCCACACATGTCCCCCTGCACCCCTGAAATACACGTACCCAGCCCAATCGCGTGTGAAACTTCCCGCGCACCCCTGAAATACACGTACCCAGGCCAATCGCGTGTGAAACTTCCCGCGCACCCCTGAAATACACATACCCAGGTCAATCGCGTGTGAAACTTCCCGCGCAGCCCTGAAATACATGTACCCAGCCCAATCGCGTGTGAAACTTCCCGCGCACCCCTGAAATACATGTACCCAGGCCAATCGCGTGTGAAACTTCCCGCGCACCCCCGTAATACACATACCCCACTCACACAGGCCCTTTTGCGTGTGAAAGTTCCCGCAAACCCCATAATACACGTACCCTGCTGAAATCGCGTCGAAACTTCCCGCAATCCCCAGTAATACACGTACCCCACTTGCACAGGCCCTTTCGCGTGTGAAACTTCACACGCACCCCAGTAATACATGTTCCCCGCTTAGCGTTTGCTGTTTGGCATCCCTGTAAACTGGTCCAGGGTTCGCACAGCCCTTTGCGCTGAATTGGGAATTTTGATGGCTTTTCCTTGCGCAAGGGCGTTCTTGGGGGCGTAACTGCCGCTGCTGCAGGGTTGCTGCACCACTCTGCGCCACGGCTGGTTTTGGAGGCTAAAATCCATGAATACGCTGTGCGCGGAAATCGATTTTAGCGCACGCGGCTGGCGCAGAGATTTGCACGCGCACACTCAGTGTGCTCCATTTTTGTGCCAAATTCTATGAATTACCCGGAAAGTGTCAGCCCCCTTGTGCTGCCCAACCCCTGTATCCTGACTCTCCTCCTCCTTCTCCTCACCTGAGAGACTGGATCCAGAGCTGGATGGTATCTGGGGTCTGTGGGGTCTGCAAGCTCTGTAGTCTGCCTTCTTCTTTTTTTTAATGAAATACTTGTTTAACCTGAGAAAAAGCCACAGTGAGGTCTGACAGAGCAGGACCCCCTTGGGCCCCCTTCCCCGGAAAGACTGAGTGGGGAAAAAACCTGATGTAGGCACAAAAAACCCCAACAAAGATAACGTAGCTGCGGAAGGACTCCTCATCGAGGACCGATGGAAGATGGGCTCCGGTGGTTATGAAGGAGAGTATGTTCAACGTAAAGAATGGCAGGCAAGAAAGTAAACAGGGCTGCACTGGGAACCAACTATGAAAGAGCAGCAGCAGCAGGGCAAAGAACCCAGAGGAGCGTGTTGCAAGGAGCGGAAGGAAGAAGGAAATAGGACAGACCAACAGTTCCGCAGAGTGGAATCGCTAACAAGGCGAAATGGACGGAGCGAGAAGCCAGAGCTGCGAGAACGGCAGCGTGAGGTCAAGAGAGGGAGAGGGAAACCCACAGAGGGGCAGATAAGAGAGAGAGAGAGAGAGAGGCAGAGCGCGGAACAGAAACAATGGAAAAACTAGCGTTACGCACCAAAAGCAACGGAAAGCAAACTGACCGTGGATGTTGCAACACATCGGATTCAGGAGGGGGCATGGCTTATGAGCGTAGCGTCGGAAGCGGCAGAAGACTAGACTGCTGCCTCCGGCAAACTGCCGCCTGGTGGAGCGCTCAATGGCTGCCGAGCCTGAACCTATGCCACAGGTGCCACGGACCTAGATGCGTGACAGTATGGCCCCTCTTCAGGTAGCAACCTCCTGGTTTACCCGGATGTCCTCTATGGAACCTTCGGTTAAGAACCGGGGCTGATATGTGAGAAGCTGTTTCCCATGAATCCTCTGTGCTCGAGTATCCCTGCCAATGCACTAAGTATTCCAAGCGACCACGTCTGTACCTGGAATCGCAGATGAGGGACACCTCATATTCCTTTTCTGCACCGGCAAAAGCAAGCACTGGACATGGTCGAGGATTGGGGTCGTTAACTGCCTCCCTAAAACGGGAGGAGTGAAAGACCCGGTGTATGTGCTGAAGGCTCTGAGGCAGCTTAAGCCGGAAAGCCACTTGGTTGATTTTAGCCAAGATGGGATAAGGACTAATGAACCGGGGCGATAGCTTTGAAGGCCTCACCCAACATGGTAGGTATTTAGTAGAAAGCCACTCTCTGGTGCCCACCTTCCAATGAGGAACCTTCCGGCGGTGCCGATCCGCTTGTGTATTGGTAGCTTTTTGACTGTTCTCCAGAGATCTTCTGGCGGTCTTGTGAGCCTCTGATAAACTTAACAATGTTTCTTCAACAGCAGGCAGGTTTGATTGAACTGAGGTCAAAGGTAGTACTGTGCGAGGATGTTGACCATAAGTGCAAAAGAACGGTGACATACTAGTGGCTGATTGGCGACTATTGTTATAGGCAAACTCCACTGTGGGTAACAGTCCTACCCAGTTGTCTTACTCTTAGTTTATATAACTTCGGAGGTACTGTTCCAGAGTGATGTTTAGCCTTTCAGTCTGCCCATTGGTCTCGGGGTGGAATCCAGAGGACATGGCTTGTTCTATCCCCATGTTGGAGCACAATGACTTCCAGAAGTGGGAGATGTATTGGCTGCCTCGGTCTGATGTAATTTTGTCTGGCAAGCCGTGTAGACGGAAGATGTCTCTAAGGAAGAACTCAGCCATACCGGAGGCAGTGGGGAGACCAGGCAGAGGAGAGAAGTGGGCCAGTTTAGACAGAAAATCCACCGTTACCATGATACAGGTGCAGTTCTGGGACCTAGGGAGATCCACTATAAAGTCTGACGAAATATGGTCCCAAGGACGTGTAGGGATCGGTCCTTGGTCTAGGAGACCCAGAGGTTTGATGGTGCTATGTTGGCTTCTAGCGCATATCCTGCAGGATTGCACGTATTTTCTGACATCGGTCTTGAAACCAGGCCAATAGAAGGATTGCTGGAGCAGGTCCAAAGTTCCGGTTTGGCCTCTATGACCAGCCATCTTGTGGTCGTGATACCATGAGAGTACTTTGCATCGGAATTCGTCCGTTGGAACATAAAGACGATGCGCACGAAACAATAACTCTTTCCGGGGGACTATGGCGGAACCGGCTTTCGGAAGACCCTCCGTAATTAGAGCTTTGATCTGTTGTAAAAAGGAAGACACATGTGCAATAATCCTGTTTCTAGGTAATAGTCTTTCTGGTGGGGGTGTACTGGATGATGGGGACTCTGTCTTCCGAGACAAAGCGTCGGCCAGGGTGTTCTGGCTGCCTGGAATGTATGTCACCTGAAAATCGTATTGGGCAAAGAAATGTGCCCAACGGGCCTGTCGTGAGTTTATACAGTCCATAGCCTGTAACACTTGAAGATTTTTATGGTCAGTCCTAATGGTGAATGGATGTTGACCCCCTTGTAATAGATGCCTCCACTCTTCACATGCGTATAGTAGTTGCGCTGGCTTTCAGAAAGAGTGCGTGACAGATATGCAGGATGCTCTTCCTGTTCTTGTCCCTGTAGAAATACTGCTCCTATTGCCGCCGCTGATGCATCCGTTTCAAGGATAAAGGGCTTATTCTGATCCGGATACCGAAGTATGGGAGCACAACAAAACAGTGCCTTCAGTTGTTGGAAGCTCTCATCGGCCTGGGGATTCCACTGAAAAGGCACAGAAGTCTTCTTCAGTAACTGAGTTATAGGCAATACCACTTGGGAAAAGTTTGGGATGAAACGCCTATAAAAGTTTTCCAAGCCTAAGAACCTCTGGACACCCTTGACAGAGGTAGGAGCAGCCCAATTGAGGATTGCTTCGGTCTTCTTGGTGTCCATATGGATGCCATCCTGTGATGACACAAATCCCAGATAAGGTACGGAAGTTACGCCAAAGAAACATTTATCTTTTTTGGCCAAAAGGTGATGTAGCTCCAAGCGGTGTAAGACTTTGGTGAGGTGGCTCCAATGCTCTTGCTCTGTACGTGACAATACCAATATGTCGTCCAGGTAGATTATCACTGTGATGAACATCAGATCTGAAACGATGCAGTCTATAAACCGTTGAAACACAGTGGGGGCGTTTACCAGTCCGAACAGCATTACACAGTACTCAAATAGCCCAAATGGGGTCCGAAATGCCGTCTTCCACAATCACACCAAACTTTGCAAGCTGCTCTTCACCGACCCTGTAATGCACAAGATCCATAGATGTCCTCGAAAATTTGTCAAGTTTGTGAACATCACAGCAATGTCCCTGTACATCTGAGATGTTTGTGGACATCAGGAAGAAAAAACACCTGATATTTGGCTTTTTCTGAAACGTATCCCATCTTCATCACCCCTCACATACCCAGCAGATGTTTCATTTATTTGACAAGTGTAATATTGTGTTTTCAATGTTTTACCACGATTTTCAACACTGTGAATCGAACATGGTGTCCGTTTAGAAAATGTTGATGCCCTTTATGTTTTTAATTGACCATTCGGTGGCCACGTCTGATATCTGCCAATGTTAAGCGGCTCCCCGATTGGTCTAGAAGCATCCGCAGACACACCGAATCAGGAAGTGAGTCAGCAGACCAGGTGGATATATCACACATTTTTGGGGAACTACACTTTGGTCATTTTTAAAAAATCAACTTACCAGATTAACACAAAATTTGCAAAGGCACGCTTTCGTGACTAGGCACCTGCTCCTTGATAAAGTTTGGTATAGCTGCTGTAGGGAACGCATGGTATCACAAGTATGACACCAACACAATGGATGCAATTTGTAAAACCTTTATTGAAAATGTTGGGATTGGAGAAACTCCTATTTTGCCCTATAACTAAGATGGGAGTAGTCTTGACCATCAAATGATAAAAGAGTCCTAGTGGAGTCCGTCAAATCAAAATGAAACCTAATGCCTGCCCTACCTCTTGTACAAAGCGTTTTAAAAGGAGAAATGTATGCAAAGGAAAAATCAGTGTTCAAAAGAATAAAGGTAGTTGAACCAGCTCTCCTCCTCACGTTAAACATCACAGAGTAAGGCTGTCCTTGTAGGCAGGATGACAGTCTGGCTCAGTTTCTAACACGCTAAGCAGTTCCAAACCATGGATTGAGGCCCACCTGGCCTTCCACGTTAAAGTCTCTTTCTTAACTTTCAAAGTTATATTCCATTGTAAAGTTCACAAAGGTTCCCCGCTGCCGGGCTCAGACATTACAGAACACAGTTTGTGTATGTCCCCCTCTATCAGGCTCAGACCTCTTACGTCACAGTTCAACACAAACTTGACGGGGTTCCCTTCCCCAAGCTTATTGCACTTCAAGACTCCCTCAATCAGGCTCGGACCCCTTTCAGATGTCGAAGACTTTCCCTTAATTCACTTTTGCTGTTTGGATCGCTTTATATATTCAAACAATGTACCTTTCACTTTGACTTTCGAATGGGCTACTTCCTTTCGCCTGATTACTCCGTTACGTAGTATCGCTGGTCTCACGGTAGCCTTACCTTCAAAGTTCATTCACATGTCTGCCTTTCTTTGCGTCTTAGCCACACGGGTGCAGCCTTCATTTGTGATATAATGTTGCTACTTCATTTGCTTTAACACACACTGGTCTCTCAGGTCTCTTGCCAACTCACTGCGTCATGCGCTTCTTTCTTGTTTTGCTATTTCCAATTCACGAGTCAAGGTTAGTACCACAGGCTTGGCCTTGCCTCCACAACTTTGCTGTTCACCCGGGAGGGTCGCCGCCATCATTGAAACACAATGCAATCTTTGCTTGTGGGATCTGGTCTTCTCCATGTGTATTTCATGGTTTGTCAAAGGCAAAGGCAACAACCTCCAATAGGGAACCCTTGGAACAGGTCATTGGGCTGTGTTCGTGCTTGTAGAGGGATTCCCAGACCCCCACCCCTTGTTTTGCATAGTATGAATGTGCCCATCCCTACTTGCACAGAGCACTCATTGTATCAGAAAACTGTTCATAAAATTGACACACCAACCATGGAGAACAGACAAAGCAAGCAATGATTTCAAGGTCTATCCATGTCAGGTATATCCATAAACCTTCCAATGAAGTGGATACTATACACGATCAAAGAAACGCTAGCACCACACATCCAGAAACCTACAATCCCTCATTACAATTCATTGGTATTGATGAAGGTGAAATAACATCCTGCCCAAAGGGACCCTTATCTACAGCTTTCATTTGAGGTTCAGGAAATACAGGATGAGCCCTACAATTAACAGGTAATCAAGGCCAGAGAGCAGCAGTGTAAGTAATGGGCTCAACCAAAAAAGGTCCAAACAACTACAGACACAGATTCAAAGGGAAAGAACTTATACGAAGGAGTCTTGAGGTCAACAAATATTGGTCCCCACAGAACATTTTGGAAATGCATAGCCCTGTCTGTCAGTGTTCCTCGTTTCAGCTTTCTTAATTAGATAGAAATTCAGAGCAAACGCACAGTGAGTCTGTTCTTTTTTAGTTTTTAGATTTATTATTTTAGTACTATACATGACAGAAAATAGAGCAACAATCTCAATAACATTGTAGAACAGCGATAATTATCAATTAACAAATAAGGTAAGTCAATTGAGATTGGTATCCAATAAGAAAGAGAATAGGAAAAAAAAGAAAAAAAAGCTTATACTTTCAGTAAGTGAAGCAGTAAAGGCAGCACTTAGTCACACTGAATTGCATATATACTATTACTAATACAATATAATTGGATCTAAGATTCATGCATTTAAATAGTTAATAAAATGTTTTCATTTCTTATCATGTTTAAGGAGAAGTAAGGGTGAATTAGCATTACATTTCCCAATTCTATGAATATCGCATATGTTATTCCACCATCCTTTGATGGAAATGTTTGTAAAATCCTTCTAATTTGATGTGATTAAGCGAATTGCAAGAAGTATGAATACGTCAAAAATAATCAAGGGTGGGTCCATTTTCTCATCATTAATTGCTAAACATCCCAATAAAATATTAGTTAAACTCAACGGAATGGAAGATACTTTTAAGGAAATTCCAAACTTGGTTAAAAAAGGTGTTTACAAGCGTAAAATCAAAGAACACATGACTAAATGATCCAGTAGCCAATTTACAGGACGTCCATTAGCGGATTTACAGCACCATCCAGTAGCCGATTTACAGGACGTCCAGTAGCCGATTTACAGGACATCCAGTAGCCAATTTACAGGACGTCCAGTAGCCGATTTACAGGACATCCAGGAGCCGATTTACAGGACCGCTCTCTTGCAGAAAAGGTGTCAGAAGCAGTTCCAACCTTAAGCTGAATAAAGTCCACTTCAGGGCAAATCTCATGGTGTATGCCACACAAGCAGGCAACACTAGGCATCTAAGTGGCAGACATTTGAAAATAAAATGTAGCAGTGCAAACAAGCACTCCAATCAGTCTGGCTAGCATTAACAAAGCAAAACAAATATTGCGTTAGTGTCTAATGAACCCTCACCATCTGGCCATTAGTTTGAGGATGATAGCCAGGGAGATGTCCCAATGCACAGACAAAACTCTGTAAGTAGCACCCCAAACCTAGAAATATACTTCACTCCTGTTTCAGAAATAATCCTTATTGGAAGGTCAGGGGAGACAAAGGGACTCAACCAAAAGCACACAAGCCGACTTAACAGCAGTACGCACAATGTGGCATCTTAAAAAAAAAAGTCAGGATCATCTCATGATTTCGTTTATTTACTCATTTATATTTTTGTACATATTGCACACACTGCTTTTCAGATGCTGCTGAGTGATTTGGGGAAGTTGGGTGGGAGGAAAGGGGAAGGTAGGGAGGGATACATGTATTTTACAGAGCACCTTTCTAAAACAGGAACATTCTGCACTAAAATCTGCTGGTGTTTCATATCATGTGTTTTGCGCAAATGCCAGAGATCTTGATAACTCCACAATTTGTAGGTATGAATACTTATTTTGGGCAACAAACTGGGCAGGAATAAAATATCTGAAACCAGATGTGTTTTAGCGTTAAAGGGAAAGGAGACCGTCAGTACTACCACCGGCTCCAGGGCAAGTATAGGAATAGATGGGACTTTCTTGATAATCAACTTGTCATGCCCACTATGCAAACAATTCACCTGAAGATTGCCAGAGGCTGATTGAACCTTGAGTCACAGGTCCGGCTCCATCCCACTTGTGACACCACCAAGTAAGGAGGAACAAAATACTCGAGACATAACACATGCTTTTTATATGTTTGTATACTAGATTGTAAAATTATTATGTGATTTGATGAATTCTTTTCCTTGTGTTAAAGACTTTATTGCCAATAACAATAAATAAATAAATACTCGAGGCACATGTTGTGGAGAGAACCATTTTGCTTTATTTTTTACCTAATACAAGGTGGTACGGTATGTGGGCATCAATATATACTGTAACCGTGAAAAAGTCCATTTGAAAATATACAATAACAAATGGTCCTGATGGTGAAGACTGGGATTCGATGGGTGTCCTACCCATTCTTGGGTTTTGGTTCTCTTCCTCATCCTATTGATTAATTTTGGTCCGTGGTCTGGTTCCTTTATATGAGCTCCTCATCTTTTCTTTTTAGTTCACACTCCCTCCCCCAATTTGAAATCAAAGTGTGCCGTCATGGTTAAAGAAGCCCTACAAGACCAATGTTTGAATTACATAAAACATTACAAAAAAACATGAGAAGATTTCAACAGTGTCAGGATGGAGGAGCAAACAAAGTAGGTGAATGGGTCTAGTCTTAGAGGATCCAATGTCCTGTATCAAATATTCAATTACCTATTCTAGCAAGCAAGATCTCGGGGTCTCTGCCCCAGGAAACATCCTTCAGCTCACACATTCTCAGGGTATTTAAAGCACTCCAGCATGCTTCTTTCTAAACTTTGGCACTTTGAATATGCAGCTGGCCTGCTTTCCTGGAGTCCAACACTCTTCTACCAGGGAACGAACGCGTTCTCCTACCCCCTTCCCAATGGCCACTTTAGAAACACTTTCCTGCTGGGGAAAGAGCTTGCTCTTTCACCCCTTTGCCAGAGGTATCTTGGATGTGGGCATGATTTCTCTCCCTGTCTGGTTCATTTTCAGGCTGCAGTTATTGTTTGCCCACTAGCCAGGGATCGCTTGAGCCACTATAGACTTCTCTCCACGATCTCAAGATCTCCAGTATCTGCAACGCTCCAGCCTCCGCAGAGTAGCAATATTATCACGTTTTGCCTTCTTTGCAACTCTGCCAGGATCAATGTTATAGCCCCCAGCAGGCTAGTCAAGATTTTCCTTTTCAGCAATTCCTCGCTCCTGCCATCTTTAGAGTAATAGACACCAGTAGGCTCTTTGCATCTGTCTTTCTAACCTCTGAAGGTAATGGTGATTTGGCTTAGCCACTGACTGTTCTCTCCTTCTACTCTTGCAACTGATACCAATTATCTGGTGGAATGCCATCCCAACTCCCGCACCACTGTCCTCCTTCTCCCATCATTTATACTGTAAAAAAGTATGCAAAGGTCTCCGTCAGTGCTGTGATTGGCTGGGCTCTTTCATCATTATCTCTGAGTAGTGGCATTGGCAGGCGTTCGATGGGCCCTCCTCCCGGGTTTTCTCCTAGATTCATATGAATTGCATTCCATAGTTGCTACAATTTCTACTAGCTTGATTGGGAGGGTACACTTCAGCTTTTGGCACAAAAGGTCTGGCAGCCATCTTGGGATCACGCAAGCCCAATATGGTGGATGGATAACACAGCGGTCCAGCTCTATATATATATATATATATATATATATATATGTCATATATCTCCTTAACTCGGATCTCTTAACATGCAGGATGCATGTGTGTTGTGACCTTGTTAGCACACACAATTTTCCAAGAAGCACCTGCCTGTGGTCCATCGGGGGCCTTCCCAAACTGTAGGGTGCGCATCATGGTACTGATTCACTTAGCAGACTAACCCATGGAAAGAACTCTGTAATGCCATGCTTTAGGGATAAGGTGGAGGTCCTGCTCCTTGGCTACTCTATTGGTACATCTCTTCTCTTTCAATGGCCTAGGCTTCTTTGTGCTTCTCCAGCCCCGAGTGAGATGGTCAGAACTGCAGAACTGGGTGTTTTTTTGCCAGCGGCTTATTCTTTGCCCCTCAGGTGGAGGCAGTTGTCAAACCTGCACATTTCCATCAATAGAACATTACTAATACTGGATGCCCTAGTCTGCTAAAGGGTAAAGAGTGTTATATTGTGGTTGAAGCTGTAGCACTTTCTCGAGTACAATACTGTATGTCCCTTTACTGGTGCATTTCAAGGAAATCCCTGAATAAACCTCAGATGGTACAAAACAGAGCCATACGAGTGGTGTCCCAGTTGAAGAAGTTTGATCACATCACTCAAGCCCACCTTACTCTGGGCTGGCGTCCGATAGAGAATCAAATTCATGCCAGTTCCTGCTTCAAATGGACGTGGTCCTGATGAACCCTCTGAAAAGGCAACACATCATGTTCTTGCTCGGACCCTCAGATTCAGTGCTACGGATCTGTTGTGAGTAGGTCATTTCCATAGTGACTGCCTCATCGGAAAATCATTATGAGAAACTGGCTGCCAACCTTGTATTGCACTGCCAATCTCCATTAGAAAATGCTCAACCATGTAGACCAAAATATCACTTAGATTTGGTGCAATTCGATCTGGATCTACCCTGGTCATTTGGGCTTCATGTCTCGTTATTGATGGCTGTTCTACTCATCTAGCATCTGTTTTTTCGAACAGCGTCTTGAAGCTAGTTATGTTCTGGTCATTTTCTTGCACTTTAAACATGTTGTTACTACTAGGTACGCGATAATACCTGCACAGTGCTAATCATGTCTACAATGCCCCGTCACAGTGGAAGAATAAGGGTGTTGCCTGTCAAAATGAGGGGTGCTTGTGAGCAACCAGCTGTTTGCACATCCAAAGGGAGAAGAAAGAATGTGTGTTCCCTTGGCAGCGCCACCAACAGGCGTGTAGATGCCAGAGCATAAGCAGATTGGCCATGCTTGTGGACAGTCGAATGTTGTGTACGAGTATGTTCAATACTGTACAGTAACTTCAAATGTCGGAGAGCTTGAAAAGCCTTACAAGCTATTTGATGGAGGGTGGCTGGGGGAGGCGTGATGTCACATACTGGTACAATAGCGGTGAAGAACTGTGAAAGGGTAGAGGAGAGGATGCACAACATTGTGCCATGGGACATGTGCACCTTAATGCCGTGTGCACTGTGCATCCTCCTGGGTAACAGGGTTATCTCCTCCCAGCACTTATCTGAAAACAAAAACATGGACTTCACTTCCCCAGGCAGAGAATCACATTCAAGCCATGAGCCAGCGCATGATGCAATATTTTAAAGTAATGAGCCAGGCCAAAGTGCATGTTTTAACTTGCCCCTGGAGAACAGTAAGCACATTGTGAGGTAGCCCTGGAGCCACAACACGAATGCAGATATCACATGCAGGGAGTGGGACAGCTGCTGGATGTGAACATACTATGAACACGTGTATTGTTTCAGGAAACCCCAAAGAATGAATTATGTGAATAGATTTGCCACATGGTCATGTGTCCAGCCGCCGTCTCAATGTTCATTTAGTTTTATTTATTTATTTCCATTTGTAAAGCGCGCCAAACCCAAGGGCATCTGGTCGCTGGTTGCAGTACATAGATGAGATAATTACAGAGCATAATACAGAGGAGGTAGGCAGAGTAAGATTTAGCAGTAATAAAGGTCGCACAGCGTGACAATATCAGCTAGGGGTCTTGTGTTCATCTTTCTCCCTTGCCCTGACTGCACTTGTATTGGCACTTTATTTTATTTATTCAGCATTTGTTAGGCGTTTTATACAACAGAATTGTGTTTCAAAGGGCCACAAGGCTAAATGGGAAGGGAACAGGGGAAATAATAACAATGGCAAAAACAGTAAAATACAGTCATGGTCCAACTAGGCCTTGTGGCAGTCAGACGTGCAAGTGTAGTGAGGAAAAGTGCATGATAGGGAGGTGCAGGGAAACAGAGGGGTGGTCAAGTGCTGGTGGAGGGCCCCGGAAAGGAAGTGCTATGGGAGCCATGAAGGAGAACCTCAAGCTAAGTGCTAGTATAGGCGACTCTCAGGGTTGGGATGTAGAGCCACCAAGCAGGGGCCCGTAAGGGCAGTACAGTGGGGGGAGGGTGGGTGCTGGTATCGACTGGGAAGAAGGGTCTGGAATCATGTGAGATTCATGAGGTTCAGGCCATTGGTTACAGTGGCAGTGGGGTGATTAACAGGGAAGTGAAAGAGGTAGAGAACAGCAGAGTTTTGAGCAGTTTCCGGAACATAAGGAGGTCCAGCTCAAGTCTGAGAGGGGCAGGAAGGCTGTTCCAGAGGGAGGTGCCAGCCGAGGAGCGATACCTGCCCCCCCCCACTCTCTGCTTGGAGGAGCATTTGACAGTCAAAGTTTTGGAGTTAGAGGAGCGTAGGGCTCTAGCAGGGGAGTATTTAGGTAGGGAAAGTTGGGGATAGTGTGGTCCCAGGCCCACGAAGGCCTTGTGGATGATGCACAAGGTCTGGATTAGCTGGAGGGGGTGTAGGGAGGAAAGAGGGAGATTGAAAAAGAGACTGTTGCAGTAGTCCAGCCTGGAGAGGACCAGATCTCTGGAGACATTGAGTTCTGGGGGAAGGTGAGGAAAGTAAGAATGCCTTTGAGGAGGTGGACCTGGAAATGGGACTTCTTAGGGGCATCCATGATGTGAGGTGTGAAGGAGACAGCGGAATCGAAGATGGCCACAAGGTTTTTGGCCTCAGAGCATGGTGGGGGTAGAGGGCCCAAAGAGGGTGGCCCGAGGGTAGGAGGAAAAGAGGGCGCAGGTGTCCCAATGAGAAGGATCTCTGTCTTACTGCCATTAAGACAGAGATCGTTAGCTGCACAACATGCCTGAAAGACAGACAAAAGGTCAGGCATCGGAGAGAAGGAAGAGCTATTAAAGGGAAGTTTGTAGGAAAGTTGTGTCTCATCGGCATAACACTGGTTGGTGAGGAACGAGGTCAGCCAATCCAGTGCCCGGTCAGTGATGCTGAGGGTGTCACAGAGTCGTTTTATGAGGCTGGAGTGGTTGACCTTGTCAAAGGCAGGGGAGAGATCAAGGAGAATGAGAACAACGGGAGTGTTGGAGTCAAGATTTGCGAGCATGGTTTCACAGGTGTCCAGGAGACCATTTTCGGATTGATGATCATGAAGGCAACCAACAAGATCAGTGTGGAGGGTCAGTTGGGGGAGGACCAGCTTCTCCAAGAGTTTACCCAGGAAGGGGGTAGTGGAAATAGGGCAATAGTTAGCCAGGCAGGAGGGGTCAGCCGATGGCTTTTTTAAAGAGAAGGTGAACAAGGGAGTCGTTGAGGGATAGAGGGAAAGAGCCAGTGGCGAAGGAGTGGTTACAGAAGTCAGCAAGATCAGGGGTGAGAGAGGAAATGTTGTCCCTAATGGTTCTGGAGGAGCGGGGGAGCACTTGTATGGAGGAGACCTTCATAGAGTGAACCGCTTTAGAGACCTCACCCGGTGCTATGGACAGAAGGAAGGAGAATGAGGGTGGTGGAAGGAGGGGGGAGGCAGGGGAGCAGGTGCAGGAGTGGAGATGGGGTGGTGGAGAGTGTGGACAAGATGTCCTGCGATTTTGATGTGAAATGGGAGGCCAAAGCGGTGCAGAGAGCCTGGGAAGGAAGGAGACAGGTGGATACTGCAGCTGGATTGGCGAGTTCCTTCCAGGTTTTGAAGAGTTTGGCCGTGTTGTTAGTGGCTCCAGAGCTGCAGACTTGGAAGTGGGCCTGCTATCTGGCGCAAATAGAGAAGCATTGGGGGAGGAAAAAGTGACCAGAAGCAATATTGCCTTTGGAGCAAGCGGCAGGCCAGTTTGTTCGAGAAGGAGACAGATGTCTGTGGGTGTTTGACAGCAGAGCAAGCATTGAGGGTAGCTAAGTGAAGCTGGTTACCCCCTTTGAAGGTTTTGTGAGGGGGTTACTTGGGTGTGGTACTCCTGTTGGTGGTAGTGGAGAGGTGAGAAGAGAGGAAGAAGGAGTGGCAGGAGAAGGGATGACGTTTATGAGAGAGCGCAGGCGCCGGTCGAGAATGAGAAGGGTAGGTTGAGAGTCTTGGGCCATGATAGTGCCATTGTGATGGACATTAATGATACACCTAGAGGATGAGAAGTATGCCAGGAGTACTTTTCACCTGGTGCCACCAGTAATGGGTGAGGAGGAGAAAAGGTGGAGAGAGTGGAGACCAGATGGGGGGGGTCCATAGGTCAGGTGAGGGGACAGAAAAGAGGATGTCCATAATAGTCTGCCTGGAAGTGGCATTGACGTAGGTGTCAGCAATAAGTAGGCATGGGTTAGGGACCAAGAGAGCTTTTTTCAGCTTTTGTCTTCCAGATCTTGTAAAAGAAGTAGGCTAGGTAATAGAAAAGCAGTTTAAATGGATAGGGGAGATAGAGAGTGCCATGAGAGTGGTGGAAGAGAGAGAGAGAGAGATAGACCAACCAGGGAGCTGCACAGTGCACAGGAACTCACCAAGTGGCCTAGCAGCCAGGCAGGCATAGGAGAAGAAGGTTTGCAATGGAAGACGATCAATGCACAGATTTAAAAAAGCACACCTAAATTCGAAATCCCAATAAAGCACTGAATACACCACACAATGGAGAGTGCACAGATTTTTTTTTAAAGAATCAAATTAAAACATTTAAACAAATAAAAAATCCAATCAGTACTATGCATTTCAATGTGATGGTAAATTTTACTGGAAACAGTTGATATCCCGGGTTGCTTGCCTCCACAAGTTGCAATGCACAAATAATAAAGCAAAGCTACCAGCTTGGCGCTGTCATAGTGATGGTCATTTGGTCTTTGCTTCTCGGCTAGACCGGAATCACCCCTTTGAAAAGTTGCAAAAGAGCACCATGTAGAGGCCAGTAAACCTTTTTGCAGGACTGGACGCTTTGAAGGCTAACACATGATTAAATATCAGCCAAGCAGCTGTGTTAGTATTTCAATAGCATATGTGTAAAGCATCAGAACCTGGACACTGAGCCTTGAGGCAACATCGACCCATCATGAACGGCATGGGGTCTGGTCTGGGTTTGTGAAACATAAGCAGGGGGTCGGGGAGTGGGATGAGCATAGCGCCCATGGCTAATTGTAGGCCTTTGTATAGGTGGCCAATTCTGCCTTTCTAGGTGAGCACTTCTTCTCAACTGGCTCCATATTGTTTATCTTTGATTTATTTATTTTTCTTTTACAATAGTACACATTTCAGTCAGTCAGTGCCTCAGCCGCTATTGTTGGACAGTCGTCTAGGCGCATCTCGCCACTGTTTTTCTTCAAATAAGCACTACAGAAGCCTGCACTATCTGCCATATGGGGCTTGTAGCCATAATAAAATGGCATGATAGAAATTGGAAAAAATCAAGTGGATGGAGATAAAGTTGCCCCACAAAATGATGGAAACACTAGTGGACATGCAGGATTTGGATGTAGAGGGTCATTTATTTGATCCAGGAAATACTATCTGAAGCTTCCAAGCATTCAGATAAATCTCCGCAGGCACCAAGTCGTAAAACTGACTGCTACTCCAAAATACAGGTCAATAAAATAAAAAGATTGCTGACTCCAGCTCCCCTCCCCCAGCGGTAGCATGTTCAAATGCTGCACCTTACTAACTTGCTGTGCTTCTTGTTGGTTGTTGAGCATTCCCTTTGGTTAAGATGGACAATTAAACTTTGCAAAACTGATAAGATAATTACTAGCATTTTGTTTGAACTGAATGCTGTGCAATTATAAGCCGTTTAGTCAATTAAATAAAGATTCATTGAGGGCAAGATTGTAACTCAGATACCAGGCTCTTTTCTTTTCCAAATGGAGTTCTCAGACCTTTAAGCTATCAATACTATGATCATAAAGCCAATGCAAACATACATAAGCTTAAAGGAAAGTTTCTCCCAGCATAATCGACCAATCGACAAGCCATATACCAATAGGTTCCATTTTTTCTTTCATTGCACCTTACCTTACATATCATGACATTAATATCTGCAAACTGCACAGGTCCACAACCACCATCTTCTGTTAGTGTAATCAATTGACGGATTGCCCTAAATTCAATGAGGCAATAGATCATAGCACGTGCCCCTCTATGTGATATCAGCATGCCAGAGCGCTGTGCTCGCCCCCTGTCATGACATTGAAAAATGTCCTCTGTACGCAATGTATTGACGTGTCGCCATGGAAATAGTAAGACACCTCGGTGCTTAACAAATATCAACAAACCCTTTCTCCTTGACAATATTATTGTTTCTCCTGCCTTCCTGGTCATCCTTTTATTTCTGGCCTTCAAGACTCGAACTTTCTTGCTCTGTTCAACTACCAACTCTGATGCTTACAACAGGGCACAACATTTGCACTCCACACTTGTTAGTGATATTTGACTCTTTCTCAGTAACCAATGCTGTTCTGTGGGTGTGTACAGAATTAATATTATGATGGTATTGATGGAGCGCGGACCTAGTTTCGGGAAGCCACAGCGTGCTTTACAATCAGAGGGTGAAGAACACAGCGAGGGAAGCATAGAAAAAGGGTATGGGGAGCAAACAGGAAAGGGCGAGCAATTGGCAGCAAAGGTTCTAGAAGCATTGGGGGAGGAAAAAGTGACCAGCAAATCACAGAGAATGGAGGTGGCGAATGACATTTTTATGGCTGGCTAGTAGCTTGCAACTTGAATGTTTGCTCAGTGGCCGAGAACAGGCCATAATATACAAATGTGTTTGGCGAACCCCATATAAAAAGGTTTTTAAATTGGTACAATGTTTCTTGTGCAAAGGATTACTTTGGATGTTTGTGCCTATTGCTGTCGTGTTTGCAATCTGGTCTCTTTTATCATTGTTACTTGTGTTGGATTTGTTTAAAACACATAATTGATGATACCATGCTTTTCTCAAAAGAGTTGCTGGCTCTTCTCACTTTTTTTATAAAGCACATTTGAAAATTAACCACCTATACATTTTTCTCTTTTTCCACAGTTCTTCTTTTGCCATTTACAATCCTCAAACATTATGGCCAGTATTTGGGGGTTTGTGACTGGGATTCAAACCTGTGTTGCTCTGAGTTGTTTTTCTTCCAAGACCAACACGTTGCTCCTGAGTTATCCTCCTGGACATGACTGCTTGCAGTGTTGAAGATTCACCAGATCCTGAGCTGAATAGAATGGAAGACATTTCAATGTGGTGCACATGCCTTTGTTGCCAATTAATGCCGACTTTGGTCGAAAACACATGTTGCGGTGAAAACTCAACCTGCATGGCCTACATATCAGAAGATGATTCTCCTCTAATATGCGTAACGCTGCAAGATGACTTTCGGAGTCTGCCTTAATTTGTTGGTTTTGAGAATGCGGATGGTGTTGATGCATGAAATGTGCGGCACTGTTCCCTCTCGAGCTCCCCGCAACTAGTAAGTATTGTGTCTATTCCTTTTAACTAAATAAACCTTGCACTATTTCCTTATAAATTAGTTTACAATGCCAAAGTGAATCTATCTCATTTGTTCACTATATTTCTATTTTCAAAATGTGCACATTTTTCCCAGGTGTGTTATGCACAACACATTTTTTTGTTTCGTTAGTCTTCAATGTACTTTGTTACAAGACAAGTATAATTTACCATCAAAATACTGTTGAGTAACTTATTTTATGCCATGTATATATAATTCTACTTATCTTATTTTCTAACGATTTGTCATTGAACGCCTTCTGTTTTTCAATCTTTGATATTTGTCTTTTTATTTCCAATTTAATTTGTTACTTTGAGCGCACATGATCATATTCATGTTGTTTCGTTATGTTTTACATTATACACCGAATTATAACAGGACATGAAACAATACTAACAATAATGAAATGCATCCTGTAAGCAACGGCATTGTGTATTCTTATCCTGGCTTGTCATGTGTTTTCTTTGAATCACGTCGGGTACACAGTAAGGAGTTACATTCATGAAAACAAAGGATTGGTAAAATCAGTAAAGGGCACAACCTTGAAACTGTTTATGGTGTTTCTATCTTTTGTTTCTAAAGATCATGTCTAAGTCACAAAAACCAAAGTCCATATGCAGCGGTGTGTAATCTTTTTTTCTATGCTCTCCATGCAAATCAGCAAATGTTATTGGTCCCGCTTTGCCAGCATGGACCATTTCCACTCACCTCATGCTGATTTCCCCCTCCCCGCCTTGTCAAATGCAGTTCTCACTTTGCCCTGCTCTGGCAAACTTCAAAGTTTACACATTGAATATTTGGATTTTTCCTAAATGTATTCCACCCCACCCCCCAAAAAAAGTAACAGACAATACAATGTAAGGGCAGTCCCTCCTGTATCCGCACAACTTCACAAATGCACTCACATATCCAAGTACATCATTTTAGCTTTGAATAGTTAGGCAGAAAATATCTCTGCATTCTACTATGGATATTATCCTCAGCCGATAATTTGTCTTTGTTGCCGGAATGGAGTGTATTGTTTTTAACCACAGGTATTTCAACTCGTATTTCATCTAGTTTCCTTATTATTAACTAGGAAGTTAATTTCTAATACATTTTATGCTGCTCCACCTCCATAATGGGTTTTTTGATAGATCTGCAATATTTATGAATTCATCACATTTCAATACATTTGGCTTTAGCTCTTTAAAGATTACATTACATTATTTGTTCATTTCCAACTAGTTCATGTATTCTTTTGTAAATCAGTTACATAATTTGATAAGTACATTTGTTTATATATTTAATTTTCGAAGTTTGTGTGCAGCCAACAATGCCTTAATGAATTGTTTTGGGATACCCCAGATTTCAGCCATGCTAAGACTCCTGGTACAATGCTGCACATCTTCCTGAAAGACATGTCATACGAGTCTACTGTGGTTTCCCAGATTGCGAGGTTGACAGCTGAGCTAAGGCTGTCTTTGAGGAAATGAGGGGTAATCCCTTCCGAGTGTGCATCATGCACTTTTCGTCAGATATGTATGAATCATCCAAGTTCATTAAAAAGGGTCTCCCCGACTGACTCTGTTCCAACTGTCTTTCATTACACAAACAGTCAGGTAAGTAGGGAGTACCAAACATTATTGTATGTATGCTACTCCCACTATCCTTATAGCATCTGGCCCCATTTCTTCTGTGATGATTGTCTGCTAAATCTCTTTTATATAGGCGGTCATTACGACTTTGGAGGTAGCCATGCGGCATGTCTACCCCCATTCCGGGTACCGGGTCCGGGTTCCTGGAATGGGCAAATACCGGGCCATTCCGACCTTGGGGGGCCCGGTATTCCCCATTCCAGGAACCCATCCCCATTCGAGCTCCCATAGGGCTCAATGGGAATGGGGAGCATGCTAACAACAGGCCCGTGAATAACAGGCCCGTTGTTAGCATGCTGGATTGCGCGCGGGACCCGCTAAGGATGCCTGGTAAAACCAGGCATCCTTAGCGGGTCCCGCGAGTGGAACTCGTAATGAGGCGGTAGGGGGTTAACAAAGCCGCCAGCTCTTCCGGCCCCATTAACCCCCTACCGCCAGGGTCAGAATGACCCCCATAGTTCTACAGTAATGCTTGTTATATTATGCAGAATTTTGAATTACAACTTTAACATTTAATTTAATTATACACAGGCTCACATTGCAGACCTTGAAAAACCACAGGATTAATACCAAATGTCACCCTCCTTGTTATGAAGTAATTGTAATAGCTATCATTATCAGAGTTATTATTTTAGTTTATTAATTTAAACAAAAAATTCAACTTCTTTTTATTTTTTAGAACATAGTAAACAGTCCCCCCTCTCTCCCTTCTCCCTCCCATCCCCATCCCATCACCAGAGCGCCGGCATTTCTCAGTCTCGCTTGCGTCCTCCCTCGGGGGCATCAATGTACATCTAAAAGTTTCAGTCTTTGTGGGCCCCATGGAGTCCTAAAGTCTCCTTTCAAGAAAGTCAAAGTCTCGCCCCACTCTGCGGTGAATGTTGCCAGGTTGCTGTTCATGGCGTATGTGGCCCATTCCAGAGCCACTAGCTCCCATATCTTCCTCAACCATTCTTGTTCTGTTGGCATTGAAGGCCTCTTCCATCATTGTGCAATGAGCGCCATAGCTGCTAGCATTAAGACTACCCTTGCCTTTTTGTGACCCCTCACCTCCCCCTCCACGTCGACCTCTTGCATGCCTCTCAGGACCAACCTGGGATCTTTGCTTGCTCCTGGGACATTCCCCCCAGATGTGTGCTGCTGCCGCCTCTCCAACATATAGGCCCAGTTTTGCCTTGGTGTGGCTTTCTCCAGTAGCCTAGAGATATCTGAAATCAACCCCTTTGTCCCTTCCTGTGTCAATAGGAATCTTTCAAATGGGGTGACCGGGCGGGTGGCCCTGACCCAGACCTGCTCATTCATCACCCAATGCCTGATCTGGAAATATCTATGTCTTTCCCCTTCCCCTAGTCCGAAATCCTAGTTGCATTCATGGAATGTTTTACTCTTTGTTCCTGGTACATATCTCTGATTTTCCTACAGCCCTCTCTCCGCCAAAGGTCAAATGCCCCTTTTCCCAATCCCGGGGGTGAATTCTTCATTGTTCAATAACAGGGTAAACGGGGAGGGGAAGGTCGTGATCTCCCTCTTCTTTACAGCCCCATCCCAGATGTCTGCGAGTCCCTTTGTTATGCTGCTTTGATATAGATGTTGTGGTCTGTGATGACGCGGAAGCCATGGCACCTCCTCTCAGTCGTGTTGGGCCACTGCCCTGTCCATCTTCACCCATTGTTTCCCTTCCATACCTGCAAACCATTCTCGGATCACCCTGAGCTGTGCTGCCTTTTAATATAGGTGAAAATCGGGTAGGGCTAACCCCCCCACCCTCTTTGGCACCGTCAGTAGGCGGCGAGCTAAGCGTGGCCTTTTCCCTTCCCAGACATAATCTTTTGTTATTGATGCTAGTTCTCTAAAGAAACTCGGGGGTGGGGGACCGCCAATGGGATACCCTGGAACAGATACAATAGACAGGGAAGTGTAACCATTTTGACCACTGCTATCCTACCCAGCCAAGAGACTCTCAGATTCTTCCACTTCTGGATATCCTTTTTATTGCCCTGATCATGGGGATATAATTGGACGTGTACCAGCCTGCCAGGGTTGGGGTTATTTTAACCCCTAAGTACTTAATCCCCCGGGCTCCACTTGAATGGGGACCCCACTTTTAGTCCTGCCGCCCTCTTGTTGCTTATTTTTAGATTTAAGAGCTCCGATTTCGTCAGGTTGCCCCGTAGGCCCGATACTTCCCAAAATCTTGCTAAAAGTTTCATGTACGCCTCTATTGACTTCCCTGGGTTGGTTAATGCCAGGAGCATGTCGTTGGCAAATGCTGCCACCTTATGCTGCCTGCTCCCAAATGGAATTCCCTGAATCTACTCTGCCTCGCGTATTGCCTGAACCATTCACGCTCAGGCGTGTTGAGGGTATTCTATAATTGGCTTGGACCATTTTAATGAAGTCCACCCCTAACCTCATTCTCTCCTCTGCTCTCTGGTTCCAATGAGAAGGCATGCCAGGAGTGCATCTGCCTTGTTGGCTTTAGCATAATATTTCTGTTTCACAAAAAGGATCGCCCCTTCAGCTTTTTTAGTTCTTAGCACCCCCAGCTATCCCACTGCTCCTCTGTACTCCCTCAGCGTTCTCCTTGTGGAGGCCCCCCCATACCCTCTTACGTGCCTCCTCCACTTCTCCTTCTAGCTGGGTCTCCAGAGCCCTTCATTTGCCTGTCCCTTCTTGACTTTTGGGCTAAGAGTTCCCCCCTCAATGTGGCTTTAAATGCATCCCACCTTGTGCCTTCACTCGTGTCAGTACTTGTTTAGTTCAAAGAAGGGGCTGATCTTGTCCCCTATTTCCTCCTGGATCACCTGGTCCCTCAGCAATTCCTATGGGAACTTCCATTTCCAGACCCCTTGTCTTCACTCACGAGACCCATCTTCATTTAGACCACTTTATGGTCAGCAATTCCTATGGGAACTTCCATTTCCAGACCCCTTGTCTTCACTCACCGAGACCCATCTTCATTTAGACCACTTTATGGTCAGCTATCCCCAAAGGGCCCACCTCCACCCGCTCCACCCTGCCCATTAGGCTCGCCGAGACCCAGATATAGTCTATCCTTTACTGGGTCCCGCGGACCCTGGATAGGAATGTGTGCCCCTCCTACTGGCCCTGAAGTGCCCTCCATACGTCTCTCATCCCTGCTTCCTCAAAATGCTCCCTCAGCTGGGGAAACGCAACTGCCCCTCCCCTTCCGGCCCCTTGTATTGTCCTGTCTGTGTGCTTGTTCCATGCCAGATTAAGGTCCCCCATTAGGATAACCTCTCCCCTTGCAAAGCCCTCCACGAATTCCAGGAGGTTCCTAAGAAATTGTTCCTGGCCTGTGTTAGGCGAGTACACTGATGCGATGGTATATGGTGTTCCCATGTATTCTCCCCTTACCACTATGTATCTCCCATCCTTATCCCTGAGGACATCCAATACTCTAAAGTCCAAGTTACTCCTAAAGGCCAGTGCGTCCCCCCCATGTTTTCGTGGGACCTGACCCGAAGAACATCTGGGAAAAGCCCCTGAGTCTGAGGCGCCCCTGATCTTTTTTCAAAAGGTGGGTTTCCTGTAGGGCGAGGACGTCCGGACCCTGGGGCCTAGTAAACCTTTCTAACTTTGTCTGCTTGATGGGGATGTTAAGCCCCCTCGCGTTGTGTGTCATCCACTTGAGCCTGGGTCCTTATATTGGTGCCCTACCTGCTGATGCACATGTTCCTTGTTCCTGCCCTTTCCCTAAAAGTGTCTCCCTTTATACTATTTTCCCTGCCCTCTCATCCATTGCCCGTTGGTACTCCTTCTCCACTCCGTGCCCTCCCTCTTGTTCTCTGCCCCCTGCTTTCCTGCCCTGCCCTGCCCGCTGTGGTTTGGGCCTCTCTCCCCCTCCTAATCTCCCCCCGTCGATCCCTTGCCCCAACTTTGGGATACGCCTGTTTCCGCCCTCCTCAACCCCAACACCACCCCTCCCTCTCCCCCGGGGAAACCCACCCTTGCTCGTTCCAACATGTTTTCTACTCCCCTACCCCTAGGCTCTTATTTAAACTTAGTTGTCCACCAGACCCTACGTGAATGCATTATGGGGTTCATTTCACCCATATCATCCTTTGCCGGTCCCTGCTTCCCCTTCCGAAGCCTGACCCTTCCCATCCAGGAGGGGGCTTTTCAGGGCTGCCCTCCTCCTGCGCCTCTCTCCTGCCGTTGTCCACTCCCATGGCCTGGGCCTCGCTCTTGCTTCCGCTGAGGGGGGGCCATCACTCCCTTGTTCATCGCCCAGGTGCATTATGTCTGCCGCTTCCTGGGGGGTGGTTATCTGTTTTTGGACCCCTTCCCATTCAAACAGCAGGCCAAACGAGAAGGTTCATTTATATCTGATACCTTTCTTAACCAAATCTTTCACTATCGGGCCCATGTTCCTCCTCTTGAGAAGCATGCTGTTTGCCAGATCCTGAAACAGGGAGATCATTTGGCTCTTGTATAGCAGCGGTTCTTGTTGTCTGGCTGCCCTGAGGACCGCTTCTTTTCTATAGCTTCACTGCGTGCAGAGGTTTCTCTATCTATCTCCTGGAGGCCTTTTTCGAGCAGGTCTGTTCTTTTGCCTAATTGCCCCATCTCTTGTCTTATTTACCCCAGGGCTGTGCTGAGGTCGGACCTCATTAGTTGAAATTGTTCTTGAAATGTCTTTGCTAGCGTCTCCTGCAGGGTTTGCATTTCTCCTCGGAAGTCCTGCCTTGTCATCTGTGCCATGTTTTCTTCTACTCCATTCTTTCTGGTGGTCACTGATCCCCTTGCACTGTTCCCTATCCTCCAGGGCAGGCCACAACGTGGGGAGGGTTCCCAAAGGGTCACCTATTGTGGGGCCCGTCTTTGCCGTTCTTCCATTTGACTTGGATGTAATTTATGTCTCGCTTGACTCCCTCCTCCTCGAGATCTCGAGAGGTTCCCCCAAGGGTGCAGCTGATTTACACTGACCTTCTTGTGCAGCCCATTGGTGGTTTTACTTTGCGGCTGGTTGCCCGTTTCCTTTAGGGGCTCACCCCCCTTTAAAGGCCTCATTGCCCCCCACTTGGTGCTAAATGAGTCATGCAAGGCTGGGGGTGCTTTGCTTAGTCAGCCTTGCATAGCTCATTGGAAATGCTGGCTGGGGAACTGCATGTCTGTATGTGCGAGGGGGGCTCCTGCGCCTCCTCACACATACAGGCAGAGCAGAGCATTTCAGGACCCACACTCAGGCGCCTGCACGCATGTGCAAGAACCGGGAAGCTCTTGCTTCCTGATTCCTGTTCATGATGCAGGAGCGCTGGGGAGGAAACCTCTGGACCGGGGCAGAAGTTACGTTTATGTTAATTATTTATTTATTCATTTATGTGTATGGATGCGAGTATGCTTGTGTTATGAGTGAGTGTATGATGATGAGTGCTTGTGTGAATGATTGAGTGCTTGCTGTATGAATGCTGTGTGAATTTGTGGCTATGTGTTTGTGTTGGTCCGTGGAGCTGATTTTGGCGAGTGTGAGGGGAAGGCTTCTACAACAAAGGCATTTTAAAAATGCCTTTGTTGCACAATCCCCCTACCCACCTTCCAAAATAAGCTCTCCCTCTGAGGCGCTGTGGAGCCCAGAAGACAGGGATGGTATTTCTTTACTGGACATCTATGATAGATGTCCAGTAACAAATACCATGCTTTGCCCCTGGGCCCCCCAGCACCTTACATATACACACAATAAAAATACAAGGTTGAGAAACATTAATCTAAAGACACTTATCTCTGCTGTGTCTTTTTTCATTATTCATTATTTCCCTGTTGAAAGGATACCTAAATGTGAACTCTTGTTCACAGAATGTTGAGGTTAACTTTGGTCATCCCCAGTGCTCCATATAAGATTTGGAAGTGGGAGTATTTTACTTCCTATTTTTTAAAGTTGGCCGTAAAATGATTTTCTAGGGATTAAAAATGTAAATTCAATTCCCATTGACAGTATTTTATAAGCAAGTAAAAACAGTTTTAACTGAAAAACTGAAATGTTTTTGTAATATTTATTTCTTTGCACCTAGTTATTCATGCACATTAAAAGATACATGTTTACTTCTTCCAATCAGGCAGTTCAAATAGTAGTTTCTTCCTGTGGTACTGCCTGCACTACTGTGCACTAAAAGTGTCTGATACACCCCTTATCTGTAGGGCTGGTCATCACACATTGCCTTCATTTAATTTCCAAGAAAAGAATCTGCAGAATAAGATTCCTGTTTCCTTTGGAGGTATGTCTTGCTATCTAGCATCATGATATGTAAGAGTGTGTGACTCCAATAAAGAATTGTACTTTATTTGTTGTGTCTTCATCCTCATTACAAATAGATAGATCCCGACACTGGCAGACAGGTGCCATTATTAACCACTGTGGTAGTTGTGTGTTCTCTACACAAACCTACGCTGCCCATGAAACCTCCACAAATATTACCATCACCAATGTGTCACTAAGGCACTCCTGGTAACCATATACCATCAACACACTGACATGGTAGCCGTGAATCCACTACAAACCCCTTTCACATGCATTTGCGCTATGCGCACACTTACCCCCCAGGGTCAGACTGGGCCATAAAATTGTCTCGGGCACCAATGAAAAAGTGGCCCACCGTTGCAAATGGCAACTCATTACTTTCGTGACACTGAATAGTAACCAAGAGGGAGTTTTTTGATAAAGTGTGATGCAAACTGTGCATTTTAAAGAATATTTATTCAGCAACACTGGTCAAAACTATAAGCCGCAGAGCGAATGAACACATCAAACGGGTCCAAATTGGGCAAAAAACGGGCCAACTTTGACCCAAAAAACTGGCCCACACCAGCATTTTGTGTTTTTGATTCGACCACGTGCTTATTGCCCTATAGGCCACTGCGAGGCTCTTCCACCACACATATTCTCGAAGCCATGCACCCACTCTCTGTACACAATCTTGTGAACCATGTACTGTCCACCCAAACCTGGACTATCTGTGTGCCTTTCAGCCTTTTTGCACAGCCCTGCCTTTAGTGTGCCCTGCTTGCAACACATACCTCTCCTCGCATGGCTGCCGCTTTCCTCCGTTGCCCAGCCCGCTAGTGCTAAAAACATAAAGGAGCACTAACAAGTAGAAAGAAGGGTGACAAATAAGGATTCAAATGGCGAACGAGAAGTAAACACTAAAACCTCCTCCAGTACAATGAGCAAACAAAGCAACCAAGCAAATAGAAAGCATAGTGACCAAGGGGAGAGTGATGTAAGGAGTGACAATGAAGAGGTAAGAAAGTCGTCCAAACAGCATTAACAGAAACAAGCTGTCAGCACCTAACTCCTTACTCCCAACCTTAGGTCAACAGGAAACGCAGCGACCAGAGGCTGCTTGCCAGCCAGGGAGCATTCTGTGCAAAGGCAGTACTAGTCGGCGTGCCAGAGTGCTGCCAGCATGGGTGTGACTGGGGGGGCAGATGGATCCTACAGACAGCATACATCTTTGCAGCCGCCATGTTGTTTGGTAAAAGAAGCAGAGTCTACTTTACTAGAGGGACATTACTGGAATGTTTGCCATTCATTGCAGAAGGGAAAAGGGGAGAGGCAACTGGAAGTGCTGTTAAAAAAAAAAAATGCAAAGACATAATGAGAGTCTCCATTGGATGAAGTCCTAGGGGTGACAGTGAAATAATAAAAGTAGGAGAACGGTGAGTTCAGCGGGACATAGAACATGGAGCAACGTGTGTTAAGAGTTTGGACAGAGGGGTGGTAGATAGACAAGTTGGTGAATAAGGGGAAATAAAGCAGTCCTCATGGTTTATAATTCAGTGTGGCTGTAATACTACACGTCCTTCAGGAGGTTTTCCCCTGCAGACTCTGGACATTCCTCCCCAAACTTCTTTTTTCTTTTTTTTTTTTAAATTCTTTTTTTTTTTTGCCCCTGTCCCCAGATATATGGTCACCCATATAATATCGCTGCAACCTTTTCCCGGCGATATTATTTACGGCGACCATATATACGGGGATAATATTACCTGATACCCTTTATATGTGTCTTTTGTTGCCAACCTTCGTTTGGCATTTCAGATTGTAGTACTACCAATCAGCTTAAGTGTAAAGAAAACTGATGGTACAGTTGTTAAAATAACTAAGTTCAAGGGAAGCATGTGAAAGTCCTGAACTCTTTAATGTAGCACATACATGGTGACAGAACGGTACCGCATCCTCTGTACAGGCTCTGGGAGATGCTGCTAATGAACCCAAGGTGGCCTAGAAGTAGAGTGGCTGAAGAACAATACATGTACACACCTTTGTGCCTGTAAAAAATGGAAATGGTGCAAATTGTAATACTGTATGCTTGAATCGATTGCAGAAATAAACTATTAGTTTTGCCCAACAAAGGAGCATGAACATTATTACCTCTTCAACCTCAAAGGTAGGAAAAACAACATGGCAGAGAGGAATGTCAGAGAGTCATACAGCGCATAAATAGTGTGCTCCAGGTGTGTTCACCTACACAATCAAAGTCTTCAAGAAAAGGTTTAATGACACCAAACGCTGCACTAAGGAAAAACTAGGGCAATCCAGAAGGAGTGCAGCTTTCACTGGGGGGATGGGCTGAGGTGCAGAACCAAAACTGACGCCAACAAAGGAGGCAACAGCATGGTACGGTATGGTATGGCATAGTACGGTATAGGGTTTTAAAAGCATGTTGTTCACTCAAAGGGGCATCATGGAGCTGGAGCTACTCAACCTTACCAATCCAAAAAAGTGTAGAAGAGGGGGTGAAGGGGGAAACAGGAAAGTCTCATGCTTAGGAAGGAAGAATTAGTGGTCACAAATAATTCATAGTCTGGTCAGCAATGAATGTCAGAGCCGAACATCCTGTACGGAAAAGGTTCTAACCCTCCATTTGGCATAGCAAAACTTGAACGTAAAGATTGATCTAAGTGTCCTGGTGCGTGCATGAGGGATAATTATTTCCTGAACGAATTTAGGACCACAATGATAAAAAGCCTTGTGTGTCAAGCAAAGTGCATTAAGGCTATTATGCAAGTCTATGCAAAAAAGACGAGCATACTCGTCCTTGGCCCTTAAGGACACCCTTTCTTCTCAGGCAGCCAGTGGAGTGAATGCAAGGCAGGTGTGATATACTCAAATCAGCAATTGAACAGCAGCGTCCTGAATAATGTCTGTTATGCCGAATTCTGGGGGATAAAAAGATAAACAGGATTGCAGAAGGGTGGACAAGTAAATACAAAAGCATTATGTGATTGGACTCTTTCTGGAAATGCAACAAAAAAATTCCAGACAGTGATTCAATGACATGAGGTGAACAAAACAGAACCGGTAGACATGAATTCTCTGCTGAACCAAGATAAGAGATGAATCAGTCAATACACCCAGATTCTGCACTTGAGTAGACACTGCTGCATAGCAACTCGGGGAGGGCAAGCTGAGATTACAACAGCAAGATTCTCCAGTCCAATTCATTGGAGAATGAGGACTGTGATTGTCATAAAGTTGGACCATAATATTTGGAGGATTGAATTTGGGGCGACTTTGATTAATCTATGGTCCCATCAGTTCCCTGAAGCTTCCGAAGCGGTCTAATGAAGTCCCTAATTGTTGCCTAATCCGAGGACAGCCTGGGTTTCGTTGGCATTCATGGAGCAGTTAAGGCCATGTGAGTAAACCAAATCAGCCAATGTCCACAGATAAAGATTGAACAGTGGAAGGTTTAACAGCAAACACTGAGGAACCCCAGAGTTGGCCAGCACCAGCACTAATTCAAATGTATGACTAGCCACTACTATGTGCATCCAGATAGAAATTATTTAAATAAAGCTAGAGCTTTTTCCCTAATGCCAAGGCTATAAAGCCACCCCAGAAGGGTAGAATTGTGGACAGCTTCAATGGCCACAGAAAGGTATAAATAAATTAAGACCCTGACACCTCCACTATCCACAAATGATGCAAGATCATCCACAGCTGAGATGAATCTGAGCACTTGCTGCAGCATCCTGAACATTCTGAGCAGTTCCTGGTGTCTTGGTGTTGTCCCCTAATGTCTGGGATGGTGATGCCACTGGTCTTGGAGTGTCCTCCTGCATTCTCTGCAATGGTAGTGCTAATTGCCTGATAGGTCCTCCCTTGTAGAAATGCCACTTGGGAGGACCTCTCTAGCCACCTTTTCCTCCTTCCTCTTAAGGACTGGCATGACTGCATGCATACAGAGTAAATAAGGTGGGCACGACCTTATGGTTTAGACATACAGTGCATCAAGTAATATTGACTTTGTATATATATATATAGAGGGCACTGCAGTAAGAATGCCCCAGTAACCAGGGCGAAAAGTACAAACAACAGGAGTAGACCAAGAGAGATCCTGAAGGAGCTGAATGCTCACCCTGCGGTCATCAATACCTAAATCCTGTTACTAAAAAGTAAAGATACATTTTGTGGACATTCAACAAGAACATAGCATGAACTTAATGCAATGATTTAGTGATTTAATACACATGATGACATAAAAGCTTTGACATTCAGCTTGTTGGTGTTCAGCAAGGCATTTGATTACACGGGTACACATGTCAGTGAAACAGGTTGTTTCACCTTCAGATGTTGGTTTTGTCCAATTTTGGTTTTATGGGCAAGAACACACAGATTCGGCCTTGATGACGGACAGGAGTCTGAAATGCATTGTCTCGACTTCTTGCGAATCAGTTTTCCTCATTATGCACGTGTTATCTCCTAATTTGTATTCAATCCCTGAATCATTGTCTGAAGTTCATGTTATATTTGTTTTAATATCTGCAGAATGTATGTTTACTTGTTAGTACCAGGATTTAGGTCTTGATATCCGCAGCATGAGCACGCAGCACCTTGAGGATCTCTCCCGTCTTTATATATGCCATCAGCCCCTTCAGTATCTGTGTATGGTGTGCATCACCTCTGGGAAAATAATTGAAAGTGGTGTCTTACGCACAGCATGGCAAATATGCATTGTTATGACAACATTGCAAGACCATAAACTGGGTTTCAGCACTAAGCATGTACTGGTTATAGAGGCCTGACCTTTTTGCCAAACTTGTTAAGTGTTTTGTTCCCTCATGTGTCCAATCACTTTAGTTTTCCCCTTCAATTGTCCCTGACTCAATTTTGTCTTGTTACACTAAGTATTCACCATTTGTCTTTCTATCCACTTTTCATCATGTTTAGCAACCCCCCGTACTCTCAACCAAAATGTTTGCTGTGTCCTTACTTGCAGTTCTTTTGAACAGACGTTCCATGTCCATAGTGGGGAGGTTGTTCTTGGCCATCACACTCAGGGCCTAAGGTACATGGCATGGTTTGGCATTCCTGACGGTGCTATCTTTCCACGATTCAGCCCTGCATTTGTAAGGGCCCTGAGTTGTGGCCCATCTAATGGGCATGGTGGAGTGGTCAGCCCTGCATCTGGGACCCTACTGAGGTGCATGCATCCTACTGTCCTCGTTATGTCTGTTTCCACATCCATCTGTAACATGACTTTCCACGCACATGCTGTGTAGAACCTGATAAAATGGAGAGGCCTGGTTTGTTATCATTACAGAATCATTACAGAACCATTACCCATCATTACCCCTTTAGGAATCCAGTTATCAGTTTAGTTATCCATCATACATTCTTATTAGTACATGTAGTAACATTACACTATCCACATTATTCTGCCACTTTGTAGCCATTTGCATTCACTTGTAGAATGAGGCCTGTTGTATTTGAAATGCCATGTAGTGCCATTTAGAGACACATTGTCATATTTGTAGAGACCACATGTAGAGACTTATGTATTATGTATGCATGTAGAGAGACACATATGCAATGAAGTTTGCATTATAGATAGCGCTTGGATTTGCGAAAGAAAGTGTAAACACTAGAAAGCGTGAGGCCTATGGCATTATAAAGCCATTTCTGAATGGAGACACACAGAAGCGCTACTTGGTTCTGTGCGAAGTTGTTATGGTACAGTGTGAAGAAGGAATTCATGAACAGTTTGGTTGATAAGATGTCGCCTTTGCCTTAGTAGAGACAGGGAGAAGGGAGGCCTAATCAGCCCTGGGCTGGTGTTCGCAGAGAGAGAAAAGGTGGGGGCCAGGCAGCGCCACATGCAGGGAGTGCTTTTGCATGCAGGGAGAGATGGTTTGTTCTCTAGGAGGAGAGAGGGATTTCATGAAAATGAATGGAGAAATAGATAGCAAGATGGTGTATTGCAGGCCGACAGAAGGCCATGCTAGTAGATATGATGACAATGGGCCTCATTACACGTTGTGCGGTAATGGAATACCGGTAAAGATTTAACGGTACCGTTAATTCCCTAAGCCAATCACGACCCGGACCCACCGCTATCTGCGCACCCGTTAATTACGGTGTCACTAATAGCGGCAAGGCCGCGGGCGCGCGACCCCCAGGCCGGAATTAGCGCCATGGAGCTAATACCAGGCCATCACAAGCCATGCGGACATGGCAATAGCGGCATGTAAAACACCCAAAAACCCCTTACCGGCATGGCGCTAATAACGGCATCGAAAAGCACCCGTTAAGAGACCTGAGCAGTGTACCCATCTACTACAGGTGGACACAATCAGCACAGGTGCATGCAATGGAGACAGGCAGCACAAAAGAGCACACCACACCCCTACCCACACCCCTTCCCACACCAAGATGGTCCCAATAGCAGCAGCATGACATGACGGCCTTGACTACATGATAGTAGTGCAGCACCAACAACAACAGCCCGCACCAGAGGTGACCCGTAACAGGTATCCATTCCTCACACCATACAGGCGATGCTAGCGATCCACTGAGGAGGTGGCTCCCAACCTCTGTATGGAACCCACAGAACCAGCAGGAAGAGGACAACAATATTGCACATCCCCGTACCTGCATCGTAATAGAGCTGGCAGTCAGCCTTCCAATGACAGTGCTCCGCTGCCTAAGCAGCCTGTGTGAGACACTCCTGTACAGCCGTGTCAAAGTGGCAAAGATAACCAAGCCATGTGTAGAGCATCAAAAAATGTGCATATGATGGAATGTGCCAATGCCACCTGAAATTGACATGCAACCACCAGAAGAGCATGATGGGGATGTGGATGAGTACTGGTAGAATGCCCCGGCAGGACATGCAAGAGGCAATGCCAAGGAGGCACACGATGTGCGTCAGCATCTGATTCTGAAATCCCATCAGGCACAAAGGTGAAAAAGCATGGACGGAGATGGATATTGTTGCCCTGGTGCATGTTTGGAGTACCACAAAGGACCCTGTCCAAGATAAATGACACATACGCAATGATGGAGACCACGCTTGGGTTTCAACTTCAGAACAGTGTGTATTGAACAGAATGTGATAAGAAATGCAACACCCCAACACACCCAAATGCACCCTTTCCCCCCTCCCCCCAAAACACCAAAATGCACCCTTACCCCCTCCCCCCAAAACACCCAAATGCACCCTTACCCCCTTCCCCCCAAAACACCCAAATGCACCCTTACCCCCCTACCCCCCAAAACACCCAGGTGAGTCTTATGCTGTCTATAATGTTTCCTGCACCACATGTGCCACCTGGTTCTTGGTGGAGCTAAGCATCAGGGCCTCTACCGACATTGGGTTGCTGTGATGCGGGGTGCCTCAGGTTGCGCAGGGAGCGGCGCAGGGGGCTGGTCTGCTGGAAACTCGCTGAGGAGGAGGTTCCCGGTCGATCCTGTGTTGGGGGTTGGTGATGCTGCTCCATGATGTCCCCAATACGTAAAATGGCCTGGCGGAGTTGGCCCATCTCCTGGCATATCCTGTCAGTGCAGGCCTCCATGGCCTCCTTTGTTTGCCCTGCATATTTTTGGAGGTCATCCCTTAGACGGCCTGTCTCGGCCACATGCTGGGCGACCAGCGCAGCCATGTCTTCCTGCCTCCGGGTGATGGTTGCAAGGTCTGCCAGGGTGGTAGGTGCTGCTGGGCTTGACGGTGCGCCCTGGTCCATGCACCCGGCATCCGGTGAGGACAGCTGAGGGCTCCATGCACCTTCTACAGTGTGGGTGTCATGTGCTCCCTGGGTAGCAGATCCGGACGTTGCCCTTGGACTCCCCTCAATGGACCATGTTGGGCTGGGGTCATGGATGAGTTGTAGGACGTTGATTGCGTCCTCCTCGTCAGTGGCCGGTGCGGTGGCTGCTGCCTCCCCAGTGGAGCTGGTGGCTGCGGAGTGCGTGCCCTCCGTGCTCATCTCAGCAATGATGGGGCACACTTGCGTGGGTTTGGCTACAACAGGAGCCGTGCCCTCAGGCTGTGATGCAATGGTGCTCCTGCTGCCCTTGGCCCTCTGCAGGTGGACTGTCCTCCCAGTTCCCCTGGAGGTGGTGGCGGTGTCACCCCTCTCATGCATTCTGGCTTTTTTGGCTGCTGGGGGAGTACGTGCTGCAGTGCTTGTGTCTCCAGTGTCTGTCGGTGATCCTGTGGAGGACATAAATAGGGAACATCATTGTTAATGGGTATAGGTGCCTCATGCAGAATGTTCACGTCATACTGCTCTATGCATTGGGGCCTATTCATCAGTGATTCTTGTCATGGGGATGTCGGGTTGGTCATGCATTGATGGGTCAGTATTGCCCGTGTATATGGTGATGCATGCATGTATGTGTGTGGCAGGATCAATGGCCTGGTCATCGACACATGTTTGGGGTACCCCCTCACCCTTCACTGTGCATTGTTTCACGTATTCACTCACCTCCATCAGATGAGATGGCCACACCATGCTCCATGTCTCCGACCCCCTCTATGGCTTCGACTCCGATGGTGGAGACACATGTCTCCTCCCACTCCTTCATCTTCAGAGGTGATTCTGCGCCTCCTCCTGTGGCCATTGCAAGGTTGCGGTTGACTGATAGGATATTCCGCACACGTAGCCGGAGGTCGTCCCACCTCTTGCGGCAGTCCTTCACACTGCGGGTGGTAGTGCCCACCGCACTAACTTTGCGGGCAACTTCGTCCCAGATGGCCTTTTTCTTGATGATCGCCTCCCGGCGCATATCATTGGCGAATACAACCTCGGCATTGGCTGCAAGTGTGCTAGTCAGCATTATGAGCTCCTCTGGTGTGAATTTCCCTTTCCGTTGTCGATCAGAGGTTTTTTTCAGGGCCTTTGACATCTTCAGCCAGTCCTGGATGGTTTTTGGTCAGAGTTCTCCGGAAAGATGTCCTGGATGCAGAGGATGGCAATGGATTGTGTTTTTAAAGATGGCCGCCGTTCTCTTTCCTGTTCCTGTGCGATGACGCTATTTCCGGTTCCGCTTTTTAACGGTGTCCGCTAATAGCGGTGACCGCTATTAGCATGTTGCGTGAGGGAGGAGGTGCTATCAGCACTGTGGTCGAGGCCGGTAATGGGCATTTTGTGGACTTTTGCGGCATGGCAGTAATGACATTTACGGCATGGCGCTATGCTCGTGTCCGCGAACTCGTAATGGGACGCTATTAGCGGTATTTTGCGAGGGCGGAGACGCTAATAGCGCCATGCCGTAAAATTCCGATTTTTACCGCACAACGTGTAATGAGGCCCAATGTCACATTGACAAAGAACACTACCAGAACACGGAGTGAAAGTACATGCAAACACAGACTTTCAGGCATTGCTCATATTTAGAAACGCGGACAGAACAGAAAGAGGCATTTTAGCTTAGAGAACAAATGTAAACATAGGGATTTGTATATGTCATTGCACAGTATAACCAGAGGGGAGGCTTTAGGAGTTTCTTGTTGTTGGAGATGGAGATGTATATGGAGTTCGAGTTCGATGAGAGAGAGACGTCTGGTTGGCATGAGATCGAGAAGCGTTTGGTGGGGGATTGATGCTGCCTTGGCAGACCAGCTTGGCAGAGATCGATGAGCTTGGCAGAGGTTTGAGGCAATTCGAGTGACCAGACTTGGCTAGATTGGAGAAGGAGAGTATTGCTGAAAAAGATGTGTGCATGGGGGAATTAGAACAGACTCACACAAAGAGCTTAGCGTTTGGGAGAACAGGAAATCAGACAAGGATTGTCTTAGAGAGAGAGGGTGAGAAATGGTGTGGAATGGAGAGGAATGGTGAGTGCTGGCACTTGCCATATGTATATTGCATTAGACACGATAGATCCAGCTAATCACAGGCTTGCATTAGAAGCCCGTACGGCTTAGTCATTACACTGCATGGTAGATTTGCACCAAAAGCATTGAAGGTGCAAATTCTAGATTTCCATAGTTTTAGTAGTGTTTGCATCATGCATTGATATGTATGAATAAATGTATTCTATTGTTATAATTGAATCGATTCATGTGTTTTCTTTGTGTCTTATGTTATTGTGTCCAGAGGAGTAAGATAGGAGCATGTTGTTGGGGGTAATCTAGAAGTAACACAGTGCACAAAGGCCCTGAGACACGAAAGCAGTGGGGCATAGTGATCCACACTGCCCTAGGAGATTGTCTAAGACTGATGCATGGTCGCCCGAGCGGGGCTAGACCATGGTAGGAATTGTTTTAGGAATAACAGCTGCCCTTACTGTGTAATGCACATCCACTCGTGCATGCCCACATCACAATGCAATGTTTTCACCAACTAACATTGCCATTTCCTATTCAATGGTAGGACCGGAGACTTCCTATTATGCACTAATTTCTTTATCTACTTGTCCAGCAACAAAGAAAATATATCACTTAAAAGAGATCTTTTTAATATATAACATTAAAAGATTCACAAGGAACCGGTAACAGAGCTCCTAATGAGCCGAGGTCATGGCCCCCAGAACAACCAGTCAGTACAGGTCCCAGATCATAAAGGACCTTGCCATGAGGCCTTCTTCTTCTTCTTTTCTGCTCATCACAGCAGATAAGTACTCGCAATTTGTGTTACAGCGTTGCTGCATATTTCTTTCTGTGTTTTACAATTGTTGCTTTGATGAAATACACAGCTATAGTTAATTATTACCCAGCAAGGGTCAATGAGCTTGTAAAACACAAGCTCATTGGCCCTCGCCCATGCCATATCTGCTCCAGAAGGCTCAGAGCTCTGTGCGGGCCGGAGTTCTTCCCGCGACTGGCCGCCATGGAAAGTGTAAGATGCTATGGCAGTAATTTCAATGGAGGAGGCCAGTAAAATGAGTGCAGATGGGAAAGTGAAGTTATTTAAACATGACAGTACTTTCAGTGGGGTCAGTATAGATAAAGGCACATAGGGGCAGCCAATTATTTAGTGCAGGTGAAGGCACCAGATTAAAAATAATGTATTGAGTTCATGGGGGCACAGTGTACTAGACTTTCAATGGTGTCAGTAAAACGGATGTAAAAGACAGCAGATTTAAGATGCACCAAGCACATATAAAAATTATTCATGTTATATATGAATTCGCCATCTGTGTAGTCTTGCATGCAAGAAACTAACCTAGATTAATCAACTGACCATCCCTATTAAATAATATCCTATCAATTAAATACTACTCCTGTTAACATTGAAATGCAAGCGGGCCCAGATCAGAAAAGCTATTGTTTCTGCAGGAAATAAGTTGATACATTTATGCCCTCACTGGGTGATTGGACAGAGAAGTGCTACGGCTCTGGAAATTTACTGGGGTGATAGAAAACATAAAAAAGGGTAGGTTTAGTTTTGATCGACAGGGCTCAGGCATAAATACATGAGTCAGAAACGATGTGGGGTTCTTTTTGCTGCTGACTGTTGGAAGAAGAAGGAGAGAGAGAGAGCATAGGAAAGCGCTGAGTTGCCCAGGCCTTAATTGCAGCTGGGCCCCGATTCTGACCTTCGGGGGTGCGAAAAGCAGTGCAGACAGTTGCAACACTTCTTTGCAGATAACCCCGGCAGAGAGGGATTTTTCCTGATAAAGCGCAGAGACTTCATAGTTCAATGTAAGTATCTGTAGAAAACCGAGGAGTACAGACAATTGCCTGTGCACTTCCCATCAGTTAGGACACAGGGTTATTTTTAACAAAATGTTTGCTGTTTTCTTTTACCCATGTTCAATGGTAAATGCCGAAAGCTGATGACAAAAGTATTTTCCATATACTGTGCTTCATATTTCTTCTCTTAGATAACCACATCAGTGTCGATGCATTGGTAAGAACAAACAAATGTGTTATTGTAAAATGAAATAGGCTTTTATTGCAAGTAGCGTTATTTTTAACACATGTATAAAAGTGGTAACAAGTTGGTGGAATTGTTTTATTATGTCTCTGATGATTATTCTCAAGATGAGGGGAGGTAATCAGGAAGTGCCTTAGTGCATATATCACAGTGGTCAAATATATACCGCTGATGGCAGAGTAAGAAATAAAATTAAAGAACCATAAAAGCAAGCCAGAAAACCTGTGTGTTTGTGTGAGTATGTTCAGCTGTGCATGCTGGAAGCTGAACAGAACCGTTCAACATGGTAGGCTGATGTCGTATATAAGTCATCAGCACAACATATGGTACAATTTTGTTCCTATTGGATGTGTAAGGTTCAGTCATCTATGCTTACAGTCAACTCTAAAATAGAGTACAATTATAAAAGGGGGAATGTTTGTTTCATCATATAGGGTAATACTGTAAATATGCTCACCACTAGTATACCACAACACTAAATACTGCCAATTTACCATGAAGCTAAAGTACTGCCCAAGTTAGGTGATAGCTCTATGACAAAACCCCTAACAAAAGGGAGAAGGGTCTACATATGGTCCCTTCTCCCTGTTACATGGCGGCCGTTTTTTTGTTTTAATTTTTTTTTCAATGTACTTCAATGGCCGCCATGGAAGGGGAGAAGGGACTACATGTAGTCCCTTCTCCCCTTCTATGGCGGCCATTTTCTTTGTTTACTATGGCTGCCACAGAAAGAGAAAACATACTTTTTATGTCTGTGACGGCCATTTTTTAAAACTTTTTTTTCCTGGCTGTGAAACACAACACATCTTGCAGCCGGGGAAAAAAAAAAACATTTGTACCCCAGTCTAACTGGCCGAGGTACTAATGGCAATATGCCCCTCGACTGCAGGCCATTACCGCATAAGGTTATGCCCCCAAGGCCTTCATTAACTATGGGCCCCGGGGGCATTACCTTATGCGGTAATGGTCTGCAGTTTTGGGGCATATTGCCTAAGTGTGGTACTTGGTTTTGGTGCTGCAATAGCGCCCTGGCATGTTCTGTCTAAACGGGGGTGGTGACTCGAGTGCGATTCCCGAGACCAGATAGGAATGTGTAGTGGGAGGCGGTTACGCAAGTCCCCTGGGTCTTTCTTGGCAACAGATGCTCCCACGCCATGATACATTTCTCGCCCGCTGATGGCGTTGAATGTTTTAGCCCAGTAGTTTGGTGGTCTACTCTCACCTCCCTCATTCCACTCTGAAGGGCAGATACATATAGATGTCAATATATAAACTAACCTCCTGCTGCTGCTTTCATGCTAGACGGGTGCTTAAGCTCCCTTAAAGGGACAGGATAAAAATATGCATTTCCATTCATTGTTCCACTTGCTGTGTGCAGGTGCCACAACCTAAGGGGTGAATTGCCTCTGAAGTCTAAGGAGCATTGAAGTCCTCCGGCATTGCTTCGACCTGCACCCTGTTGGAGTGATTGTCACTGTATGTGAAGCTGTTGGAGTGTATTCGTATTCTTGTGCAACTTATCTTTTTTTTTTTTTTTACTCTTATGGTGTATTTTGTCTCAGTAGTTGCACTCCACCTGCTCTGCAAATGGATTGAATCCATTGAATAGGCAGTAGCATGTTTACATTTCTTCATAGTGCTTTTCTATGTAATGGTGATACTGTAAAGGTGTGCTATCTTTTATACTGTCCCCTCTCGGACTGCTCGGGGAGATAAACATGCTCGTTTGTTGGAGCCATATCAGAAATACTGATTTGTATCACCCTCTGCCCTCTCAACCGTGGAATTACTATCCTTGCAAGGCATACAGTTGTGGGTTTATTATTGCCCTGTATCTTCTTCTACCAGTGAGTAGGAAAATATAATCCCTGCAATGGGGGTTTGGCTCATAAAGTTCCCTACAAGGTATACTTGCACACACAGCTCAACTGTTGTTTTTTTCAGCCAAGATGCTGGTGCGCTCACCAGCAAGTGCTGATCCTTTCCACAGAATTCAATGGGTTTCCATTTGTCAATAACAAAACCTGATGATTTTACAACCAACTTGACGATGCAAGGCTGTGAGTTTACACGTAACAAAGTAGATGATGGGCGTCCTCTGCTGCGGCTACAGAGGTGTTCTGGTTTTCCACCTAGCTCATGATCGCCATCCTGCTCGGTTGAGTTTTTGGGGCGTCTGCCCAGGGCAGGATAGGTTTATATATGTTGTTCTTATTGAGTGACAAAACTTCCTTTGTTTTCTATTATTACATATGGGCATAAAAGAAAACATTTGTGGGAGTGTTGATGCCCTTATTGCAAATTTTTTCTCCCTCCATATATTCTTTATGTTTTTTCACCGTTTTCACACTTTCAAGGATGTTTAGGTCCCGATAAGATGGTACTGAGGGAAATTAATTCCTGTTTAGCTTTCAACAAAAAGGGGTTACAATATAGTAGACACAAGGCTGGAGAGCTTGGGGTGGGGTTGAGTCGTTCTTCGCCACATGCCTAACCATTCTATATGCAGATAAATGAGGCATTTGGATTTTTTGTCTTTGCATTTCTATCTGCTGCAGTCATTGGTGAAGTCTGGTGATTGCACCCTATAGAATTTAAGGGAGTGCTTCTCCTGGACAATTCCTCGTTTACGTTTTCCCACACCATACGTAAAATCACCTTTCACGGGTCATAGCTTGGCAGCGTAAGGTGCGCTTAGTAGCTTTCAGCGTTACAAACATACTCAAACTTAGCACTGGGCATTTCTATTGAAATCAAGGATGCTCTTGTGCAGAGGATTTTATGAAGATTGTGAATTTGCTATTTTTGGTATCAGTACATCTCATAGGTGCCTCCTCCATAGTAAGGTTACCTTTCCAAATGAACAGGGTGGTTGGTTTGGCTAGAATGTTTCAGCAGGGAATGGTTTGATTGGTTGCAGATCTACTTATGCAGTATCCCATTAAGATAACTGTTTGCCTTTACCATCCAGGTGCCTACATGTCTGCCTTACATATAAAGTGGGGGGAGTTTTCCACATTGGTCTTGACAGGTTTTGGTCACTGTGATTTTGTTACGATGTTGTAACGGTATTCTGTCGATGTTTATTGTCAGGCAGGACATGTTCTGCTTTACACTGTCACTGACTGTATAAAGTTAGGAGTTTTTCACAGCAATGGTGCTGGTGTTTAATACGGCTCCCTTCCGCTTGGTTTACCCTCTTAGGGTAGGTGGAGTTTGCTACGCAACGGAGGCCCAGTTAATTTCTTTGTACACTTTTAGGCTTTTAGTATGAGCCTGTAATCTAATTACTTTAAGGTTTACAATGCTTGCTGTATGTCCTTTTTCCCCCAACTATCTAGACCAATGTGTGCAAGTAGGTACAAGGGTGTGAGGGACTTATTAAGGAGATTTAGGGGAGAACACTAGTATAGATCGGTCCACAGTCCTTGGTGTTGTGTCCTACAGCCGGTGAGTAGTTCCTGAAAGATGGGGCTCTTCTGTCTTGAGTAAAGTTTGAATTGGTTATGGTGGGGGGCATCTGTACCGGAACCAGCCACTGGATTCATCGGTCTCAGGGGTTTTATGAGGAATGTTAGCCGAGTCTTGAGTAGTGGTTAGATTATAAGTGGTTTAATTAGACACTTGTGCGTAATATTCAAGGTGTAACTATTAAACACTTTAGCTGACACGTGTTTTGACCCAACAGGAGTCTTTTTCAAGAGGTATATAAGTTGTCAGGAGTTTGGATAATGAGCTCAGGAAAGGGGCTCTGTTGAATAACTTTGTGGACCACATAGGCCACAGCGACAAGATGAGCAGTCACAGCTATCTTTCCATGAGCACCTATCCTGAGCTCATTATCCAAACTCCTGACAACTTATACACGCCTTGAAAAAGACCCCTGTTGGGGTAATCCCTAGTTCACCCCAGCAAGGGTACACAACACAAAAATGTGGCTTTGAACTTGCATAATAGGAAGCCTCAAGTCTTGTAATAGAATGGCTAATCCCCCTCACTATTGTCAGTGAGGGTTTAGATTCTATTAAAAACCCATAGGAGAGTATGATTCCTCCCTCACTCTCAAAGGGTATGGCAACCTGTTTCTCCACTCTCAAGTGGGGTTGCTGAGGGGTGTAACAATGGTAGGGAAACCATCGAGTGACACATGTCGCGGGTAATTTCCCTTTTTATGATCACAGCTTCAGTAAAAACGTATCTCATATGTTGGGTGTTCAGAGTGCCTCTTTGTTCCAGAAAGTTCATTTCCTTTTGTTATTTGTTTAGGAATAATTTGGTTATATTTCTTGAACATTTTCACTTCTAAGGGCACATTATAATCCGGCATTGTAATGTCTGTAAGAGGTACAGGGCTTGTATCGAACATGTATCATTCCTTTGCCATTAGTGTAAAGTTTCCTACAGGCCTTATGGCAATTCTGGCACGTATTTTGTCATAGATAGAATTTTTAACAGGAAATTCATAGTGACACCTCGTTAGGTAAGACTATTCAGAGAGTGTCAGACGATGTCAATGGGGAATATTTTAAGGTCAGGTTCAATGAAAGATTTGCTTCATCCTCATGACGTCATAAGCAGGGGTGCCTGTGACACCCATCTAGAGTTCAAGAGAAGATTCACCTTTCTTTTTAGGAGGAGCAAAGTAATATTTAAGTGTTTATAGCCAAGTATTTGTATGGGGAACGCAGTAATGTTCCTTTTGCATCCCAACGTTATCCTTTTGTTTCTGCAAATGTATATTATTTGGTTTCAGTTTTTCATCCTACACAGGTATAGGATCGCCATTGTAGTTCATTTTGCAACATTAGCGCTGCATAACTACGTTAAGTCAACGGTAGGGTACTTTGTTTCAGCCTTATGTCCCAGTGAGTATCCAGATTAAGGATGTTTTGTTCATTATGGGTTTCCCTTGTTTTTCAGTTCTCTCTAGGTTCTGATTAACTTTTAGGGTTGTCTGGGTAATAACTCATAATCCCCTATTGGCATATATACCCGCTTAAAGGGTTTCCTTTGGGAAGCACACTTTTTTTTTTTTTATAATACGAACACCCTTAGAATTTCAGGGACAATAGTTTAATTTGCCTAGATAATTGTTTCTCTAGGATCCCCGCAAACTCTCAAATGCAGGGGATTACACACCATCCCTGTCATGAGATGGTCCCACACTTGAATACAAGTCTTATTCTATCACAGGAAGGCTCCTTCCCTCATAAAGAAGGGGTCGCTCATTCCATTGACAGCCATTCTTTATAAAACCCCTCCTGTACATAGATGACATAAAATAAAAGTAAATTTTAATGTTTTTCCAATATTACACCAAGGTTGTTTAGTATGTTATAGCTGTAGTTGTATTCCTTCCAACAGTTATGGCACGTCCTGTGTCAATAAGCTGGCTCAACATTATTTTTCCTAAAAACATTAGGGTTTATTTTCCTCCGTCTTACAGTCTATACTCCATAACTGTCTATCATTCATGTTTAAATGATAGAGAAATAGGTGTTTTCCAGGTTTTAAAAGTAGTTATCGTGGTTAAATCCGTCTGTAATGACGTTGCAGTGGGTAAATATAATAAATATTGGGGGGTAAAGGTTCCCACACGTTCTTTTCCCACTTCATTAAACGACGATAACGTCGCTATGTTTCTTCCCTTTCAAGGTTTCTCGTGGCTTTGCCAATGGTGGACGTTTTATAATTGTTACATATTTATGTATTATACAGTCAAAGTAATATGGACTCTAAGACTATGTGTGCCCGACAGCCACACTTTTGTTTCTCTCTTCATTCAGATTCTAATTAGCAAGAGGATGAAAAGTGTTTCTGGGGATATTCTCCGTGCACATATTGTTTTGGGCTCTGTTCAAATGTGGCGTGGTAAAGTTGCACCAAACGCTAAAGAAAAGGAAGAAGGACTCATGGCAAGGATCTTTATGTACTAGGACCTGTAGTGATTGGTTGTTCTGGGGGTCATGACCCGGCTCATTACGAGCTCCGTTCCTTGTGAATCTTTAAATGTTATATATAAACATAAATAAAATGTCTTTAAAGTGTATTTTTTCTTTGCTGCTGGACGAGTACATAAAGAAGTTAATGCATAATACTCGCCTCTGTGTCTTTAATAGAATCTAAACCCCTACTCACAACTATGAGGGGGATTAGCCATTGGTCCAGGGGGAAACACACCTGTTACGAGGTCTGCTGTGTCCAAGCCTCTGATGCCAATCAGGGCGAAAAAGTGTTATTTTTATGTTGTTTTATTTTGTTATTTTAACAGAATTTGTCATTTTAGCTGACCTTGGTTCCTTGTAGAGCACTCTGCTCATAGTTTTCCTGGACTGCATTTTTTATCTTTTATGTTGATTTTGTATTTCTTTTATCTCGCCTGGCATGGTGTGGGACCATTTAACTTCTGTGGGTGGGCGGGCAGATATTCACCCACATTGTATGAGTTTTGAGTCGCTAAGTGAACCACGCGACGTACTCGATTTCGCTTACTTGGGGGAATGCTGTTTGGAACTCTGAGCCATCACATGGGGAGAACGTGTGCTAGCACAGGTTGATGCACGGTTTCAATTTGTTTTGTTCGAATTTGGGCTTTACTTTGTTCCTTGCATGCCTTAGGGTTCAGTGGATGCCAGTCCGTAGTTCTGTTTTTTATCTTAACTGAAGGTGTTACTAGAACTTGACTTGGTTCTTTGTAGAGCACTCTCTGCTCAGAGCTCTCCTGGACTCCACTTTTTATGTTCAATTTATCGTTTTAAATTATTTTATTTTGCTTTGTAAGCAGCAGCCATTTGACCCCTGTAGGCGGGGCCAGGTAGCCACTCGAATTCTTTGAGAGCTGAGTGGATAAGTGAAACACATGACTTGATTTAACTTACCTATGAGCAGCAAGGCTTGCCCGCGCGGCAGACACACTGCCGGCTCACACTGTCCGTGATTTGCATGGCATGGGCCAGCCATCTTACCTCCCGTCCTCCTGATTCTAACCTGCCACCTGGAAAATCAAAGTTATTTTCTTTTTTTGTAGCACTTTCTTCCCTTTGTCATTGGATGCCGGTACTAAACTTCAGTCAGAAAGGTTGCTACGTATGGATTTAACCAAGGAGGTGAGATCCTTATCTCTGTCGAGTTGTATGCCTACGCCACGCGGATATACTCACCAATAATTTCTTCCAAACAGAACCTTCCTAAGATGATCCTACTTTCTTTTAAAGCAACATTTTAGGGGCGACCAGCTTAGGGCGCTCCTTATCAACACTCGCTCTACTGTTAAAAACGGTCTCATCATCGAGTAGGACTCAGATTTAGTCTTTCTTACTTTAGTTTCACTCTGGATGATGACACGCCTACCGGTTTACAGCTTTTATTCGAAATCGCTCCCCTTTGAGGAAGGGGTGGTGGAGAAGTTGCTATCATATTTAAGAACTACTTTTACATCTCCACTACACCAATGGACGCCTGCTGGTAATGCTGACTTCTTGCAAATGAAATGCTCGTGCTCTGCAACTACGTCACTGGATTCTGCTCTGGAGTATTGGTCTCCCTCAGCTGGCTGAAAATTCATTGTCTACTTTCAAGGACTTGAGTGCACAGACTATGCCCAGTTGTTCTACATTTGTAGTTCTTGGCAACCTAACATTGTGGTTATCCTAATGTCCAACCGCACTATAATCTGGATGTTTCAGCCTTATTGGAAAGCGTGCCGCCACACTCTGTGCGCTATGCCTTATACTGTATCTTTAATCATTCTGCTTCGTTATTAGTAGGCACTTCACATCCACATGTCTACCCCTGGTCGGATCATATGGGAATTACATTGGCCCTCATCAGGAGGTTGGAAGTAACCATGCCGCTTTTAGCGGCATGGCTGCCTCCTTACCGCAATCCGGGCCCGGGTCCCTCGAATGAGGATTTACCGGGCCATCGCAACCTTGGCGGACCCGGTATTTCCCCGTCCGAGGAACCCGGACCCGGTCCATCCCCATTCGAGCCCCCATAGGGCTCAATGGGAATGGGGATGGAGCTAACAACGGGCCCGTTAATGACAGGCCCGTTGTTAGCTCCCTGGTGTCCTTGCGGGACCCGGTATGGACGCCTGGTTTTTCCAGGCGCCCATTGCAGGTCCCGCGAGGAGACCTCGTGGTAGGGCAGAATGGGTTTACCGGCACCTTTACTGGTGCCGGTAAACCCATTCCGCCAACCTTATGATGAGGGCCATTGTCGTTAATCAGAGAGGTCTTCCACTGACAGAGACCCATGATTGTTCTACAACTAGAAAGTGGGCTAATGTCACCCCAGACCACTTTTATCCTAAGCCCATTGGCTGTTCCGAGGATTTATCCGACCCCCATTGTTCCTTTCCATATACTGGTACTCTTCTCAGTGACTTTTATTTATTTATTTTCTCTAGACCCAATGCTTCCCGTAAAGAATAAAGTTCTCAATGAACTTCATATTGCAACCACTTTTCCCTCTCTGCCTCTGTGTGATTGTTTGACCGTATTTTTCATTTGACAAACTACTAATGATACAATCTGAATTCACTCAAGTCACCACAAATTCTAGCAGTCCACATGCTGTTCTGATTTCATTACAGGACAGCTCTGTATATAATACCAGCCCCCTCTGAATGCCTTTCATGGTATCATTGAGTCTCAGCTTCTTGAAATCTTGGGTTTTTCTTCGCCCAACAGGCACCCTTATGCTCTCTCTATTCACTGTATTTTAATAAGCCTGGGCTCTGGAGGCCTCTGGCTGGTGTACTATTTATGCATTGGTTACAGCACTGTTGTTTCCAGGCCGGCATACTACAGGTCTGACTGCAGGAGCCTGTGTGCCCAACAGGTCGGACCCTGCGGGGCACATCGGCCACGGTAGGCATACCGTCACGGAAGCACCGCCACCGTTAGCAACTGTGCCGGTGCTTCCGTGTCCCCACTCCCATGGAGTCCTAAGGGACTTGCAATTTACCAGTGCCTGACTTTCCGGGCCGCCGGGGTTGTAATCTCCCGGTGGCACTCGGAAGTCAGGCCCTGGTAAATATTTATAGGTCCGTCGGCAACCCGCCTGTAGCACCGGCACAGTTACCGTCGGACCCGTAATGAGCCCCATTGGCTGCTACTTAGCCAGGGTGAGAAATGTGGAGACATTTCTTAAAAGCAAGTACCCCCACACACACACTAGAGAAAGTAAGGAACACTTTCAAGCAGGGCAACAGGACATTCTGGAGTTTCTCATCCAAACCTACTTTATTTTCTCTTCGTTCTTGGGCTTGCAGTTTAAGAGAAAATACATATAAAGGGGGCCCTGAACGCAAAGCAGACAACAGGACTTGAAAGGCACTTGTAGAATGACAGGGGGCACTTTAGCACACATCCCATACAATCATTTTTTATTGTTTTTTTCATAAGGATTTGATCCAAATTTCATAAAATCTCACATAAATCCTACTTCAAGCATGTGTGATTTTATAATAATTCATTAAGTATTTGGGTGTCATAAGTTCTTCTAGGTGTTACCAAAATCTCATTTGTTTCTCACATGCATAAGCTACTTATAATAATATTTTAAGCCACTTTTGGCGAGGGCATGCACTTTTGTGAGCCTGCAATATAAGAACATACGTTTTGCTTTGCTTGTCATTTCTTTTTTGACGTGGCTGCTGTATAAACCCCACGATGGCTTTGCTTGTTTAACTTGCTGTTTTGCGTTGGTGTCGTGCCAGTCTTTCTAATGGCATTTGGCTGCTCGGTTCCTCATTCTCAAAGGACAAAGCATGCAAACAGCTGATTGAATGCTGGCTGAAAACATGTGCTCTGCTGTAAGGACTAGTCGCCCCTCAGTGGTAATCCATGGGAACTGCAGCTAAACACAAGTCAACTTCTGCTTAGGAGCAGAGATGTTGCTGAATGAGTGAGATATTCTTATTGCATGCACTGCTAACCAAATTCACCCTAGCTGTTTAAGATTAATTTAGGTGTGAATATCACGCTCTGGGCATGAGATGCTGATCCTGCAGTCTTTCACGGCTGTACCCACGTGGTATAGTGGCTACTAGTGTGCATGAAGCTGTTGGTAGAAGGTGCATCAGGCTCACAGTGTACACTATATTGCCCCTTTTTTATTCGGCTAGTCATATATTTATTTATTTATTTGATTTAATGTGTTGCAGTTAATTAAAACTTTACACATGAATACAAACAGACGAACAAACATTTCTAGGTATTCCATTGCATACAATTTACAATAAAAAGAATACATACCAGCAATCTAAAACATTAGTCCATATCAAAATTAAACTACTTTCAAGTTTCAAATTCCATCCTGATTCAGTTGTTCATTTGCCACCAGCCATATCCTATACAATGCAATCTGGGTTGACTTTGAATTCGAATTCAGACACCTTAACCAAAATGCACGTTCCTTTATGGCATCCAAATCATGCACCAAGAAACTCAAATGACTAATGTGAATGTGCCCCATCATAGAGCATTCAGTCAACACGTATTTCCCAGTTTCCAAACTCTCCTTAGTCTTACACAATCTACAATATCTAAGTTGCTCTGGCATTTTCAAAATGCCCCCCCCCCATTGGCCAGCACCGACAACCGTTTCAATCTTAACAACAGTACAAACCTTGGCAACTCCTTGGAAGGGCACAATGTGAGATTGAGGTTTCTTGTAATTATAAAAGCATTTGAGACACACATTTGTAGTGTTACAATTCGCATTTCTCCTCCCAATTAGGAAGCCAATCAAAATATTCAAATTGTCTCAATATTTGAGCCATAAGTGCCTCCCCCTGCTTTAGTTCCATTTCCCTTCCCATGGAGTGAAGGAGCAGATTTGAAGGCACTTTTGCTTGCCCTTCTATAAACCAGTGCTCTTTTCCGCTTCAAGAGGCTAACCAATGATATTAACCCCAACTCCAGGCAAACAATTTCTATAGGAACGCACGAGGGTAACCCCAGTATTTTCCTCCAGAATTTACTTTCAATCACATGTAGCCAATTCCAGTTGGTCATTGTCAAGGCCTCAAGCCCATATAGCACCCAGGAAATAAAACACTGCCAATACAGCATCCTGGCCCCTGTCAGCGTGAAGCCACCTGTACAAGAAACACAATGTGAGATTAGGGCCATTAACTGATTTGCCCTTCTTATCTGATCTCAAATGCATTCATGATAGCCCTGCTGGGGCTCCATGATAATGCCCAAGTATCTGTATTGCTCTGTGTACTGAATATAATGTCCCTCTATGTTTAATGCCACTCTCATGACCCCTTTCTTACCAAAGAAAATCGCCTGTGTCTTGTCTCTATTAATGATCAATTTGTTTTCCTTCGCATATGCCCATAATTGCTTTGCCATTCTTTTTAGTCGCCTAAATGTGCGATGCAAAATCACCAAGTCGTCAGCATATGCTAGAGTAGTACAGCTATGACCGTCAACCTTAGGGGGACACATTCATACGCTGTTCAAGCCTAGCCGCAGATCAGCCAAGTAGAGGTTGAAAAGTAAGGGCGCCATATCGCAGTCCTGCTTAACTCCCCTACATATCGATATCGGGGCCGTTAAGGTCCCCTCACCGTCCAACCTCACACGAACAATACTATTTTCATGAAACATCTTCATGAAATATAAGATATATTCGGGGCAGACATAAGTCTCCAGTTTTTGCCACAAGTGTTCTCTGTTAACTCAGTCAAAGACCGTTTTGAAATCAACGTGTAGTGTTTATAGCCGCAGACTATCTTTATGTTGTGTTCTCACTGTGATCATGTTCCTAGGCCACAAATTGTCCCCTGTAGCACATTCAGCTCTAAAACCTGCCTGGAAACGATCCAGTATTCCCTTCTCTGCTACCCATTTTTGCATCTTTTGAAGCAGGAATGAGACAAAAAGTGTGCCAGTCACATTGAGCATCGAAAAGGTTTGATAGCTGGATCCATAGCATCTCCCTTCTTGTGCATGGGGATCACAATTGCTGAGTAAGGAATCACTCCCTTTTTTTAAATAACGTTTTCAAACAATATTCCTAGAATGCTAACCCAGGCCTCAGGCTCTTGTTTTAAAACGACATTTGCCAGGCCATTGGACCCGGGAGTCCTCAATGTTTTAAGTCTTCTAATTTTATACTCGATGTCCACATTCTCAATCACAAAAGATTTTTTTATGATGAATTTAAGAGGCTTTAAGGGCATGCCCCCATTTTTAGGTTGTGGTTTCCATAGATGTTTGGCCCATTGAATTTCACCAATTGGGTTAATAACTTCTATTTTTCATTCCTTTTACTTCACCCAGTGATTTCCAAATGTTACACCCATTTTTTTTCTTTTGGGACCTTAACCAGATGTTGCCAATCCCCATCTCTGATCACTTTATCATACCTCATTTTCCCTTTACCGTCAACAGATATTTGTGTTGATTTATGCTATACAAACCTTGAAGTAAATTCGGTGAACCATTCCTCAATTTCGTCACCACTTTTAGCTTCCAGTTCCTTCACCAACCCCGGGCAACTGCGCAGGATAATTTCCCTCTCCCGGTCAACATTTTTCTCTGTCCATGTTACATTATTCCCAGAATGATTCACTTAGATACCACCACCCATGACCTGCGTTTTAACTTGCTCAGGTATCTTACATGACAATGTAACTGCTGCATTATCACTGTACCTATTCCCTTTTATCCTCAATCCAATGATGTTTCTGAATATTGATTTTTGTAACGAAAAAGTGATCATGTGGAGCACTTTTTTGGCCCGATTTCCATGTATGTTTTCTCTGTTTGTCACCATCTACGCAGCCATTGGTCATCCTCAAATTGCATTCTCCCAGAAATCTCAACCATGTAATTCCCTCCTTGGAGAGTCTGTCTTGGACATTCATACACCTTAACTCTTTGGGCGGGTTGGCCCAATTCCCCTCTTTACACACGCATCTACAGTTAAAGTGACCACATAGAATAACAAGGTAATTAAGACCTCTGTACGACCAATCGACTAACATATCGTACAGTTCATCTTGGATCAGTTCCATCATCCCTCCTCCCAGTGGATGGGACACATACACCACCAATGTTCTACCACCAGGGGTGAGGTTAATGCCCTCAATCTCCACTGCCAGTAAGTACTAAGAGACCAAGTCCCTTACAATCCTTCTGGTATTCAACGATTGACTAACAGCCACTATAAGACCACCAAATGACCTGCCTTTCTCCTCTTTCTTTGCCAATGTTTGGTAGATTGTGAATCCTTCCACTAAGAGATTGTCTCTCAGCCATGTTTCCTGTAGGGTAAAACTCAGGCTTTCAGTCACCATTTCACGTACTTCCAGTGAGCCCAAAATATGACTAAAACCCTGTGTGTTCCAGGACAGGATAGATACAATTCAACAGGACTCAACCGGTACTGTTGCAAGAGATTCCACCAAGCATTTAAAAAAATGTGAACATCCGATAATGTAATTTCATCTGACTGCCCGGTACTGGATCATTTGAGTTGCGTGCTATCCTTATTATTCATTCCAATAACTGGCAGGTCGTGATCCTCTTTCTCGAAGTCCACATCAAGCTCAATGCCACAGTTCAACATTTGAAGGCTATATGACCGCTGTAAAGATACAGTTGCCACATTTCTACAGTGTACTCTAGACACATTACGTTTTTTACACGTCATCGGACGGATGAAATCAAAATCCACACATAATAGAACACGTAGTTGGGGGATTTGGTGCAAGGCTTTCAGGCAGACTGGCCGGTTTGCCCATTTGTTCCTATGTTTTTGGTCGAGGTGTTTAATACTAATGATCTTAGAGTTAAGGTCAACAAGGGGAACAAAATTTCGTCAAAATAGGTTTAACTGGCGGTTTCAAAAGAGAATGCCAATGTCGTCCTACTTTCTGGTGTCGAGGTCAAGTTAATGCTAGCCAGGCCCTGGATGTCTGGTTCGGCGTTGTGAGACGATCGATCCACCACCCTCCCTGAGAAGTCGCCATTCCGTTTTTTGGAGACTTCAATTATAGCCCAACTGGTCAACGTACCGGCTTGTTCAGATAGGCGTTTTCGTGCCTGTGCCGCTTTTTCCTTAATCTTTCTTGTCCGAATTGCCACTGGCACAGCATTCTCGATACCAGGTTTATTTTGCTGCTTACCAGATTTAAGGCCGGCCGCTTTATGCCTTTCCTTACGTGACTCTGGAAATTGCAGCTCTTCCTGAGTTACCAGGTTTATTTCAACAACTTCCATAGTGCCCATCCTGTTGGGTTCGTGCTGTGCCCTAAAGGGTACATCCCTGTTTGCACTGCTTGAATCATGGGCCTCACCTACTGCCCCCTGCAAAAGCCGGGTGCCCATCAAGCCCCCAGTTTCAGATATTGCATCAAAGATCCTACCACTTAATTGTAGGAGGATCTTTAGAGCAAACTGCACTGCCACCATAAAAGACTGTAGTTCCACGTTGAAGATTATACTTTCTTCAATCTATGTTGGTGCTTAGGATGCATCAAGCTCAAACCTTAGGTCCAGGGAAGCCGTTAATAGATGGTGGGATCTCTGACCCCCTGTCCCAGCAATTGCTTGGCATTCCGGTGTACCCGGACCAGTGTTTACAATGCTGTCATGATGCCTACCCCCGGAGCACCAGGCCAGGCCCAGCACCCCCGGGAGCAGGCATCATGCCCCCGGGTAAAAGCCCAGCGGCCCCTTATAGGGGCTCTTTGGACTCTGTCCTGGCGCCGTTGGCACCAGGCTCATGTTGGACATCAGTCCTGGTGCCATAGGCGCCAGGCTCATAAAGGAAGGTGTTTTGTGCACTTACCTGATGCAGACCATGCTGCAAGATTCAGGCCTCCCTGAGACCTGAAAGGGACTATTTTTTCATTGGGACTATTTTGCCACTCGGGCGTGGCCAGGAAAGGATACTTACCTGGAACTACTTTGGGGGCTATTTAAGCCATGCCCAGACAGTAGCTCACGCTTCGCGTTGTTCTGCATCCAAGCAGCTGAACGCTCACCGCGTCTGCTCCTGCATCTGGTCTCCAGCCACGCCCGCCTCGATCCTGGAACACCTGTAAGGAAAGAAGAGAAGAGAAAGGTGAAAACCAAGAATTTTATCAAACTTCTTACCTGCATCCGGAACCTTCACGCCAGCGTTCCTGAGAAAAGACTCATTTAAAAGCACTGCGTTGCTCGCTGCAGCGCCGCGCTTCACTCACCTGTCCTCGGGAGTTCTTCTGGCTCCACCGCGACTGTCTACTCCGGTCGCCACATCTCTGCGCCTAGGGGAGAGAAGAAGAGACAAAAGGTGAGCAGAAGGAACATATGAGGAAAGCCTAATTTTCCGCCATAACACTTACCGGTCTTCTGTTGGTGGACCATTCCTCATTTCGGGTCAGCGCCGCTTCGTTGGCAGGTACCGCACCCCGGCCCCTATGGGGAAAGGACAAAAGACATTACTGGAGGAATATAAAGACATTAAGAGGGGTCGCCCCCATCGCTAACTCACCTGAGTTACCATCGGCAATTCAATCCCTCAACGCATCGCCTTCATTCTGCACCTGAAATAAAGGACAGATCACAGGTTAGGAAGGCAACAGAAAAGGAGGCTCAACACTTGAACTTTTGTAATCTTCATACTTACGGCGTCCTGCTCGGAAAAGTCAAGTGGATTTTGCCAGCGCCATTCTGAAAACCAGTGAAGTAACTGGACAAACACGTGCCCCTGCACCAGAAGCAGGATGGAGAGTTCATCCTTTCAAACCATAAGGTGAGCTTCAACCGGGGATTTCGGAGGAAGTTAGAGAAGAACGAAGGGGGGAAGCGGGGAGCAAGCACACTATTCTGCAGACTGTTAATCCCCTTTCTCATCTGCAGAAGGATATTCCTACGGGCCAGACAAGCAAGATTTGAGGGTCCTGTTCAGTCGGTGTTCCGAGTTCTGCGTATCACGCTCGAAGAGGCCACAGCAACCCAGACTAGACCAGCGCCTCCGTGGGAGTCAGGTGAGCGTTACAAATGCCCACCGGTGCCGCCCTGTTTATGCTCTGCTGAAGAGAGTAGCATAATTCAAGTAAAGAGTTATTATCTACCCCCTCACCCACGGAAGTTTCCTCATGCACCAGAGCTTTCGTGCACGTTTCGACTTGAGGGTTTGCCGCTTCCTTACTTGCTTGTACAGCCGGGTTCTTATTCCCTGGTTGATTTGCCTCCACCTGGAAAAACCTTGTAATGAGTCCTCAATTTAGTCTGTCATTCCCAACCTTAGTGCTCTTCTGTGAAACTCGCCCCAACTCCTTCATTTCCTTGGATGCATTCGCTGGCACACCCTTGTTTCCTCTACAGAGATTGTACCGCGTAGAGTCGACTTTAGTTTTAATCTTTTTAGATATTAAGGGGAAGACCCTTCACTCACAGTATCTGATCGGGGGAACGATCCACCACAGACCAGCTGACCTCTGATCTGAAGACTGCAAGACTGCCACTTAGCAGTCCATTTGCTAGGACATGCACGCTGGACGTGCACTGGTTCCTCCTTAATCCCATGCAGGGTGGTGAGACGAGCACAGATTCAGGCTGAAGCAAGCAATGCACGATCTTGCCAAACACGTTTCCAAGCACCGGCAGAATGCAAGACTGCCACTTAACAGTCCACTTGCTAGGACGCGCACGCTGGGCCCGCACTGGTTCCTCCTTTATCCCACACATGGTAGTGAGACGAGCACAGATTCAGGCTGAAGCAAGCAATGCACAATCTTGCCAAACATGTTTTCAAGCACCGGCAGACTGCAAGACTGCCACTTAACCGTCCACTTGCCAGTGCAGCATGGGCATGCCAGCATCCTTCCTTGTAATATTGTAATCCTAACCCAACAACAATGTTATTGATAGCTAACTTGTCAGTGCCAAGAGGAGATTTTATTTTGTATTTATTGGTGCTTTCTATCATGCTTAATGCCAGACTCCTCCAGCTTGTATGCAGCGGACCAGGAATTTCACCCATGTTGCACGGCATCGGCGACCGCGCGATGCTCATGAGCTATCCTCTCGACAATGTCTTGCAAAGGCTCAACGGATATGGCATTTAGTTTGATATATTCTGCCATTTATATGGCATCCTGGTGCTTTGGGTCCTGTGGGAAAGGGGAATGGGTGGATAGTGGGGTATCAGGAGGAGAACAAGTTTGTTGTTGATATGGTGTTGTGAGGCTGAGCTGAGAAAACATGCTTTTATACAGTAAGCGGCCAGGTGATGGGTGACGTATTGGTTGTCTGTTGAGATCTTACGGTTGTTGAACTGCTTGAGGCCCGTTGGGATCCAGAGGCATCATTTTAGTTTTTTAGAAGTGGTTGGCGTGTTAGTCCGTGTGTGGGTATTGTGAGGTGAAAGATTGGGTGTGGAGGCAGGTTGTCCATGAAATAACCGAAAATAAAAAAACTAAAGGCGAAATGACCGATTCTGTTTTGGGTCGAAAAACAATAATTACGTTTTGCTTTTTTAACTTTTTTTTATATTGCGGGGGAGACACCCCACACCGCTCCTCACCCCTTTACCTTAACATATACCCTTAACCCAGCTCCCACCTATTATTTACTTAAGATATACAAACATTCCTACCGAATTAGATCCAAAAAACTCTGATATTTGGACCTCATCTTTTTGCATTCGGTCATTTCTACGGATGCCGTGGAGGCAACGAGCCTCTACAGTGCTGTTATGGAGTACTGTGGGTGGCGTTGAGGGTGTGAGGCTGAGACGTGGATGTTTGTGTTGTTTCAGACATCAGGTCAGTAGATGAGAGATCATCAACCAGAAAAATGCTATTAGACCTGATATTTCGTATTTGTATTCTATGAGATTTATAAAGCGCTTTCGCAAAGCACTGGACAAATAAAATCAAACGGTAGAAAAATACATGCAATGAGTCCACTTTTTTAAAAAAAAAACATGGCAAGCTTAACGTTCAGAGAGGTAAGTAGAAAGAGTTTAAGGCAGGAGCGAAAGAGTTGAAGAGACGAAGATGATCTAACATCGAAGGGCAGTGAATTCCAAAGCTTGGGAGCCAAGAGGGAGAAGGACCGGAGGCGAGATCGGGCACACGGGGGGCTTTGGGATAGACAGTAGAAGTTGGTTTCCAGAACAAAGGGATCGAGAAGGGACATAAAAGGAGAGCAGGGAGGAAAATGGGGAGGGCGAGACCGTGAATACTTTTATTGACAACGCTAAGGAAATAGAAGAGTAAGCAAAGTTATTTATTGTACAATACAAATGTGGCATACATCTCAATTCCAAAGTCATGTAAAACATGTACATTTTAAATTGGCTTATATTCCCAATTGCTTTCAATCCCTTTAAACACCTATACGAGTGCCGTCTAACTGGGGTTCACATTTCGGGTGGCTATACTTGCCCAGAGGCAGCAGGGGAACCGAGAGTCCCTGTTCCGCCCGACCCTTTTCCTGTCCCTCAGCCCACAGACCATCACTCAGACCGCACCTACACTGCCCACCGTTAGCCACTGGCCTTAGCACACAGCTCCGGTGTTCAGTGTCTCTCTCACCATGTTGCGTTTTCTCCAGCCCTGCCCCTCCTCCCCCCCGCCCCAGATAGGTATATGATTCCTGTGTCACCTTAGAATCAGGAGCCTGCTTTGACCATGTACTAGTTGCACTGCCTTGTCGAGGTTCCGTATTCTTTATACTTCACTTACCCCAGAGTGTTGCAGATGCCGAATGAACATGTTTCTGTACAGTGCTTCATGCTCCATTCCGTCCGCTTCTAAGCACTGTAATAATAGCTGTTCTCATTGCTCAATGTAATGCTACTCAATCGACCTCAGAAGGATGAAGGGCTGAGTCGGCTCCAATGGGAATCAAAGCTACGAATTTCAGGTTTGCATTCATCCATGTTGTCGTTTGTTATAGCGCCTTCCACTATAATTATGGTCCCAACGCGCTTTTGGGTGAGACGTTCTCGGATGGATCGGAGTCCATAGATTTGGGGAAAGGTTTGGGAGGTGCTCTTATGCGTGTGTGCATTTCAGCCATTGTAGTTATGCGAGGGTGGCTCAGACCCTGGTAGACACCCATGTCCAAATGGAGTATGGATGGGGGCTTTGGAGGAAATACTATGGACTAAGGGGGCGGGTTGTGCATAAGGCGATAGAGTTATGCGGAAAGGGAAAGCTGCAGTTGGAATGTTTGTCCTTATAAGCAGCTTCATTCTTATGGCAGAGGTGATGTTCAAGAGTGTTTGTCTTCTATGTGTGTGCCAGGTGTGTGGAGTGAAAGCGGCGCCTTCCACTGAACTGTGAAGGGGCGGCGTGCGATAGGGAGAAGTAGGTGAGCTGTACAGACAGTGGTGACTGACTCCTGGGTTTTTTCAACGGAGCACGAGCATTCCTGGCTCGCACATGACGTTTAAGTGCCTGTTGAGTGCATAACTCTTTCTCAAAGTGGTTCTTAGAGGAGGACATTGTCATGTCTAGTTCCTTATAGAGGGAGAGCAGGACCCCATTTCATGATTAAGAGCGGGGGCCTGGCCTACCCTCCTGTGCTTAAGGGTTACTTGCCGTGCCAGCCCTGCCATCCCTAGTCCTTCAGGTGCGTGACAAACAGGGGCCCCGTTTCATTTTTACACGGGGCGGCCTGGCCTACCCTCCTCTGCTTATAGTTGCCAGCCGTGCCATCCCTAGTCCTTCAGGTGCGTGACAAACAGGGGCCCCGTTTTATTTTTACACCGGCGGCCTGGCCTACCCTCCTGTGCCTGTAGTTACCAGCCCTGCCAGCCCTAGTCCTTCAGGTGCGTGTCAAACAGGGCCCCGTTTCATTTTTACACGGGGCCGGCTGGCCTACCCTCGTCTGCTTATAGTTGCCAGCCGTGCCATCCCTAGTCCTTCAGGTGTGTGACAAACAGGGGCCCGTTTTATTTTTACGCAGGGCGGCCTGGCCTACTCTCCTGTGCTTATAGTTACCATCCCTAGTTCTTTAGATGTGTTCAAACAGGGGCCCCGTTTTATTTTTACGCCGGCGGCCTGGCCTACCCTCCAGTGCCTGTAGTTACCAGCCCTGCCAGCCCTAGTCCTTCAGGTGCGTGTCAAACAGGGACCCGTTTCATTTTTACACGGGGCGGCCTGGCCTACCCTCCTCTGCTTATAGTTGCCAGCCGTGCCATCCCTAGTTCTTCAGGTGTGTGACAAACAGGGGACCCGTTTCATTTTTACATGGGGCGGCCTGGCCTACCCTCCTGTGCATACAGTTGCCTGCCGTGTCAAGCCTGCGCCTGTTGGAGGCAGGCGCTTCAACTGTGTGCTTTTCAGCAATCACCCATAAAAGGTTTTGTGAATTTGGGTATTGAATGCAACCTATTGATTTATCAAAAAAGCAGGGGCAAGGCTCGCACTCCAATTCCTGGCCAATATATTACCCGGACAAGAATCCAAAAACAATCACAGGGTTAAATCCCAAAGTGTCCTAAATATTCACAGGGTTAAATCCCAATAAATTTCACAGGGATAATTCCCACTCTTGCACTGTTGTGCTCCCCAAGTGCTTTCGTATCTGCAATACTCACCAGGGAGGCTGAGTTGCCATTCAATTCAGGTGAAACCAATATAAAGGCAGTTGCAGTCTCTAGGAATTATGGTCAATATAGTGAACCCATTTAAACAATTCAGATGACCAGTGAAAGACTCCCCTCCAACAAACACATTATACTCTTAGCAGGAGGTTGGTGGGGGGGGAACCATGATTATGGCTCTCCAGTGTAGGGCAAAATAACCCTGGTGCTGCAGCCTCTGGAATCCAGATCTCCACAAGTTAATTGTTCAAAAAAGCAGGGGCGAGTTGTGCACTCCAATTCCTGGCCAATATATTACCTGAACAAGTATCCAAAAACAATCACAGGGTTAAATCCCAAAGTGTCCAAAATATTCACAGGGTTAAGGGTATGATGTGTGTGTTGGAGGGGAGTCTTTCACTGGTCACCTGAATTGTTTAAATGGCTTCCGGAAAGTTACAGATAACAAAATATTCAATGGCGATATGTTCTGAACACGCTGGCTTTGCACTATCAATTTCACAGGAAGATGCAAATTACATTAGTGCCCGGCGGCGGCATTCCAAAGGATACACTTAACATGGATTGGCTCGTTTCTGAGTCATACCACAGTGTAATCCCGTGGACGCAATTAAGTGCATTGCGCGCCGGGTACACTCTCTTTTTTTTCTTTTCTGGCGACCATGGAAAGGGAGAAGGGACCACACGTAGTCCCTTCTCCCTTTTCCAAGGTGGCCAGTTTCCTCCCATTCATTAGTACGGGGCAAATTGGCCCAAAATGGCGCCCTGTTGCTCCGTACTAATGAAGCAGTACGTGCGTTCTAGTGTTCCTAGAACTAACGCGTACTGCAGCAACACCTTTACAAAAGGCAAAAGAAATGCCGCTTGAAAAGGTTTTGTCAGCGCATTAGTATTCCGGGGCTGCAAACTCGGGAAAACTAGTATCACGAGACTGCAAACCCCGGAATACTAATGGCAATAACCGCCTCGCCGGTGGGCCATTACTGCCTTTCGGGCCTGTAATTTCAGGTTAAAGCTCGGCGATTATTGCCATAATAGTCGATCAAGATGAAGAGCAAAGAAGAGCAAAGATGAACGAAATACAACCAAGTGGAAGAGCTTATCTGTAGGGTAAAAGAAAGTGAAGAGTCCACTAGGATCTGCCAATGTTAAAACCTGGATCAGGACAAGGGACAGAGGTTTCGGGGGAAAGTGGTGGGCTCCCTTCCATGGAATCTAAGTTCAAACACACAATCTGTCTTGGATGCATGAAACATGTGATGCTTGGCGTGCATCCAATAAAGGGACAGCTGCATATGATTCCTAAAGGCTGCCAAGTTTGGTCCAGAGCTAAACGTTCTCTATGATATTGAAGGCCAAGGAATGATCTAATGACAGCAGGGCTGTGACACAGCCTGCACTGACCATCTTCTATGGCAATCAGTTCAGATTCTGTGTACTAAATGCTAAACTGGTTTACCTTAAACTAAAGCACCTGAAGGTTTGGACGTCAATTCACAGGGTGTAGCTTTCTTTCTCTTTTGTAAAATGTTTTGGGACTTCACGTCACTGGACTGGAGAATTGTATCACTTTACTTACTTTCTTTCTCATATACAAATGCATGCATCAACAGAAAAGCAAAGCTATCTTGTATTTCACCTCTCTCCCCACTTATCTAACCCACCCTTCCAGATCGGCCAGAGCGCCTAGAAACCATGTACATGACAGTGGTGCGCAGTAGCAGTGCCCGTTACATAGCACAAATATAGAATTCTCATAATGCAGCATCACGTAGCTTCCTTCTTGTACAAGGAATGCTTTGGATTTTACTGCAACTGACAAAATGCAGCGCTCTCTCATTTTTCTTAGTTTTATCTCTCATAGATAGTTATTCGGAATGTCACTGTAATTCCAAGAATGTAGCATTGTTTGACTTTACTTCGTACCTAGCCAGCGACCACTCAGGCATTTCATTCCTGTTCCTAGAATGCAGTGGTATCTCACTTCCGTGGGTTTCCTTGCCTCCTGAGGCAGCCCTTCTCCCCTTTGTACTATTATGCTATGCATGAGAGAAGGGGGGCCCTTCAGGTTGTGCAAAGCACTGGCAGCTTTTTAGATTCCTTCCGAAAGTCGTGGGGGATATGGATTCAACTCTGCTCGGTGCGTTTTTGTTGTTGTGTAATTCTGTTTTTATTAAGGATTTTCTGAACATTGCGACACTACTATAATATATCGATAGAAAAGGGAATATCAACATAGATTTGCGCCGAGTCCTAACAGCTTGGCGTTGCGCACTGGATGAATGTTTTAACAATAATACCAGCCTCGACCCCCCCTTTTTTCTCTTATCCCTGTTGTCTTCCTCTGCTATAGTCTATTCTGATGCACCACAACAGAATGATGCTCCCATTTCCAGCTCGATAGCATCACCTCCCAATGTCAAATTACTCGGGTTGCGCTGAATGCATAAGTTGGTGCGCACTTCTGGTAATGTTGCTTAAATTAACATGTTTAGAATAATCATCACTACAGTAGAAGACATCACATGTTGGCTAAAAGAATCCAATCGTAGATATGAAACTAGAAGAACACCATTAATGATCAAAACCCAAACCCAGAACTCAAACATGGAGCAACTCTATAGCAGAAATCCACAGCCCTAGAAATGATTGGCAAAATATATTATATTAGCAATTAAGATCTACCTGTTGGGCTGGGTGCAGTGCCTATCCCTTACCGCCAAGAGGTCCTCTCTCAATACAATATATTCCAGCACTACAGGGGCTTTATCTAATTCTCCCATCCAGGATTCAAGCTCCTTTCCTGTAATCCCTGGTGAGGGGGTAGATTTGTTATTTCATTTAAATACGCATCCCTCTGCCCCTCTTCGCCTGTTCTTACTCCTTGCTTAGATTTTAAAACTCCTCCCTTGTGAGAAGAACATCTGTTTCTTTATCTTGCCTTCTGCGAATGAGCCTTTCATAAGATGCCATTCTAAGCATGTCCCCTTCCCAGGACCTCAGGGGTGGGACGTGCACCTCGCCCCAATGGCTCAGTGTGCACGGTTTAAGAGACCCGCCATTTCTGATGTGTCATGGAGGATGCACACTTTGGAATCTCTGGGCCCTTGTCTTCCTATAACTGCTGAGATCCTGCTTGAAGCCGTCATCCAATAGTCTTGAAGCCCCGCTCAGCCCCATAGAATATGCAAAACGTCTCAGGCTGGCTCTTGGCTCCTCCATCGCTTAGTCTGTCCTACTAGAACCGCAGTCACTGCATTTTCTGGGGTGTCCTGTATCAACCTTGCAAGAGATTGAAGTGAGCTAGCTTCAACCTTGCTTCCCTTGCGCCATTTACGAAGTTATTACAAATGTTGCTAGCAGACTCTGTCATCAGCTGGTCCCCTAATATGCTGTGCCATCTATCCGGAAAGCCATTCTTGCTTCACTCCATGTACATAGAGTCAATGAAAGTGGAATATAGTATTTGTGTTAAGAGTTGTCCCTGTATTTTGCCACTTTTTGCCACTGGAGAGCTCAGAAGCTGTCAGAGGCGGTAATTTCCCACATGTCGTAGTCTCCATATTTCCTTATTGTCTAGTACATGTTTGGTGTCTATCGCTTCAAAGGACAGCACATTCCCCTCTTCAGCCAGATCTTTTATTTATTTTCGTCCCTTTAACTCCCAACTCCACGAGTGTATCAGAGTGTCGTCAATTTGTTCCGCTCTGCTATTTCAAAGCAGGGTTTCCCATTGCCGTTGACTATCTACACGAAGCAAAAAATGTACCCACTTCCTATTATCGAATGGGGTGTCCCAGATTCTTCTTACAGCTAATTTATATGACAGCTGGGCCCCTTCTTTGAAGGAGTTCTGTTTCTAGCTTGTTCTATGGTTTCCAGAGAAGTTACGCTATTTGCGAGACTTGTTGAGCCAGATCATATAATTCTATTTTAGGGATTCTGGGCCCTCCTGTGTTGCTGAGGTGAAGAATCTTTCCATTTTAAGTCTCAGCTTAAAACTGCCCCACCCAAAGTCTTTGATACCCCTCGAGATCTTTTTCATGTGTGTGAGTGGGCCCTTTAAAGAGAACATGCCAAAAACATAATTTAAGTGTTTAACCACCACCATTTTGACAACTTGCATGCAACTCCATAAGGAGAGTTTCAGATATGCCTATTTTTTAAATTCCTGTTGCGTCTTGGTCCAGGCACTCCCAACGTTATCATTTACCATATTTTCTAGACCCCGATTAAGGTGAGTTAACAAAAACTTTAGGCGAGTTGGGACCAATAGGAAACGAGCATCTCTTATGCTATCTATATGCGTATTGCAATTAATTGGTAAACTTCAGATTATTCTGGAGAAGGTTTGGACCACTGAGGATTTTGGCTTTGAGAGAATCGGCCTAATATCGTTGGCATAGAGTAAGCTTTTTACTCCTTACCAATGCTTTGACCCTACGCATGTTTGGGTTCTTTCTAGTAGGTAAAGAAAGTGGCTCCAGTCTCAATGTAAGGAGCAAGGGCGATAGGGGATACTCTTGCCTCGTACCACTGCTAATACTAAAAGAGTTAGATAAAAAAAAACATTTACAGTGATCCTTGCACTGTTTGGAGCATAGCAGGTGTACCTTCCTCAGAAAACCTTCACCCCAACCCATATCCTCATAAAGTCTGAAACATCTATCACCATTCTACTCGGTCTAACGTCTTCTCGATGTCGAGAAAATGCACTACTTTCAGTTCCTTGCTCTCTTTTTCTTGCCACAACACATGTAAAAGTAGTTCAACATTATGGCCCTCATTCCGAGATTGGTGCTAGTCATGGCGCTTTTAGCGCCATGACTAGCACCAATACCGGTACTGCCACGGACTTGGTGGTATGGGGACTTACCGGTCCAGTCCAACCTTGGCGGGACCGGTAAGTCACCATTTGAAAAGCCATTCCCCATTCCCATTTGAGCCCCCATAGGGCTCAATGGGAAGGCGTCAATAACGGTACCGCAGAGTGCGGTACCGTTATTGACCCTGGTATCCCTTTGCGGGTCCCGTCCTTAACGCCCGGTAAAACCAGCGATTACCGGCATTGTTGTCATTGCCGGTGGCCGGTACCCCTTTGCGCCCAGGTCGTAATGAACCCCCATCTCTTGACGTGTGATTAGACATAAACCCCACTTGTGTTCTTTGAACTAATTTTGCAATGACCTTCTTTAGACGTGTGGCCAGGATCTTTGCTAGGATTTTATTATTATGCATATTGAGCAGGGATATTGGTCTACAGCTACTACATAGAAGAGGGTCTTTACCCATGTTGGGGATCACCGTAGTTAATGCTCTGTTGACTTCTGCCATTAGGGAACACAGCTACTCTGCTTCATTATACGTTTTAATTAAAATATTCACTATTTTAAAGCCCCCTGAACTCTATGGGAAAGCCATTCTCTCCAGGGGATTAATTGGAGCTCCTCTCCTTAATCACATTTCTAACCTCTTCCTTCAGAATTGTACTAGAATAGGCATTGCTACTCCTCATAATCTAGTATGGCAAATGGCAGATTATTCAGAAACCTATTCTCTGTAGTTAAGGGTCTCATGAAAGCCACAAAATGCTATTTCCAGCGGGTCTGTAGTGTATTTACTGTGAGAAACCTGAGGGTATCCTCACACCTGCTCCCCTTGGATCTTCTTCTCAGGTGGCCTGGGAAAGGCCATCGCTTTTGGATCCTGACCCTGGGGGTGGAGAAGCAAGGGAGGATTACCTGGGTGGGGACGGTCCATGGGTGTTGGGGTGGAGGATATCCACAGGCGAGACATGGTACCCCCCTTTTCCAAATGAGAACTAATATCACCCACCCCCTGCCTTTATAGACTATTGTAAACCCTCTCCTCTCATTTCCTCTCATTATAGTACGGAGACGAGGAAGAGGTGACTAGGAGTAATGCACACTAACAGATCCACTCACCACTCTAGTACTGGGACAAAAAAGGCCTATTGGCTGGTGTCAGGCATTTCCAGAGAGCTTTACTAATTGTGGTCAGGAAATTGGGCCGGAAGACTCACATCTGCAACCCGTTAAACAGTTGCAGGTGTATAAAAGGTGGAGTCAGAGAGATTACAGAGAGACCAGCAGGGATGCCTGCATAGGGAGAAATCCTGCAGAGTATGAGGCAGCCGCAGGTGTTCCTGTCAGGAAACCAGGACACCGGAGAGAACTTTGGTGCCGGGGCTAGGAAGGGCTGCGTGAAGGCCACAGTATTGGGACCCTCATTGTCGGTGCCTGCATCAGGAACTGTCGGCCAGATAAGAAATCAAATCATTGTAAGACACTAGCAGCATCCACAAGACACGAGCACAGCTGCCGACAATCCACAGAGAGAGAGTGAAGCAAACTGCGAGCGGGGATCGCCATCCAACAAGGGCATGTACGCGGAGCAGAGCAGGAGGTGACAGCCGCCTGGAGAAGACGCCAGAGACTGGTGATTGAGAAAAAAGGGATCACCACAACCGGGGAGCTCCTCGGGCTGTTACATGGCAAAAGGGAATGCCGAATGAGCGGGAAGTAATGATTCCCATATCTTGGGTGTTCCAGTTCACATAAAACACTTACTGTTTTTTGTGCATGGTAGTTCCTATGTCTAGGCAAAACAAATAAACCAGTGTTTCTGTATTTTTCTGGCTATATACAAACCTGCCCAGGTGAAGGAGGATGACCTGCAGTACTTTTTTTATCTCCCGCAAATGCAAAGCAAGTGAGTCCAATTGGATTGGTTTTGGCAGGATTCAACTGCGTATGGAATTTCCATGAAAAGCGTTGTGCAGTCTGTTTTGTGGAGCAGACAAAGTGTTTCCACATGAAGTGGTACTTATAGGCCAATTGAAGGCTGTGATGAAGTTTGTCTCCTATTAAGTAGGATGGCTGATTTGTTTCGCCTAGACGTGGGAACTACCATGCACAAAAAGCAGTAAGTGTTTTATGTGAACTGGAAACCCAAGATACGGGAAACAAAAACGTGGTGAAAGATTGAAAGAGGACAGCCCCTGATGAATGTCCAACCTATGTGGTTTTAGGGACAGAAACATGTCGTGCCTATGAGTATGGCATACACAAATTCGATCAAGTGCAATTTATCTGTTTATCCTATTGCATCTGTATATGATGTTTCTACCAGAATTTATTATGAGCAATGTGTATATGTGTCTAACATTTTGATTGTTGTATTTTTTTCTACAAACTTGCGTGGGTGTTTCCTACATCCAAAACTTTTATGGAAATGTTTTAGATTTGTAATACATTTGAACTTTTTTGATATATAAATGTAAAAAAAAAATGTTGATGAATATTTTATGTTGCTGTGCTCAAGGTCAATTTTTTCAGGACTGAGCAGTGGGAAAGAATATTACAGAGTGAGTCACTGGGAATGCCCAATATGCTATCCCGTCCCTTCTTTATACATATAAATTCTGTTAACCCCAGACAGCAGAGATAGGTGTTCACCTTGTAGGTGAATTTTCTTTGGGGCTCAATTTAGCCTGTATTATATTTGATGTCACAGATGTATAGCATGAACAGGCATGCATGAGAGCTAAATTCTACATACCAAGCAAAGCAAAAGACACGCTACTTGGCTGTGCCACTGCGAAAACATTAGATCTTGTTCATTTTTCATTTAGTGTGCATAAAGAAAATATTGACAAGCTACTAGACATGTACAGTTACCTATTTGAGGATAAGTGGATGTCTTTGCAATCAAGGGGTGCATTTGCACACATATTGCACATTCCAGCATATAGAGAGCTTATGGACCAATGCCATTAGTGTCCTGTTAGTTGCTGCGACCAAACTAAAACAACCTGAGGCTGTCATGGTGTGTATGGACATGCACCTACCAAACAGGACCATAAAAAGGAGACATCACACAACTACTATCAATGATATTGTGGTGGATGATTAGGGGCAACTGTTTTCTCAAAAGTAGACCCTATGGCTGGTTAGCATTAGGTAAAAACCAACAGATTGGGTCCCCACAGGTTATGAAATAACGGTGATGCGGTATACCTATTACCTATGCTCGCATCGTTTTCTCTAACCTAGAAAAACAAACAAGTTTTGCACAAAACTGTTTCAAAAGGGATCACTACTGTCTGAATATGCTACTCCTTAATTCCAGATCGTGTCCCGGTTTTCAATATCTATATACATTAGCATTTTACGTGCATATAACAATGCAAGTAATATCAAAAGATCATTACTTTAATTTTGTCACTTAACTAGGTATGAAATCTAACCATAGACATCAAAAGGTGTTTCTCATTATTTAATAAAAAACATAAAACAATCTTTTATACATGAGCCTCAGTAACGTTTTACAAATTATTTAACAATATTTTCTTAGAACGGGCTCAACTTTAAATACATTGCAGTCGAATTAGGTTAGCATCAGGTGTCATGCCCTCCGGTTCCTGGGAGCATTGGAACCGGTTTAGGTGGAGCGGCCATTGATTGTTCCATCACGTTTGATAGGTGAAGGTCTAGTCTTTTTCCGCATGTTGCTAGCGCGCGGCATGCTGGGAGGTATTTATTACCTGAACTCCCGACACTCGGGAGCCGGCTTTCCGGGGTCATGTACCCAAAGGCTAAACCAGTCCTTTAGGTGCTGCAGAACCCATAGGGGACTCTTAGAGATGGCGTTAGGGTCAGCTAGGGGAGTGAAAGAAGGACCAATCGCTATTAGCATTCCTTCCTATGATCTTTCCACCTGTTCTGAACTGTCATTGGGCTCTCTGACCCTTGTTGGAACCTCCTCCTGCTTGGTAAACCTGCCTAGGGCCTCAACAGGCCATTCAGAACCACCTACGTCTAGTTGACAAGCCTGCTTCTGGCTCCTTGTCTCTTTTCTCAAAATCTTAATAAAATACTGATCCCTTCTCTCTTTTGCTTTCTTCTTTCTCTTCCAATACGCGTCACCCCCTGCACAATCTTCTTAATTCTGCTAATCTGAAGACATATCATCCTCAGTCCCCTCACTCTGGCATAGCCTCATCTCCTGCTGATCTTTCACCGTTTCCTTACCACCACCATGACTGCTTGCTGCCATCTTTCACTGCACTATGGGTCTTACTTCCTCCCCCCAGACTTCTAATATTACTCCTACCTTCAACGGCACTCCAGGTTTTATTTTCTCCCTCCTTCCATCTGCTCTTATCTTTTCCTGCCATTCCATTCCTGGTGTTACTTCCTCCTCCTTTTCCACTGTTCCTATGACCACCTTCCACTCCACTAATAGGTTTGCTTCCTCCCTCCTTTCTTCTTCTACAACTATCGACTTCCACTACACTCCTGGTTTAACTTCCTCGCTCCTTTCCAATGATACTACTACCAACATTTGCTCCACTCCTGGTTTTACTTTCTCCCTTTTTCCTCCTGTTCTCTCCCTTTTTACTTTCACCACTTTCTTGTCTTCAGGAGAGGTCGCCTTCTCGTCTCTCCTGCTGCCACTTCTCCAGGTTCACTCTACAGCATACTCCTGTTTCCAGTTTCCAAAGGCTCTGCAGCACCTCTCCTCTCCAGCAGTCTTCCCTCCCCAGATTTCTCCAAACAGGAGCCACTTGCTCCTATCAGCTAGCACACTGAATTGGGCTGCCTGGTTTATATAGCAACATGTCCCCTTAACCTGATTGGAATTAGGGCTGATGGTCTGCAGCAGTGAGCCTAAAGAGTGTGAGGGTTGGGATTGCCTGGGCTCGCTCACTTCCTGATGTAAGAGTCCTCGTGGCCATTTTGAAACTCTTTGTGCATGAAGAAGGTGAGCAGGCTGCTTGTGTGGAGGTGTTCTGACTTGAGTGTCGTGTAGACCGTTGAAACCTCCGTCCTCAAGTGACGCACAGGGGAACTAAAAGAAACCCGCTGTGCGACCTTTGGGGCCACAGGTGGCAGATGTTACTTCCCGGATCCACGGAACCTCTGGAACACCGATGCTGCTGTCAAAAAGGAACAAGGTTAAGTACCAGGCAATTACAATATATCACGTTAACCAAAGGATCTGAATAGTCTTACCTATCTGGTGTTAGGAAAACCCAGGAAACCTAGGAGGGAGGTTCGAGACTCAGATGAGGCGGTCCCTAGAACAGCAGAACCACAGAATAGCGTGGATGCAGGATAAGCCACCTGTAGGACTGAAGGCGTGACTTGAATCCCAAGAGGGAAATGGCGTAGGAGTTCAGCAAGGTACCATGGGATGATCCAAAGGCAAGTCAGGATCATGTCCAAAATCCAGCAACAGGTAAACAGTTCCAAGCAAAGGTACAAAGGAGTATCCGAAGGAGTCCGAGATAGAGTTCCGAGATCAAGGTAAACAGTAGAGCAAAACGTAACGCCAAACAGGGTCTGAAGACAGCTGAGAAGCAATGAGTGTTCTGTGTCTCAAGCCTTATATACTGTGCGTTTCTGGGTCATGTGACGTTTCTGGGTCATGTGACGTCCACCAAGGTCACGTGAGGAACGCCACTCTGGATCACGTGATCGGCGTGGAGATGTAACGCCGCCCATTCTGCTGTATGTTCTCCATGGCAACTGCCAGTGCAGGAAGGGTTGCAATCGAGCCCGTACACCATACCTGGTACGGAGCTTTCGGTCCTTTGGGTTAACCGAATCACATGAGCCTCGAACCCTGGAGGGAGGTGTTGGGGAAATGCGAGCAGTGTTCTGGTGTGCAGTGGATCGGTGTGCAGAGGATCGCCTAACATAGCCCCCCCCCCAACGGCCCACGACCCCGTGGGCAGGACGGGTGATCCCTATGGAAGTGAGCTACCAACCGAGGGGCGTCCAGATCCAAGGCGGAAACCCAAGAACGTTCCTCCGGTCCGTAACCCTTCCAATCCACCAAATACTGGAGCCTACCCCTAAACCAACGGGAACCCAAAATTGCCCACACTTCAAAAACATCAGGAGAGGCCAGGGACACCGGAGCAGCAGGGGCTCGGAGGCGGGAAGAATCAGGACAAGGCTTGAGGAGAGGGACATGAAATACAGGATGGATATGCCAAGAACTTGGGAGAACTAGACGAAAAGCCACCGGATTCACAACCTGAGAGATCACATATGGGCCAACGAAACGAGGTAGTAGTTTCCGGCAACCCACTAGGCGAAGGTGACGTGAAGACAACCACACTCTAGAACCCACCACCAGGGGAGGAGCAGCCAGACGCTTGCCGTCAACACGGGCCTTCATAGAAGCCTTTGCTTCAGTGAGATGGACCACAGTACTAGCATGAACAGCAGACAGATCCCTAAGACAAGCCGTGGCCGCCGGATTCGAAGAAACAGAAGCATCAGGGACAGGCAAGACCTTGGGATGTTGACCGTAAAGGGCGTAGAATGGAGAAAAACCTGTAGCAGAATGAGCCGCGTTATTGTATGCGAACTCAGCAAGCCGTAAAACGGTCAACCAGGAGGTCTGTTGTTGCAATATAAGACACCGAAGATACTGCTCCATAGATTGATTCGTCCTTTCGGTCTGCCCATCAGTCTCAGGATGATAGGCCGAAGAATACCTGGTATCGATGCCCAGTAATTTAGTCAATGACCTCCAAAAAAATGAGATGTGTACTGTGACCCTCGATCGGATACGATGACCGAAGGAAGTCCAAATAACACGAACACATGCTCAAAAAACAAGTCTGCCAAGACCAAGGCCGAAGGAATACCCTTACAAGGAACAAAACGAGCCATTTTTGTGAACGTGTCCACCACCACCCAGATGGTGTCAAAACCGTGTAACTTGGGGAGATCGGTTACGAAATCCATTGTCAGTGTATGCCAAGGTTTTGGAGGTACCGGAAGCGGAAGCAGCAGCCCAACCGGTCGTCCTCTTCGATGTTTAGCCTGAGCACAAACAGCGCATGAATTGACATAGCATTCCACATCGCGCTTCATAGAGGGCCACCAACACCAGCGTTTTAGGAGATCCAAAGTGCGCTCTTGACCGGGATGGGCATTGAAGGGAGCATCATGAGACCACTCAAGGGCCAAATTACGAGTGTCAGGTGTGGGAAGAAACAGACGTTCATGCACGAAAGGCAAACCATCAGAATACACGGGGTCCCAATCTCGCAATTGGTCGGAATGATTGCTAGTCCAAGATCGTACAGAATCTAACAATGACAAAGAGGGAGTGCAGAGACAAATCACATGACTCTTTCCGAGAACAGTGTCAGGGAAGGTTGGCAACTCGACCCCACCCGGGGAACGTGACAAGGCATCCGCGTTTCCATGTGAGGTTCCAGGACGATGCATAATATGGAAATCAAAAGAGGAAAAGAAAAGATGTCAGCGGACCTGTCTGCTATTGATGCACTTCAATGAGGCCAGATCCTGTAGATTTCGATGATCTGAGTATACAGTGATTGGAGGCTTAGCCCCCAGAAGATGATGGCGCCAGACACGAAAGGCGTCCATGACAGCCAGGAGTTCCTTCTCCGTTACGGTATAATGGGTCTCAGTATTGGAGAACTTACGGGAATGGTATGCCACCGGGTGCAATTTGCCTGTTGTAAGACATGTCTGAGACAATACCGCACCAAGAGCAAAAGAAGAGGCATCCGCCTCAACTATGAACGGAAGATCGGGATTGGGGTGCTGGAGCACCGGTGCAGTAGTGAAAGCGGTTTTCAAAGCCTCAAAAGATTCCTGATGTTCCCTCTGCCATCGATAGGGTACCTGAGGGCTGGTCAGGGCCGTGAGCGGGGCAACAATTTGTGGAAAAGGAGGAAATAAAACGCCTATAAAAGTTGGCAAAGCCCAAAAAGACCTGCAAGGACTTGAGTGTTTGAGGTACTGGCCAATCTAGGACTGCTTTAACCTTGTATTCGTTCATGGATAACGCCCCAGGGGTAACGTGGAATCCCAGAAACTCAACAGACGTTTTATGGAACTGACATTTCTCGGGTTTGGCAAATAGGGAATGTTCCCTCAGACGGGATAATACTTCTCGGACATGCTTTACATGGTCATCAAGATTACGTGAAAAGATCAAGATGTCGTCCAAATACACAACCATGTATACATCCAGAATGTCCCTGAATATGTCATTCATAAAACGCTGGAATGTGGCCGGGGCATTACATAGGCCGAAGGGCATGACTAGGTATTCATACAAGCCGTAACGGGTACAAAAAGCAGTTTTCCACTCATCGCCCTCGCGAACGCGCACTAGATTGTATGCGCCGCGAAGGTCCAGCTTGGTGAAAACAGAAGCATGAGATAAATGGTCCAGAAGGGGTGTGATTAACGGAATTGGATATCTATCCTTTTTCGTGATAGCATTAAGACGCCGATAATCCACACAAGAACGTAAATCCCCCTCTTTCTTAGGCACAAAAAATATAGGGCTTGCAGCTGGTGAAGTAGAGGGGCGGATGTGTCCTAATCGTAGGGCGTTCTGTACATACTGTTTCAATGCTTGTTCTTCCGAAGGAGACAAGGAATAAATCCTGCCCGAAGGAATGGTAGAATCAGGGATTAATTCAATTGGGCAGTCATATGGTCTGTGTGGAGGAAGTACCTCGGAAGAACCACGATCGAAAACTGATTCGAATGCTTTATACTCAGATGGAATCCCTGACACCACCCCCCCAACGGTATGGGAATTCACAACCTCTGATCCACCATCATTCAGCGTGAGTTGAGCTAAGGCTCCCAAGGCCCGAGAAGGAGTATCGGTTGCTTTATGGGTTGGGAGACAATAGTTCTGACAAATCTCAGACTCGAAGAGCACCGTGCTTGATTGCCAATTAATCAGAGGATTGTGTTCACGTAACCATGGTATTCCTAATATGATACTGAATTGAGGTGTGGTAATCAAGTCAAAACTTAACGTCTCTGTGTGAATGTCTTGTATGGTCAACAATAGAGGTGCAGTTTGGTGTCTAACAGGACCAGAGACTAATGCAGTGCCATCTACGGCCTGAACAGGTTCAGGTCGGGTTTTTACCACTAAAGGTAGATTGAGGGAATGGGCTAACGCAATGTCTATGTAGTTCCCAGTAGCACCTGAGTCAATGATGATCGTGACTGCATGAAAAATACCTGTAGAGGGACAAAGAGTGGCCTTTACAAAGATGGGTTGAACACGAGCAAAGGCAAGAGGGGTACCCGGAGATGAAGACTGAACACTCGACCTGATCTCCGGATCTAAGGTCGAGCTGTCCGAAAAACCTGACTCTTCTTGGGACGTCGAGGACATTCCTTCACATAATGTCCTGTGGTGCCACAATAAAAGCATGCATTATCCACCCTTCTACGTTCTCTCTCAGATGTTGTAATAGGGCTACGTAAACCTCCTACTTGCATAGGTTCTTCCGTACTAGAAGCAGGGGTACTGACGACTGTAGGGTGGGAAGAAACCCCAACTCAGCTCTACGCTCAGATCGCCGTGCATCTACCTGCAGAGCAAGAGCCACTAGTTCCTGATACTGAGTGGGCATGGAAGGTATCACTGCTAAAGCATCTTTCATTACGTTACTCAACCCCCTATAAAAGATAACTGCCCGCTTGCTTTCTGGCCATGATGTCTCGGCAACCAATTGATTGAACCGGGTGATGTAATCTATCAAAGTCCCTCTGCCCTGAGTTAGTTCTAACAACTCCAAATCCCTAGACTGTGCCTTGTGTCTGGTATCAAAGACTCGAGACATTTCTAGAACTAACAAATCAAAATCATAAAGAACCGGGCTATTATTCTCCAATAAAGGATTAGCCCAAGCGGCAGCAGTCCCGGCCAAATGGGAAAGGGCAAAGGCGGCTTTAGCAGTGGAGTTAGGAAAGGCCAGAGGTCTGCACAAGAAATGTAATTTGCACTGATTGATGAAGGTCCTGAATTTCTTGGGGTCACCTTGATAACGTTCAGGAGCGGCCCGGGGGGAAGGGGTTGGGAGGACCACCGGAGTTGGAGCTGGGGTATTTGCCAAGGGAGGAGGCGTGGTTGAAGTGCTAGCATCTCCGAATTCGGGGTCTGCAGGAAGAGAATGCTGAACACTCTGTATGGAATCTAATCTTTGGTGAATCACCGTATTCGCGGCGCCCATATCTGCCCTTAATAGTGTAATCGTCTGGACTAAAGCAGCTATGGGTTCTTCCGTGGATCCCTGCATTGTCTAACACGACTATACGGCTTCTCAGTCTGTTCTGACTTGAGTGTCGTGTAGACCGTTGAAACCTCCGTCCTCAAGTGACGCACAGGGGAACTAAAAGAAACCCGCTGTGCGACCTTTGGGGCCACAGGTGGGAGATGTTACTTCCCGGATCCACGGAACCTCTGGAATACCGATGCTGCTGTCAAAAAGGAACGAGGTTAAGTACCAGGCAATTACAATATATCACGTTAACCAAAGGATCTGAATAGTCTTACCTATCTGGTGTTAGGAAAACCCAGGAAACCTAGGAGGGAGGTTCGAGACTCAGATGAGGCGGTCCCTAGAACAGCAGAACCGCAGAATAGCGTGGATGCAGGATAAGCCACCTGTAGGACTGAAGGCGTGACTTGAATCCCAAGAGGGAAATGGCATAGGAGTTCAGCAAGGTACCAAGGGATGATCCAAAGGCAAGTCAGGGTCGTGTCCAAAATCCAGCAACAGGTAAACAGTTCCAAGCAAAGGTACAAAGGAGTATCCGAAGGAGTCCGAGATAGAGTTCCGAGATCAAGGTAAACAGTAGAGCAAAACGTAACGCCAAACAGGGTCTGAAGACAGGTGAGAAGCAATGAGTGTTCTGTGTCTGAAGCCTTATATACTGTGCGTTTCTGGGTCATGTGACGTTTCTGGGTCATGTGACGTCCACCAAGGTCAAGTGAGGAACGCCACTCTGGATCACGTGATCGGCGTGGAGATGTAATGCCGCCTCTTCTGCTGTATGTTCTCCATGGCAACTGCCAGTGCAGGAAGGGTTGCAATCGAGCCCGTACACCATACCTGGTACGGAGCTTTCGGTCCTTTGGGTTAACCGAATCACATGAGCCTCGAACCCTGGAGGGAGGTGTTGGGGAAATGCGAGCAGTGTTCTGGTGTGCAGTGGATCAGTGTGCAGAGGATCGCCTAACAGGAGGAAAGGCAAATGTGCCAGGGGATCTCTATGGTGGTGTTTAGGTTTCTCAAAGGGTCTTCCTGTCCTTAAAGGGTTTTACTATGGCCTTGAAGGGATAGGTTAATTTCCCTGATCTGTTCTGTGTTTTTTGGTTGGCAGAGATAGCCATTGTGGGAGATGTAGTCCATCTGAGGGTGGCTTGCCAGTAAAATGTTGATGTTTGGCCCTAAGGTTTACCCTCTCCCCAGTCCATATTTCTATTTCCCGGATTCCATATGGGTTTTGTTTCTGAGGGGTATTGTAGGAAATGTATTTTCCATTACTGGTTTGTTTCCCGGCGCATGGTCAACAGACAAAGCTACAAGTAAGGGACATTGTCACATAATGGTCCCCAATTTAAGGGTTAAAAATGCCAGAATTTCATGGAAATACATGGTGTACCACACACGCATCACGCCATTGTTGGTGTGTTACATGACCCTTCATCCATTAAGGAATCACCAGCAGAAGCATTTTGGTGTTGCAAGGTGAAAGCAATAATTCCTGATTATCCATCAAGGAAATTATTCAATGTTGAACAATGGCAAGGTCTGAGAGAGGCAGATGACATTTAAAAAATAAATTGATTTGGGGTGCAGAACCAATTATTCACTATTCAAATTAAATTATTGGTGCAGTTCTGTTGTGTTGCAATGTCTCTTACTAACTCTTACTTTGTGAGAAGCAGGGCATGGAACACAGAAGATGGAAATCAGAACAGAAGGTGGAAGGGCCGCTGGAGTTTCCAGTGGTGTTGTTAGATAGAGAGCGAAAGATGAGCAGCATGGAAGAAGGACCGTCGATAGCGGACGACATTATTGAAGATCTACTTATACACACATCGACAATAATTATATATCTACTTACCTGTGTGTCTGCTGCATTATCATGTTTACACTGGCGACATGTGACATAAACCACGTGTGTGGTGTGAAGTGATCCTTGAAGCAGGAGGAATGTTCATCACTTGGAGGCCCTGTAGGAAGGCGAGGAGGTGAGAGGAGGCCGTGTGCTCCTGGTGAAGGGTCCCAGTGCTAGCAATGGGTGCAAGAGTACCATGCACCGAGTGAGAGGGAGCGACGTGGTACAGATACCAGCTGAGGAGAACAGGAGCCAAAAGGCACAGCAAGCCCACCTGGACCAATACCCACAGGATTACCAGGGCACAAATACCTGAGGCTGATTGTCAATTACCCCACGAAGTCGAGGAATCCAACTCTGCCATTGCTAACTGCATTGTCCAACCGACAAGCCATAAACCCATCAACCATAGGCTACCAAGAATCAATTTAGCCTTGAGAAAGACCCTTACGGGTTAAAACACGTGTCGGCTGACCTACCCAAATCACTGATTAAATCCATTACCTGAAAAGCTTCATGTACCTTATTATCAGCGCAAGAATTACGGGGTCCAACTCGTTTTGCGGTACAGGCGGCACCAACCCCTGCAACAGGACTGGTGCAAATGCGCAGCGCGCTGAACACAATAGCTGCGAGGGCACCACAGGACAGGCACTGCAAGGCGAGTCTGGCACTGTGTGCACGACGACAAATCACAACCCACAAGAGAAAAGTTCTGCTTCAAGCCTTTGGTGCAGAGTGCTATAGGAAAGGACACCCCATCGTCTAGAGTGCATGAGCAGAGAAGGCATGACATGGTGCGGAGATAAAAAAGAAAATGTAAACTTGGAACAAAGTGTAGGGTATTTTGTCTTTGGGCTTTTACCTAACTTGGCAGTATTTTAGTATCGTGGTAAATTGGCACCATCTTATTTTGGTGGTAAATTAGTGGTGAGCATATTCATTCACTGCCCTATATAATAAGACAAACCTTCCCCTTTTTATAACTTCACCATATTCTAGGGTTGACTATAGGCATCCACCCAGGCTTAGCACATTTAGAGGGAACCTGGTAAGGTCATAAATGAGGTCATGGATTGTGATAATGACTTATCTACGTCATTAGCTTATGCCCTTGAAGGGCCCAATTCAGCCCCAGCATGCATGGCTGAATGCATTCATACAACACACCAGCTTTCTAGCTAGTATATATATTTTCCCCTTTTCTCTTATTTTACCTGCAGTGATAAATGCTTTTCTTTACCACTGTGGTGTAGAAACTAGAAAATCTTCTAATTACCTCCCCTCAGCCCAAGAGAAGCCAACAGAGACATAAAAATAAACCTTACACCAAAACAATTTTCACTCACTTTTATGTGTGTGTATTTTAAGGACATGCTATTATTGCAAAGAAATCATAGTTCATTTCACAACAAATCATTTGTTACATCTTACCAATAAATTGCACTGCCGTGGTTTCCTAAGAGACAAAGAGATAAACATGCATTGCAGAATGTTTTCTTATTCTTATTAGTTCACAATGTGCTAAAGAAAACCCTGCAGTAATTCAATTGAAATTACTGATACATTTCTGTCTAACGGAACACAGATAACTTCCAGTCATTCCGCGCTCTCTTCAATTCTACTTGACTTACATGGGAGTTTGAAGTGTCTGTGTCTTATCTGTGTGGCTCCTTTTTTCACTCCTGCCTGTCTGCGATTAAATGTTCCAAGGCCCGCACGGTCACTGGCACTTGCAAAAGCTGACCTTGGACCTCCAGCTGACTTCAATGCCAGGAATGCAGCCTTTGAATCCTCTCGGCAACCGGCCGCAAACAGCACCCAGTAGAAGAGCAGGAAAAGAAGACTCAGCCCTTCAGTTCACCCCCTTTCATTTAAGCTGCCTGTCAATCAAGACCAAAGCTGACATGTCTCAGCAACTCCTAGGCCCCTGATTCCAATGTCCAGTCACTCACGAGAGCCTGCATGTGTATCATCCTGCGCAGACAAAGAAATCTCAGAACACAGAAAGACAGCCATTCATTTATTTTACAGTGCATATATCCTTTCCATGGAGTGACAAGAGAGAAAAGAAAACAAGACAGAATTTCCATCCATGTTTACTGGCATTGCATTGCAATGTTAATCAGGAGAACTAATTAGTTACTATGGATTCATTTAATAAGGAAGGTAATTAGTTAATATGGGTTATTTTTCTCAATGTAACTTTATACAGGTGGGAATTCTCATAATTTCATGTGTATAATGCACTTTGAATCCACTGTCTTTCTGCAAACATTCTGTTTTGCCATTGAAGGCCCAATACACTGTCATCATTTTATTTTTTCTGCTTTCACCTGCACTACTTAATCTGCTGTCTCCCTTTGCATTCATTCATATTAACTCCGCTTAAAATGCTGACCGGTATCCTTAATCTGCTGCTCCCATTTGCACCCCTTTTACTGGCGGCTTTTATTGCAAACACTGTCATCTGCACCCATTTTGCTGGCTGCTTTTAAAATTACTGTCGTGGATTCCTACATATACCCTCCTTTTCTGACAGCTGTGACTGCCCACAATGTCATAGCTGGAGGAACCACACACCGTCAACAATGCATAAATGCATATGTCACAGGATACCTCTCCTTTTCCATCAATCACCAGATGAATAATGGTTGAAAACAATATCATAGTAATGAATATAAAGTATGCCTCTTAAAGAATAAATGTCATCTCAGCGTAAAGTAATAAAGTAAAATGAAATAAACAAATCAAATGTGTACAATTGTAACAGGATAAAGGGCCTCATTACACGGACGGCGGTGGACCAAGGTGCTATTAGTACCTTGGTCCATGCCGGTAAAATACCGGCACCGCCTTGGTGGAAAGGGGAATCACCGCCCTATTCCAAGGTTGGTGGGGCAGTAATTCCCCCTTCCCCCATTGCCCTTCCCCATTCCCATTTTTGCCCCATAGGGCATAATGGGAATGGGGAAGGTGCTAATTACGGCACCGCAAATTGCGGTACCGTAATTAGCTCCCTGGTCCCTTTGCGGGTTGGTTTTTAACACCTGCAAAAAGCAGGCGTTAAATTCCCCAACCCGCAAAGGGACCTCGTAGTAAGGTGGTAAGGTTTTACCGGTACCGGTATTTCACCGGTACCGGTAAAACCTTACCGCCGTCCGTGTAATGAGGCCCAAAGTCTTTGTACACTTCCAACTAAAGTGTTCCGGTTTACACATCCATTGAAGGTTCATACTCCATAATACCATTGTTTTTTAATTACAGCCTCAGCATGTATGTATTTTATGTAATAAGCATTTTTTTCTTTTTATCAGTGTCTATGCAGCAAATAATAATAATAAAAAATACAAAAATTAAAAATAAAAGATATAAAGAACCGCCATTATTCCCAGTTCAAGTCCAAACTGGTAGAACGCAGCACAGTAACATGCAAAAAATGAAGAACAAAACGCACTGAAGATGAAACAGGCAAAAATGAAGATTAAGTATATTCACATTCTGGTACCCAGAACCACACCTCAGGGATGTCCTGTCCATCAGTCTCCACGCCAATGTTGCATAACAACATCCTCAGCAGAATTTCTCCAGTCTGGCATTCCATGGAGTCTCCTTCACGGATGTCATCTTTTTGGCACCTTGGGTTTTTCATCTTTACCCCAACACTTAGGTCTGGGGGTTTTCCGTGGCCTCCTCCCATGGACTCCGATCCCGTGGCCTCCAATGGTCCATCGCTTCAAGGAACCGGCCCTGCCAGGGTAATAGGTTATTAGAATCTAAAGCGAATAGAAAAGAAACAGATTAAGTACATAGCATAAAACACTTTTCTATCCCTTTTTTACTACAAGGCCGAGACAAACTGGATTCTCAAAACACCATGGTCCCAGGATTTGCCACTTTGAATACCTGCAATTAAACACATATTATAGAAAAACAAAATAACATTTTACATTATGCATCAACATAGTTCCCATCAAATACACACCCCTCCATAATATTTTACATCTCCATTCCCCCTCACCATGTTTCTTTGGTTATTTGATGCCCATGCAGAAAAATCTTACCACACAATATTAGGATAGCTCAGTCTGATTCAGTGCCTCTTCATGAAAATAATGCACAATTTATAAAGTTAAATGTGGCACTTCTGTTTGTTTTCGCTTACTCACCAGACCATATGATTGATTACTCATGGAGTGAAGTGTATACTACCTTGTACATGCCCTCATGTTATTAGGTTACATGCATTATGAAACAGTCTCTATTCCATATGCATATGCTAGCAGAAAAACCCACTTGGCCTCATTACAACCATGGCGGTCCGGGAACTACGGTACCGGTAAGCATGCCGGTACCGTAGTTCCCGGACCACCATACTACATGCTCTGCTCGCGGGTGCCATTTCACCTGCCAGGTTTTTCCTGGCGGGTATAACAGCACCTGCGAGCAGAGCACATCGGATGCACCGGCACAACTCTGAATGTGCCGTGCATCCGACCTCCGAATCCCCATTCAGCCCTATGGGGCAGAATGGGGATTGGGAGGCCCTTGATTCCGGCACCCGCAAATGGGCAATTACCGGGTCCACCGAGCTCGGCATGACCTGGTTCTTGCCCATTCGTGGGTGCAGGAAAAAATGCAACTCCGGCGGTAGCCGTACCCTTAATAAGGGGCACGGCTACCGCCAGTGTTGTAATGAGGCCCACTGTGTTTCTATGATTATTAACTCAATTACACTGTCAGCTTTATTTTCATTGCATTCAAAACATTCAACTATTCTCCACTTGCTCAAGTCTTCTCACTTTTGGGTGCCAGGGCTTAATTTGGTTGACATTAACAAATTGCTCTGTCACCATTTCACCCTCCGTCCTCATTATTTTATATTCAACAGGGGATATTTTATCTACAATCTCAAACGGCCCTTGCCATGCCGCGAGAAATTTAGAATGTTTGTTGCTGTTCTTCCCAAAATGGTATTTGTATACTTAATTACCTATTTTATATTCTTTTAAAGATGTCTTTTATCATAATAGGTCTTTGCACTTTCAGCAGCTCTGTCTAGATTCCGCTGTACAAATGCAAATGCATGTTGTAAGAGCTTCCTCAATTCCTCTACATATTCGTGAACTGTGGCTGCACTCACAAGTGTATGCTTGTGTGTCCTTTACAATAAATGCTGTGTAAGTATCATCTTTCTTCCTGTCAATACTTCATGTGGCCTGATGCCTGTTGCTTTAGAAGGATTCGACCTAATGGCCATTAATACTAAAGGTAACCGTAGATCCCAACTGGAACTTGCCTCAGCTACTAACTTCTTTAGTATCTCTACTATAGACCTATTGCTTCTCTCTACATTCCCTGAGGAAGACGGCCTATAGGATATGTGCAATTTTCTCTTTACCCCCAATATCTGCCACACCTTGCTCATCAAGGCACTCGTGAAATGACTTCCCCTGTCTGATTCTAACCTTTGGGGTAACCCGAACCTTGAAAATATGTGATTTACCAATAATGTGGCTGCTGTTTGCGCACTACAGTCTGGTGCAGGAATGCACTCCACCCACTTTGACATTAGACATACCACCGTTAACAAATATTTATTTCCCCTGGATAATTTTGTTACAGGCCCAACATAGTCGATTTGCAAATCTAACCATGGAAGGGTTAAACCTCTTTTCATAAATGGAGCTCTATGCATTGGTGAAGCAGGTTTAAATTGTGTACATACTAGACACCCCCTGGTGTACAGTTCCACATCTTGGGACATATGCGGCCAGTAAGCATAGTCCTTCAATATTTCTAACGTTTTTTGTGAAACCCTATGTCCTGCAGTTACTGCGTCATGCGAGTGGTGTAACATTAGCCCTCTGAATGAAAGAGGCACCACCCACTGGATCTGACCTGCTACAGATTCTCTAATTATCAAACCATCCTGTAGCCTGATTCTCTTTTTGTTCTTTAACAACACTCTCTGCTCTTCCTTTCATTTGCAATCATCTTCAGATATAGGATTTTGTTCTGGATCTACTAATTGCTTGTAAAGTATACCTAACACTAGGTCTTCTTTTTGTGCTCCAATCAGGTCTTGATCTGGTGTATTATAGCTCCATTGTACCACAGGCTGTTCAACCTCTTTCGGAGATTTTGAGCGTGTGTCACTGCATCCACCTGTATTTAACCAATTAGGTGTTCAATGGTGAATAATTCTCCCATTACAGCCCCAATCTTGGCTAATTGATCTTCTTTGTCATGTCCCTCCTTATCCTCTCCTGGTGTCTTTAAATGCCCATGAATATTCCTCCAGTGTATTATTAAACCATTCTTTGACACTAATTTATCTATAGCTTGGATAATTTTCCCATGTTCGAGGGGCTTTTTGTTATATGTGAGCATACCCTTTGCCTTCCAGCCGGGTAAATACTCCATGAAACTGTTTCGTGCATAATCAGAATCAGTTACCAGGATAATTTCTTTGAATTTATTTTCAACTGCGGTAACAACGGCCTTATAAATGGCAGCTAACTCTGCTATTTGGCTACTCCTGGCTCCAATTCTTATACCTATACTAGGAATGTCTTCACAGCTTATCCAGACATTTCCTATCCTTGCCACCAGTTGCTTTTCAGTATCATTTTCTAAATGATCCGCATATCCATCTTCATACACTGTTGGCAAATCTTTGCACACATTTTCATTAAAAGCTTTGTGTGGTGATTGTTCGAATTCATTCAAACTGGGCTCTATTTCTATTTCTATTTCACCAAAAGTACATTCAGCTGCACAATCATGCAAATCTGCTATCCCTTGAGCAATTGGGCTCTTTTTATTCTGTACATACCTTACTTCCACAGGGAATCCTTGTAATGCCAAGGTCCAGCAAGTAATTCTAGACTGCGCCAGGTTACTGTGATGCTGGAAATGCATCAGAGGGACAGGGCCTCTGAATCCTTGTCCTTTTCTGCCTTTTATCGTGTGTTCTGTTATGTTTTCTGCCCAGGAGTCCATTTGGGACTCCTGGCAGTGCAGCTCTCTCTTTTGGTTTGGTGAACAGACCCATGGGATACCCTTATGGCACCCATGGGTAGGGGTACAACCCTGTGCCCCTAGTGTATGTTTTTGGGCACCTGTGGGTGGCCCACAGAGCAGGGTATGGGCTGGTGGCAGCTCCATGCTGAATTAGACAGGTGCTCTGGGCGTCCTCCATTTTGGGATACCCAGGCCCTGCCATTGGGATCAGTTGGTTCCTGATAGAAAACAAGATGGCCCCTGTGGCCTCTTGCTTTCTATTGCCTGTTGTCTTGTTTTTCCCAAAGTCCTGGGAAGCCCTGACTCTGTCCCTTCCCCCTGACTGGCTGTTGGGTGGAAGTTCCATATATGGTGTTGTTGTGAAGGCCCAGCTAGACTGACTGGAGCCTTCCCTTTGACTGTATGTTGTGGGTACCTCCTGTGGGTGGGACCTGGGTGAATGGAGTGTGTGACCAATATACACTTCTTGTTGTGGTTGTCTGGTTTCTGGCATGTGAGACAAAGACTGAGACAGCCCTGCCCGAAACTGGCCTGAATGCAGTGTGTAGTGTTGAATGGCTGGGTACTTGTCCCAATCCACATTCCTTGTTGTGAGTGTCTGAAAGGGAGGAGTGTGGCCTGAATGCACTGTGTGCCTGATTGGCTGACTGACTGCATGAATGCCCTTCTGTGTGATTGGCTGCTGTGTGTGTGCCAGCAGTGTGGATGAGAGACAGGATAGTATATCTGGGGACCTCTCACCACTGGAAATTGTTCAGAAGCATTCAGAAGCTGAGTCTCCACTCAAGAGTAACTGGATTTGCTGATCCTCGACGTCCAGCTGGAAGAAGAAGACTTGCTGTGGCATTTGCTTCGACGGAACTGAAGGTTGTCGAAATCGTCGAGGACTGACCCGAGAGAGGACCTGGCTAGGCGCCCTCTTCCCGTGCTCCGAGGGACCATCGAGCACCGCTGAATCTTCGCCGAAGCGCCCTGGAAGTCAGACCCTCGAAAGGCTGCCGACCCGAGACGGGACCGCCGAGGAGATCGAAGTGAAGCACCCGGACATCGACGCTGTCGAAGTCCATTGCCGTCGACCAGGGTTCGCAGGTCTGTGTAACCGCTGGAGGCCCGTCGAAGTTGTGTTGCCCCGCCGTGGGAACCACTTGACGCCGTGCCGCCGACGACCGGAGCCGTCCGCTCCTTGCCTAAGAACATTTGCCTTGAAGGACTCCCTCGTCCGCATCGTCGGCCGCTTTGTCCCGCCGGAGAAAGTTGAGGACGACCAACGCGCCGAGGAGAATCCGCCGGTGGGTTTCCCGCCACCTCACGACCCCAAAGACTCGAGCGACTCGACGCCCTTGCTGGGCCACCGTCACCCACAATCTTTGCGGTCCAGAACTAGTGTCGCCGAGGTGCCCCGCACGCCTCTTCCTCGCAGGACGCCGACGTCTCGACGCCGACGAGCACCGCTCGGATCGAAGCCTGCCGCCTCATCGACGCCGTTCTACCTTGTTTGTTGTCGGACGTTCGACGCCCCGTGTCTCCCGCTTGAAAGGGAAGGCATTCAAGAAGGGCCGTCGATTCCCCGACACCGAACACCGAGTTCCTCGACGCTTCTCGACGCCTCTCGACGATCCGTGACTCCTGCTTTAAAGGGGGTCATTCAAGAAGGATCTGTCGACGCCTCTTCGAAGAACTCGACTCCACCAGGTACATTGGGGGGGTAAAAACATTATAGGAGAGAAATAGACTATTGAACAATATATGGACTGGGCTGGTGTTATATCTCTTTATTTTACAGGTTGCCCAGGTGGGGGGATCTCCACACAGAACTGTGTCCAGTGGTAGGGGCCAGTATTCTGCCTATTGTTTCAACCCTCTGTTATCTCTCCTCTCTCTATTGCTGGTTTCCTTCTTATTGATCTGTGTGCCATTTTAACAGTATTGTGAATGCACTTTAATGAGGTCTAATATTAGTGGTACCACTTTAGAATTGTAGATATTTACCATTGCTGATTTTCCTGAGCACAAAGTGCGTTATTGTGATAAGTGTACATAACCCTTGAATATTAATTATATAAAGACTGTGTTTTCAGTAATACAGTGTGTGGACATTCCTTTGTGGGGGCTTGGGGATACACTGTACTTAAGAACCAGCTGCATCACCTCCTGAGAAGCTAGGCCTTGATTGCTCGTCCATCGTTACCATATTAGAGAATCTTGGCTGGGGTCCTCTGTGCCTCCCCTCTACCATATAGAGAGCGGAAGTACAGACCCCCCTACCAGTCTTTACAGCTGGTGGCAGCGGCGGGATGCTTATGGTTTTAAGACTCAGTGTATAACCGTGCCACTTACAAAATATCCGCACTTTTGTTAGATTAAGGTTCGGGTGTGTTCCAAATAACTGCATTACAAGCAATGGAGTCCATTGCAAATGGTAAATTGACTCGGATGAGCTTAGAGGCTCTCCAGAGTGCTTGTGAAGCCAGGGAGTTAGACTTTGTGGATAAGTCTAGGGCTGAGCTGATAGCTGCCCTGGTGGATTACCAGACTGATGGTGAAACTCTTGAGGAAGGGGGGGATGCAACCAGTGAGGACTCTGCCCCTGGGGTTGTCGCTGAATCTGTTTCTGGGAATGCCACCATTCCTGCTGCCTCTGTTCCAAACCCCAGCAATTCCATGGAACTTGAGTTATTAAGGATGAAGTTAGCCTTTGAATATCGCAAGTTGGAAATAGAAGCTGAGCTTAAGAAAGAGGAGCTGGCACAGCAAGTGGAACTCAAGAATAGGGATCTTGCGCTCAAAGAAAAGGACACTGAATGTCAGAGAATCCAGTTAGAGAAAGCTCGAGTGGAGACTTCAGCTAGACCAATTGAGAGTGGCAGGTCCCCAGCCACCAAGTTTATGAAAGATTTGGTTGGTGTGTTTGTGGAGGGTTCAGATATCCTCCAATGGATTGAAGCGTTTGAAATGGCTTGTGCAATTCATGATGTAGATAAAAGAGATTGGGCTAAGTGTTTGTTAAGCAGAGTGCCTCAAACTGGATATGACTGTATTCTGAAGCTGAGTGTGGAAGAAAGGGGTCAGTATGAGTGTATGAAGTCTGCTTTGATTGCCAAGTTTGGCAAGACACCTGCCCAATACCTTAAAAGGTTCAGGGAATTTAAGAAAAGAGAGAATGTGTCTTGGGTTGACTGGGTGAGTACTGCGCACATGAACATGATGGGGTGGATTGATGGATACAAGGTGAAAACTTTTGTTGAGTTGTCCCACCTCTTGTTTTTTGAGCATTTTTCTGAAGCCTGTTCACCAGAGCTGCGTCAGTATGTGGCTGACCAGAACATTTTGGACCCCTTTAAGCTGGCTAGGGTGGCTGACAAGTGGGTCTCCCATCGGGTGTCCCCTAAGGACCCCAGTGGGAAGGACAAGGACAAAGAAAAGGGGGCCTCTCAGAAAGCTGAGGAGTCCCAAAAGCAGTCACAGTCGGGTAAACCAAAACCTTCCTCTCCTAAGACCCAAAAATCTAGTGGGGATAAGTCCTCTGTGGGTGGGAATAAGAGTAGTGGTCCACCTGCTGCAAAGCAGGTTCCCAGTGGTTCCAGTACCGTACCCCGCACTCCTGGCACTTGTTGGGATTGTGGGGCTCTGGATCACAAAAGGGGTGACCCCAAGTGTAAAGGTAAGGCACTTGGAGTACAGGCTGTCAGCCTGACCTACCCTTACCCCGTGTCTGAGGTGGAGGCCACTGTCCTCCCCTCCTCTACCGGAATCACCTTTGGTGCTCCGGTAGAGATTTCCTTAGTGTCCCTTGGGGCCTGGGACCAGTACGCAGAAGTACTGGCGACTATCCCACAGAACACCCGTAGGTTTTTGAGAAGTGTCCTCTTGAATGGCCAGCCTTCTACTGGTTTGAGAGACACTGGGGCAAGCATGACAGTGGTGGACAGGACCCTGCTCAAGCCAGAGGACTATGAAGGTGCTCCTCTGCAAACCACCAGATTAGCTGGTGGGCCTCCCAAATTATCACCTGTAGCCTTAGTCACACTCATGATTGGAGACAAGACAGCAAAGCTTCCTGTCCTGGTTCAGGACAATGTCCCTGCTAACATTCTGTTAGGTAATGATCTAGTGGAGTTGGGGTTGATCTCGGATGGTCTTCCCCTGACTGCTGCTGCGGTCACTAGGTCACAGGTGACACCGGGTCTGGCTGTGAGTCAGGTACCCGAGCCAAAGGCGAGGCCTAAGGCAAGAAGAAGGAAGACCAAGAAGGCCACCTCTGTGGAGGGAACACCTTCTCTTCCTGCTGTTCCGACAGCACCCATTGGGATCCATACTCCGGACGGGCTGGGTCCAGTGGAAAACCCAAACTCAACTCCTGTGGGAGAAGAGACAGAAGACTCTCCTGTGGGAGAGGTTCTCAACCCAGAGGAGCACCCCGACCTTTAATGCTTGTTAGCTGAAGGGGGACCCTCCCGGGCAGACTTCTGTAAAGGACAGAGAGAGTGCCACTCTCTCGAGGGTCTGAGGAAACAGGCCCTGTCCCAGGCACAAGGTGAAGTGCCTAGGACATTCAAGGTTTATTGGGAGGGTGAGCTCCTTGTTAGTGAGCCCACTAAGCCTGAACCTGGTGCCCGCAAGAGGTTGGTGGTACCCCAGGTTTACAGGCCCTTCCTACTGCAGTTGGCGCATGAGGTGCCCTTGGCTGGTCATCTTGGGACTAAGAAGACTAAGCAGAGGCTCTCTGCCCATTTCTACTGGCCAAGGATGGGGGTAGAAGTGGAGTCCCACTGCAGGACCTGCCCCACTTGTCAGTTGTCTGGCAAGACTGGAGGCAGGATCATTGCCCCACTGCAGCCATTACCAGTGGTTGGCACACCATTTGAGAGGGTGGGCATCGACATCGTCGGTCCCCTTGACCCTCCCACTTCAGGTGGACATCGGTTCATCCTGGTCTTGGTAGATCATGCCACCAGGTACCCTGAGGCAATACCCCTTCGGACTGTTACTGCCAAGGTGGTTGCCAGGGCTCTCCTGGGCATTTTCACCCGTGTTGGATTCCCCAAGGAGGTTGTCTCTGACAGAGGATCCAACTTCATGTCTAGTTACATGAAAACCATGTGGAAAGAGTGCGGGGTAACCTACAAGTTCTCCACCTCTTACCACCCCCAGACCAATGGCCTGGTTGAGAGATTTAACAAAACTCTCAAGGGCATGCTAGGTGCTTTGGAAGAGCCCCTAAGGAGGAAATGGGATCTCCTCCTGCCATGCCTGCTGTTTGCTTACAGGGAGGTACCTCAAGAGGGTGTTGGTTTCAGCCCCTTTGAGTTACTCTTTGGACATCCCGTGAGGGGGCCCCTCGCCTTGATCCGAGAAGGCTTGGAAGCCACCCCTCCAGGTCCCGCCAAGCAAGTGGGGGACTATGTGTTAGGCCTCAGGCGGAGGATGACACAAATGATGGGTCAGGCAACAGCAAATCTCAAGGCCAGCCAGGAATTGAACAAGTACTGGCATGACCTTAAAGCTTCGCAAGTGGATTGGACTCCGGGACAGGAAATCCTTGTGATGGAGCCTACCAAGCCTAGAGCTTTGGCAGACAAGTGGACTGGACCCTTCAGGATCATCTCCAAGATGGGCAAAGTCAATTATCTGGTTGACATGGGAGCCTCTGGGGTAGCCCCCCAGGTATTCCATGTCAACAGGCTCAAGCCTTTCCACAGACGAGCGGAGGTCTCATGTCTCTTGCTAGCTTCAGGGCAAGAAGAGGATGAGAGTGAGCCCCTTCCTGATTTGCTGCATAGCAACCCTCAGGATGGCTCAGTGGAGGGAGTACAACTCTCTCCCGATTTGACAACGGAGCAGCAGAGGGCCTGCAGGGCTTTGCTCCAGCAGTATGCCTCTCTGTTTTCACTGACACCGGGCCTTACACCGTGGTGTAAGCACGAAATTGACACTGGTGACAGCGTGCCTGTCAAGAGCAGGAGCTATCGTATGTCAGATACCGTCAAAAACCACATCCAGGCTGAGGTCGCCAAGATGTTGGATCTGGGTGTTATTGAACCCTCAACCAGTCCCTGGTCCAGTCCAGTGGTCCTTGTCCCCAAGGCAAGTTCCCAGGCGGGTACCAAGGATTGGAGGTTCTGTGTGGACTACCGAGGAGTCAATGCCGTCACCAAAACTGACGCACACCCATTGCCCAGGGCTGATGAGCTCGTGGACACCATAGGTGCTGCCAAATTTGTGAGCACCTTTGACCTTACCTCAGGCTATTGGCAAATAGCTCTGACGGACCATGCCAAGGAAAAGACGGCCTTCTCAACACCTGAGGGACTCTACCAGTTTAGGGTCATGCCCTTTGGGTTGAAGAATGCCCCTGCCACCTTCCAGAGATTGGTCAACCATGCGCTCAGTGGGCTGGAAGCCTTTTGTGTGGCTTACTTAGACGACATTGCCGTCTACAGTTCCACCTGGGAAGAGCATTTGACACATCTGGATAAGGTGTTGCAGGCCTTGAAAAGGGCTAACCTCACTATCAAGGCCACCAAGTGCCAGATAGCTCAGGGGAAAGTTACCTATCTTGGTCATGAGGTAGGAGGGGGTCAAATCCAACCTCTCTCCAGTAAAGTACAGGACGTACAGAACTGGGAGACTCCCACTACTCAAACCCAGGTGAGAGCCTTTTTGGGCCTCACTGGGTACTATCGCAATTTCATGGCAGACTATGGAACCATAGCTGCACCCCTGACAGCTCTAACTTCGCCCAAACAACCTAGGAAGGTTAATTGGACTGAAGACTGTCAGAGGGCCTTTGATGGCTTGAAAGAAAGTCTGTGTAGGGCACCTGTGTTGTGTGCGCCTGACTACAGCCGACCCTTTATCGTCCAGACGGATGCCTGCGACACCGGAATTGGAGCTGTCTTGTCCCAGTTAGATGACAAAGGGAGAGAACACCCTATCATATTCAGCAGTAGACAACTCAAGGGTAGAGAACTTAGGTGGGCTACTGTTGAAAAGGAGTGTTTTAGCATAGTTTGGAGCCTTAGGCGTTTTAGGCCCTACCTTACGGGGTCTACCTTCAAGGTCCAAACAGATCATAAGCCCCTGAAGTGGCTTATGCAGATGAAGGGTGAGAACCCGAAATTGCTCAGGTGGTCCATTAGCCTGCAAGGGCTAGACTTCACCATAGAGCACAGACCAGGGAAGAGTCACGATAATGCGGATGGCCTTTCCAGAAGGTATGTTGACCGTCTGGATGAGGGTGTCTATCCCGTGGGAGATTAGACACCCTCCACCTCAGTCTGGGGGGGGCGACTGTGATGCTGGAAATGCATCAGAGGGACAGGGCCTCTGAATCCTTGTCCTTTTCTGCCTTTTATCGTGTGTTCTGTTATGTTTTCTGCCCAGGAGTCCATTTGGGACTCCTGGCAGTGCAGCTCTCTCTTTTGGTTTGGTGAACAGACCCATGGGATACCCTTATGGCACCCATGGGTAGGGGTACAACCCTGTGCCCCTAGTGTATGTTTTTGGGCACCTGTGGGTGGCCCACAGAGCAGGGTATGGGCTGGTGGCAGCTCCATGCTGAATAAGACAGGTGCTCTGGGCGTCCTCCATTTTGGGATACCCAGGCCCTGCCATTGGGATCAGTTGATTCCTGATAGAAAACAAGATGGCCCCTGTGGCCTCTTGCTTTCTATTGCCTGTTGTCTTGTTTTTCCCAAAGTCCTGGGAAGCCCTGACTCTGTCCCTTCCCCCTGACTGGCTGTTGGGTGGAAGTTCCATATATGGTGTTGTTGTGAAGGCCCAGCTAGACTGACTGGAGCCTTCCCTTTGACTGTATGTTGTGGGTACCTCCTGTGGGTGGGACCTGGGTGAATGGAGTGTGTGACCAATATACACTTCTTGTTGTGGTTGTCTGGTTTCTGGCATGTGAGACAAAGACTGAGACAGCCCTGCCCGAAACTGGCCTGAATGCAGTGTGTAGTGTTGAATGGCTGGGTACTTGTCCCAATCCACATTCCTTGTTGTGAGTGTCTGAAAGGGAGGAGTGTGGCCTGAATGCACTGTGTGCCTGATTGGCTGACTGACTGCATGAATGCCCTTCTGTGTGATTGGCTGCTGTGTGTGTGCCAGCAGTGTGGATGAGAGACAGGATAGTATATCTGGGGACCTCTCACCACTGGAAATTGTTCAGAAGCATTCAGAAGCTGAGTCTCCACTCAAGAGTAACTGGATTTGCTGATCCTCGACGTCCAGCTGGAAGAAGAAGACTTGCTGTGGCATTTGCTTCGACGGAACTGAAGGTTGTCGAAATCGTCGAGGACTGACCCGAGAGAGGACCTGGCTAGGCGCCCTCTTCCCGTGCTCCGATGGACCATCGAGCACCGCTGAATCTTCGCCGAAGCGCCCTGGAAGTCAGACCCTCGAAAGGCTGCCGACCCGAGACGGGACCGCCGAGGAGATCGAAGTGAAGCACCCGGACATCGACGCTGTCGAAGTGCATTGCCGTCGACCAGGGTTCGCAGGTCTGTGTAACCGCTGGAGGCCCGTCGAAGTTGTGTTGCCCCGCCGTGGGAACCACTTGACGCCGTGCCGCCGACGACCGGAGCCGTCCGCTCCTTGCCTAAGAACATTTGCCTTGAAGGACTCCCTCGTCCGCATCGTCGGCCGCTTTGTCCCGCCGGAGAAAGTCGAGGACGACCAACGCGCCGAGGAGAATCCGCCGGTGGGTTTCCCGCCACCTCACGACCCCAAAGACTCGAGCGACTCGACGCCCTTGCTGGGCCACCGTCACCCACAATCTTTGCGGTCCAGAACTAGTGTCGCCGAGGTGCCCCGCACGCCTCTTCCTCGCAGGACGCCGACGTCTCGACGCCGACGAGCACCGCTCGGATCGAAGCCTGCCGCCTCATCGACGCCGTTCTACCTTGTTTGTTGTCGGACGTTCGACGCCCCGTGTCTCCCGCTTGAAAGGGAAGGCATTCAAGAAGGGCCGTCGATTCCCCGACACCGAACACCGAGTTCCTCGACGCTTCTCGACGCCTCTCGACGATCCGTGACTCCTGCTTTAAAGGGGGTCATTCAAGAAGGATCTGTCGACGCCTCTTCGAAGAACTCGACTCCACCAGGTACATTGGGGGGGTAAAAACATTATAGGAGAGAAATAGACTATTGAACAATATATGGACTGGGCTGGTGTTATATCTCTTTATTTTACAGGTTGCCCAGGTGGGGGGATCTCCACACAGAACTGTGTCCAGTGGTAGGGGCCAGTATTCTGCCTATTGTTTCAACCCTCTGTTATCTCTCCTCTCTCTATTGCTGGTTTCCTTCTTATTGATCTGTGTGCCATTTTAACAGTATTGTGAATGCACTTTAATGAGGTCTAATATTAGTGGTACCACTTTAGAATTGTAGATATTTACCATTGCTGATTTTCCTGAGCACAAAGTGCGTTATTGTGATAAGTGTACATAACCCTTGAATATTAATTATATAAAGACTGTGTTTTCAGTAATACAGTGTGTGGACATTCCTTTGTGGGGGCTTGGGGATACACTGTACTTAAGAACCAGCTGCATCACCTCCTGAGAAGCTAGGCCTTGATTGCTCGTCCATCGTTACCATATTAGAGAATCTTGGCTGGGGTCCTCTGTGCCTCCCCTCTACCATATAGAGAGCGGAAGTACAGACCCCCCTACCAGTCTTTACAGTTACCTGATCTAATTCTTTTACTTTGTAAAAATTGCAAAGGTTGGTGATTTATTTCAATACTTACTTTCTCTCCCTGAATAATGGGAGGAAAATGTTGCAATGCCCAGACAGTGGTCAGAAGAGCCTTTTCACATTCACTGAATTTAGTTTCAACCTGAGATAAAGCGTTGCTCGCATAGGCGACAGTTTTATGATAGTTTTTATCATGCCTCTGAGATAACACTGCTGACATAGGGCCTCATTACACGGATGGCGCTAAGGGATTACCGGCATCGGTAAAGGCACCGGTGCCGGTAATCCCTTAGCGCCATACTACGAGGTCCCTCAGCGGGTCCCGTCCTTAACATGTGGCCAGACCACACGCTAAGGAAGGGACCCGCTGAGGGACTTCAGGGCAAATAACGGTACCGCTAATAGCGGTACCGTTATTTGCTCCTTCCCCATTCCCATTGAACCCTATGGGGGCTGAAATGGGAAGGGGAAAGGGCCTTGGTGAATGGGGAACTGCCGCCCCGCCAACCTTGGAATGGGGTGGTAATTCCTCCATTCACCAAGGCGGACTCGGTAAAATACCGGTGGCAACCATGGCACTAATAGCACCATGGTTAACGCCGTCCGTGTAATGAGGCCCATACACTGGTCTGTGAACCCTATTTCCACAAAGAAATCTGGTTCTTTATGGGATAGGCCAAACATGGTGCCTTCATGAAACACTCTTTCCATTTCTCCACTGCTTCAGATTGCTCTTTTTCCCATTTCCAGGGTGTACTCTGCTTCAGTAACTTAGTTAAGGGTTGAGTGATCTCGGCATAATTCTCAATAAACTTCCTGGTATATCCCGTCATTCCTAGTAAACTTTTCAATCCCTTCAGGTTAGTAGGATTTTTCAGTTTCTGTATCACTTCCACCTTTTTCTTTTGTGGATTCAATCCATACTCAGTCACTTCATGGCCTAAGAAATGTACTCTCTTTTTGCACCTTTGTGCCTTTGGCAAGGATATCTTGGCTCCCGCTTTCTGTAATTGACCAAGCACATTTCTAATCTCATTAAAATGACTCTTCAGGCTTTCATTTTTAATCAAAACATCATCCATGTAAACTATTGTTCCCCTTTCTGCTGCATTTGGGAGTGCTTTTCTAAAAAATATACCAAATTCACTCCCACTATTTACATACTCAAATGGTGATCCAGCCCAAGCATATTGCATTTTCTCAAATGAGAATGTGAATAAATGTTGAATGTCTTCAGCCATTGGCACACAACTGTACCCAGATGTAAGTTCTAACGTGGTAAACACTTTTGATCCATGAACCGGTGCGAGGCCTTGATCAATAAATGAGAGTGGCCATCTAGACACTGGTACTCTTTTTTTTTTAAACTTCTTTTTATTAATTTTTACAACATCATAGCCATTCACCCACTCTCTCTCCCTTCCCCCACCGACTGCCCCCCAGTGCAGTTATTTCTCTCAAGTCTGCAAACAGATTGCAGATTGCGGGAATGCAGCCTTTGAATCCTCTCGGCAACCGGCCGCAACAGCACCCAACAGAAGAGCAGGAAAAGAAGACCCAGCACTTCAGTTCACCCCCTATTTAAGCTGCCTGTCAGTCAAGACCAAAGTTGCCTCTCTTCTGATATGTCTCAGCAACTCCTAGGCTCCTGATTCCACTGTCCAATCACTCCCGAGAGCCTGTATGTGTATCAACTTATTTCCTGTGCAGACAAAGAAATATAAGAACACAAAGACAGCAATTCATTTTTTTATAGTGCATATCTCCTTTCCATGGAGCGAAAAGAGAGAAAAAAAACAAGACAGAATTTCCATCCGAGTTTACTGACATTGCATTGCAATGGTAATCAGGAGAACTTAATTAGTTACTGGGGTGTCATTTAATAGGGAAGTTAGTTAGTTAATATGGGTAATTTTTCTCAATGCAACTTTACACAGATGGGAATTCTCATAATTTCATATATGCATAATGCACTTTGAATTCACTGTCTTTCTGCAATCATTCTGCTTTGCCATTGAAGGCCTAATACACTGTCATCATTTACATTTTGCTGCCTTCACCTGTACTACTTAATCTCCTGTCTCCCTCTGCATTCATTCATATTAATCCCACTGAAAATGCTGACCTTTATCCCTAATCTGCTGCTCCCATTTGCACCCATTTTACTGGCTGCTTTTATTGCAAACACTGTCATCTGCACCCATTTTGCTGGCTGCTTTTAAAATTACTGCCATAGATCCCTACAAAAGGCAGGGAGAGACATCAGCAAAAACAAAGGTGATGGCTGGAAGGTTTAGAATTAATCTTAACCACTGGCATTGCTCTGGGCAACCCTCCAGACCACCGTTCTTCGCCTGCCAAGCCATTACAGAAGGGGAAAGACCATATGCAAATAAGGCTTGGCCCCACCCCAAAAGGGGCAGTCCAGCCCGAACTACTAGGTCACATCCCTTCTGCACGAGACCACAAGCATCCCCAAACATGTTTCTTCCTTGTTGGGGTTCATCAGTGAGGAGTAGCTTGGGTCTCTAGGCCCAGCAGGCATGGGACCCATGTCTGGGCATACCCATCCCACTCGGGGTGACAAAGCAAAAACAAAGAGGTGATGGCTGGAAGGTTTATATTTAATCTTAACCACTGGCATTGCTCTGGGCAACCCTCCAGACCACTGTTCTTCGCCTTTCAAGCCATTACAGAAGGGGAAAGACCATATGCAAATTAGACTTGGCCCAACCCAAAAAGGGGCAGTCCAGCCCGAACTGCTAGAGACATCAGCCAAGAAGAGATATTCCTTGAAAATGGATATGCAAAATGTTCCAGGTCCGATGGTATTTATGCAATCTCCGAGACATGTCAAATTAAGTGAGCACAATGAAAAAGGGGATTCGTCTATTATCTCAGATCTACATATGGTGGAGGGGATGATATTGATAGAAAGCTTTTGCTATTATTCACTTCCTAGGATTTGAGGGGCAGCAAGTGTATGAAACACTACCAAATCTATCAGTGGAGGATCTGGTATTAGAAGATCTATGAATTGGAAATAGCACTCAAGAAACCCAACTTACACCTCAACCTTAACAAGACGAGTACCATCCTGTAAATGTGTAACTTTGTGACTAGAACCCAAGAGAAGGGGCTGGGGGGACCTGTAGAGGACTATATTACTGCCCTCAGCCATTTGGTGCTCAAATAAAAATGTGGTAGTTCACTAGATGAACATATAAGGGACATGGCGCATTGTTCACATAACAAGATCAAAGAGAAGCTATGGCTGAAGGATGATCCTATACTTGATGAACTGGTCGTCATTGCTAAGAGGGTGGAATATTCAATGGCATGTGTAGCACGGCTCAAAAGCAGTGCTTGCAAGGATTTGGAGAAGAGGGTGACTAAGGTGATATTAACTGTAGGGACTGGGGCTGCCAGAGGAATGAAGTGGGGAGGGCACAGAGCAACCAGGGAGGCACCCTGGATTATGTTATGTTACCTTGTATTTGTATAGCTCCTACTGCCATAGTTCATGGCGTTGAAACACTTTTGTCTGTCAGAGAGTCAAAGGAGGCATATGATAGAACATTCAGTAGTGGTAGGAATGAGCAAATTTGAGTAGATGGATGGGATGAGGGCTAGGGATAGATATGGTTCTCAGTAAGGCATGAGAAGAAAAGGCAAATGTGCTTTGTGTACAATTGGACTGAATTTATTGTGCAACTCCACTGTTTCTATGAGAGGAAAGATAGCTGGAGAAGAAGGGTTTGCTGCGCCAGGAGGTATGTCTGGAATTTACTCACAGCGTGGCGAGCTGGGGCATTTTGAAGCCATGCCCAAGAAAATAGAGGTGACAAAGACCATCTCCTACTTCCCTAGGACCCCAACAACATTTGGCAGGGTTTGTAAGACAGAAATCAGAATATGCCAATTTCGACAGCAGCTCCCTGAAAAGCGAGCAAAAACCTACATTTTTGGGGGTTTCCTCATTTGTGCATGTCATGTTAACTAAAACCCTAGGCTTGTGCACAAAGTGCTAAAGAACATCAAGCCTGTCTATGGCTTAACCAGGGTCAGACTTCTGAGCCTTTCACAGTGTCACAGGGAGCCAAGTCATGTAGAAACCATGCCCAAGAAAACAGTGTGCAAAACCCCTCTATTCATTCCCCTGAGCCCCGAACGACCAGGTTCTAAGCTGGAAGGATATATGGGATTTCAACTATGGCTTCCTTGGAAGCAGAAGTCACAGTCTGGCCTTTCTGTAGGACTCTGAGTCCTGCTAAGGCCTTTAAGGTAATGGTTGTATTGGTGTTTTGTGTTTTCCTTCCCTGGGAAATACCGGCTAGCTGAGGAATGTTGAATCCTACGGGGAACTAACCCCATCTGTACATCTGTAACAGAATTATCCTGGCATTGCCTCTAATGCGACAAGCAGCATAGGTTATAGGCCACAAATTTGATTCAAACAGATGTCTCTGTTGGCCTGTGACCATAACCCTTTCTATGCTTACAACACCAAATTGTTTATTTTATATGCGTTTGTGAGGCCAGTCAGCATTTTATCTCATGCTACTCATAAGGACTCTATGGGAATGGGGATTAACAAATATACCAGCGCCTCACTTCCCGGCTGCCAAACTCGTAATGAGCCAGTGGCACTGGGTGGTCAGGTGTCGGTAAATTACTCTGAGTCTGCCGCAAACCCGCCGTTAGCACCGACAGGGTTACTGCAATACTCGGAATGAAGCCCATTGCAAGGATTATCCTTTAATCCCTCCATCCCACCTTAAAAACATCCAACCTTGAATGGGCACTGTCAATTTTTGACAGGCCTCTCAATGCGGTACCTCAATTACTGTGCAGTGTATTGATTGAACAGAATAAAATGGCATTTCAACTTGTCATTTCAGCATAACAAGAAATGAATATGGACTCAATAAATGTGCTATCAACACTGTATTTTAATACATTTATTTTGACAATAAAAGCAACTTCTCAGCCTACTCTTTAAAAAAAATCAATATAATATTTTCTAATTCAATTGAAACATTTCATAGCGTTTTAACCACAATTATTGAGCATATATCTTTCTCATCACTTTCAGAGCAGGTGCTAAATAATGTCAGGAATCTTTTCATATTAACACACGATTCGCTGCACTACCACAGACGCCCACAATGGGCAAATCACCACCTTTTGGTAAAGTCAAAATACCAGGATGCTTGTCTATCCAATATGGTGAGTTGGTCCTAAACCATGTATCTCTTTCACAATGCTAAAGAAAGCCATCTTCAAATAGCATGGCTTATGCAGTGGAAATGTAACTGTAATGAAAACCAGTAGTGTACATTACACTACACTCTCTTCCAGAAATGCTCAGCAAATAAACAACGCAGAATAATGCAAAAGCATTCAACATGTAAGGCAAATGCATTCACTAAATAATGAACCTAACAAACCCAAAGCATCAACAATGGAATCAGGAAGCACCACTCTCTATTTCAGACATGTGCTATTCATGTGCTATTCGGAAATGCAGGTTCATAATGCAAACACATGTATTGCATTCAGTTCAACCTATAAATGCTAGAATAGAATTCCAGAATGAAATGGTATGAACATATTGGACATTGTATGAGTCATTGATCGATTCAAGAGCCTGTAGCCAGCATATCACTTAATGAGTTGTCCCTGCTCGTTTAGCAGAAACACCCCCTGTCAAAAAGAGGGGGTTCTGTTAAGGAAATGACAGACTCTTGAGCGCAGGACTGCGTCCCCGCCTCCTCAAGACAGTCATCTTCTAATCAGCTCGCTTGCCAGTCTGCTGATTGAGGCTGCTGGACATGTTTATACCTTCTTGATTGAAGTCCCAAAAACTCAGCATTTGATGGGCAGTGATGGATAGCTGTCTGTGCAGTGCAATCCTGTGAAGCAAGGGTTCCGACATCCTGCCCTATTAAAATTGCCCCCCCCTTAACCCTTATAATTTGTTCACACAATTTATAGGTGTGCTTTATCACGTCATGAAGAGATTTCTATGGGCGCTTTTAGGTGGCACATATTATCACTTCCCCACTTTTACTCTGTGCAGAGTGCAAGGACAAGGTAACATCGTTTTCCCTGCAAGCCTCCGTAAAGATCCCCTTTTGGAAGGAATACTAATGGGTTTCCAGTTACTGGCTCCACAGTGCACGTTTTAATATTGCAGTGAAAAATGACACTTGAAAGAAGACCATTTCTCAAAAGGCCCCAGTTGCATTGCAAAGGTATAAATTACTCTTTCAAAGTATTGTACTTTCAATGTTTACCGGTCTATACAAGGCGCTATAGTATATGTATATATATATCAATAGGCACGTGGTTGCATAAATCATGTATGTCTAGCAAGAATTTAGATACCATTGTCTTTCATTAGAATCTTCTAAGCCTAGCTATTTTCAAGATGAGGGGAAGACCGACAGTAATGGCACCTCATGTGCTCATTACCCCTCTTATTGGGTAGACTGGGGCAAATGACATGTCGGGTGTGTGAGACAGGAATCCTCTTCCGCTGAGGCTGTGCGCCTATGGGAGTTTATTTACATAATCCCACCTTTGACTAGCCTGCTCACCCTAGACTGCAGTTACTGTGTCCCATTAATATAGGGCATCATGCGAAGGTTAGGTCAAAATGAGGATGCCTGATCTAGTTAATAAGATTAGATTTTCTTGTCTGCACTTCGGGTTTCACTTTTTTTTGCAGGTTTAGGAGGTTGCCATCTGCTGTTTTATTGAAATACTACAATCTTCCGAAAACCTACTGGTGTGAATAATGTTCTTCACTTCAATAGTTTATCCTCGCTCTATGGTGAAAAGTTTACTTTATAGCAGTGGTCGAAGTGGCTGGGAGTGTTTGGGCATGGTGCACTGCTACTTTGTTTTGTTATGTTTTACTATTCCTATACTTTTATTTTAAAAATGAACTGTTCCGGAATGGTTTAGTTTTAAAATAAAGGTATAGGAGGAAGTTGAAACTTGCACTTTAGTGCACTGCCCTGAACGCTCCTTTAAACAGCAGGCGCATGTGTTTGGGGTTTGCATTGTGAGTGGGAGGGGGCGTGGTAATGGGGTTTGTGGGGAGGGGCGTCAGGCCAGTAGGGAGCATAGCTCCGCTACTTCTTTTCGTACACTTCGACCACTGCTTTACAGTCAATTCCTAAGATTTAAAAGGATTATCACGCAACCTGAAGTTCATGAAATGGATTGTGGCATTCTAATTGACAGATATTAATCCATGGTTATCCTCCAGAAATGGTTTCTAAAGCATGTTTAAAAGCATCTACCTTCAAGAGACAAGTGGCCTGATTCATGGAAGTGTTTTATAATGGCTCAATCCCATAGGAAAATGTTCCATGAATCAGGCTCAAGATGTCTTGTAGCTTAAATAGAAAGAGACTAATACTCCATCATTACACATTTTTATACTACTGCAATCTGAGTTCACAGATCCTGAGGATTATTAGAAAAAACTGGAAGTTACTACACTTTGATCCTCAATTATCTCAACTTTTTGCTAAACCACCTATGATGGCTTATGGAAGAGGGTGGAGCTTAAGAGACAAATTGGTACAAACAGAACGTCCTTTAACCAACACACAGATTCTTAGTGAAACAGAAGCCTGGTACCTTCCCATGCTTGAATTGCAGTAACTTTAATAACATAATTAGGGGTAAATCGGTACCACATTCCGACAAGGGCTGTGAGATTATAATAAAAGACTATATCACCTGTAACACATCTAATGTGATTCATGCCCTGAAGTGCCCCTGTAGCCTACTATATGTGGGTCAAACCACTAGGAAGGCACGTGAGAGATGGATAGAGCATAAATCATATGTATGAACACAATCAAAAATCACCTGTTGCCAGACACTTCATGGAGAGGTGACATATTTCCCAAATGAGATGCACCAGTCTACAAGTGATAAAAAAGAAAAACACAAGAGCTGGACAATTCGCTCAGATATGATCTCAGAGGAAAATGCACCGCATCAATCTACTTGATACGCTCTCCCCAAGAGGTATGAATGAAGAATGTTGTTTGCATTGCTATATTTAATCAGAGTGAGAGACATGTTGCCCCATATTGGATATACTGGCTATATAACCATCTGCATGATTGCTTCACAATATGTCCATGCAATATGTCCATTAAGATTATATTCAGCACCCGACTATGTTGTTGATAAGATTATACCTCTCATGTGGTCTAATATGCATGTTACATTACTTACCATATTTGAAGCCAGCTTTTTTATGTATACTACATAATTGATTTTGATCTATTCTGAGCCTTGCGTGTTTACCATGACCTGTTCATTTTCTTCTAATTTGTTGTGAATGTGGAAACTATTCTATAAGAATGTGACATGATTGTATCAATATTGATTTATCTCAAAGACTGATATTTATTGAAGATGTTTTTACATATGAGGTATTTTCATGTATAGCTGCTTTATTTCGATTGTGAATGATGTTTGTAGATTTTTTTATTAAAAAAAATATTTGTATTTTATATCTTCTACAGGGGTTTCTTTATTTCACCTAATTTACTTCTTTTTCATCTTCTTTTGTGCCGTGCTGCAATGATGTCACCATGCTTTTGCGTGATGATGTCATCACATCATGTCGGATCATCTGCCATTTTGCTTTTATATTCATCACACAGGGTGCAACTGTTCTTTCTCGCCACTTGCATGCAGGTTGAATTTCTTCTTTGGTGAGTGACATTACCAGTGTGTGGCTTGAGTTTCCTTCATTTCCCTGCTTTGTATGGGAATCGAGGGTCGCATCACTTTATATATCGATTTTTATTTTTATCCGATTCTTAGCTACATGAATGCACCCTGGTCTTAAGCCGAACTTGAGACTACAGGTACTGTTCAACACTTTTCCTTTTTATCTTTGTATTCTTAACTTCTGCTTGATGCAATTTAATTTTATGTATGCTAACTCCATCACTTTTTTCTTTATTGAATATTTCACATGGCACCCTCTAATTATTCTTATAAGTTTGACTATCTTTTTGAATTTTCACTTGGAATTAATTTGGTTTATTATACCTGTGATACTCCTCCTTTGAATGTAATTTGTGATACCTCTCATTTTCTGTTGTTTGACTCATGTAAATTATTGCTCCTGATGAAGGGAATCTTCTTCCCTAAACATGTTTGCTTCTTATGAAAAATATAATGGCAAATTATATGAACTATTGGATGTCTCAGATTTGTTGATGAATTTCCCAGTGACGCCTTGTCCTGCATGCTTACATTTGAATGATATTGTAAATTGTAATGTCAATTTGTTTTCACAAATTTCAGACTGTTTTTCACCAGCAAAAAGGTGTGCAGCGATCAGGGGTATCCTAGTTGTTGCATACATACAGTAGCACTCAGGTACATACTAGTTAACATGTGTTTATGTCACAAGTTTCTCCCCTTCTCACCTGCTTTTGTTGTTTGCTTGTGACCTTCTGTGATGTCTTCTTTCTCACGGCCCGGGATTTGTACAAATCCGTGCGCTGGTCCTCGGATTCCAGCGTGATGTTCGCAGTTCAATTCACGTTCAAGTGTCCAGGGCGAATACCAGGAAGGAATGCTGTTCGCACTCCGAGGCACAGAAGGCCGTGACCCGAGCGCGCAGTGAAAATCCAGGAAGATCGACGGTAAGGTAGAGCAATGGGAGGAAGGAAGGGGAATTCAAGGAGCTGGCAACCAGGAATCCACAGAAAGCCCCGAGCGAACTCCGGCAGCACACGTCCAACTACAGCAAGCAGTAGCGTTGAGATGCGCAGAGCCGCAGGGGCGTGTCTGTCTTGTAGAGCGTGGAGCGTAGAGATTGGTAAGCAGCATTCCGTTTCGAGCGGCCATGTTGGAAGGATCACTGCATTCAATCCCCTATGGTTCAGGGACCAGGAAGTCGAGAAGGGATGCAGACGACGGTTCATGACAGCATGCCTCCTCTGAAACCCAGCTTTTCCGGGCTTAACCGGATGGATAAGATGGTATTTTCGAACCAGTCTGGGGGCATTCATGTTTGACATGGGTTCCCAGGTGCATTCACTGGGAGGGTATCCTTTCCATTCGACCAAATATTGTAGTTGACCATGTTGATACCTAGAGTCACAGATTCTGGAAACCTCATATTCGAGTTGGTCATTGACAATTACTGGGGTAGATCTTGGAGCTGTTCGAGATGATTGTAGATATGGTTTTAACAGGGAGGTGTGGAAGACTGGATGGATCCTTTTCCATGATTCTGGTAGTCAGAGTCGAAAGGCCACTGGATTGATGATTTCTTGTATAGAAAAGGTACCGTAATACCTAGGAGCCAATTTATTAGGACGCAGATGTCGGGGAAGAAGCTTCGAGGATAACCAGACTTTATCACCCACTGAGTAGGAAGGTCCTGGTCTTTTGGAGTCAGCATGATGTTTAACGTCTCTTCGGGCCTTTTCTAAGTGTTCCTTAGCTTCTTTGTGTACATTAATAAGGGTTTCGATCCAGGAATCAACCGCAGGAACTGGGGTAGGGTGTGGAAGAACGGATGGTAGAACTGAAGGATGAAATCCTTGACTACAGAAGAAAGGACTGGTTTTGATAGCTGAATGATGCGAGTTGTTATAAGCGAATTCAGCCACAGGTATTAAGAGTGACCAATCATCTTGGACCTTGGTAGCGAAGCAACGAAGATTCTGTTCCAGAGTTTGGTTAACACGTTCGGAGGCTCCATTGGTCTGTGGGTTATAACCTGAAGACAAGGCATGCTGGATTCCCAGTATACGACATAATTGTTTCCAGAACTGAGATATGTACTGGGGTCCTCGGTCAGAAATTATCTTGGAGGGTAGCCCATGAAGCCAGAATATGTGTTCCAGGAATATTCCGGCAAGTTCAGATGAGGATGGCAGTTTGTATAAAGTTGTAAAATAAGCCATATGAGTAAACAAATCAATAGTAACCATGATAGTTGTGTAACCTCTGGAAGTTGTGCATCGTGGTAGTTCCATGATAAAATGTGTGGCAATGATTTCCCAGGGTCTTGTTGGTATTGCTGGTTGGAGCAGGAGACCTGCCGGTTTCTTATTATCATGTTTGTTCTGATTGCAGACTGCACATGTCTGGATATGGATCTTGATAGCATCCTTCATCTTCGGCCACCAGAACTGTCTTAGTATAAGATGGAGGGTGTTGGTTATGCCACGGTGTCCTGAATGAAAAGTATCATGACATAGGCTTGTGATTTTTTGTCTCAGTCCAGGAGTGCGAATGACCAAGCGATTGTCCTTGAACAAATATCCGTCCCTTGTTTTGAGTTTCCATCGGTTGTTTCTCTTAAACTCCTTCCAGATTTCAGAGGATTGAGTCTGAATTCGAATCTTCTCCAGGAGGGTAACTGCTGGGCAAGAAATATAGTGTGGGGAAACATCTTAGGAAAAGTCTGATCTTCAAGGGGTTCGTAATCAGGACATCTGGATAAGGCATCGGCTATTATGTTGTGTGTTCCCGGGACATGATGGATTTGAAACTGGTATTGAGCAAAAAAGAAGGCCCAACAGGCTTGACGACTGTTTCTACATTCTAGGGATTGCAGGACTTGAAGATTCCGATGGTCCGTGCGGACTTGCACCGGGTGTTTGGCTCCCAGGAGGAGATGACGCCAATCAATGAAGGCTTGACGGATGGCTAGCAATTCCTTCTCCAGAACAGAATAATGAGTTTCACTGGGAGTCAAGGTGCGTGAAAGATAGGCGATGGGATGTTCTAACTTGTCACTCAATACCTGTTTCAGGGCTGCCCCAATGGCATAGTTGGAAGTGTCAGCTTCAACAAGAAAGGGTCTATCAATGTCGGGTTGAGCTAGGATGGGGGCTTGCGTGAACTCCGACTTCAACCGTTGGAAAGCCATATCTTGGGCTGAGGTCCACAGGAAGGGGGTATCCTTCTTTAACAGTGTAACAATAGGATGCACAATCTCCGAAAAGGCTGGTATTAATTTCCTGTAGAAGTTAGCAAGCCCCAGGAAGGATTGAATTTGTTATACAGTAGGTGGAACGGGCCAGGATAAAATGGAGTCTACCTTCGAGGGATCCATTCCAATCCCTTTGGGCTAAGAACGAACCCGAGATAGTGAACAGTTGATACATGGAAAAGGCACTTCTCGGGTTTGGCCAGGAGCTTACGTTCACGTAGACATTGTAAGACTGCCTTCACGTGCTCTTCATGTTTTAGATGGTCCTTGGAGTATATTATTATGTCATCCAGATATACAATGACGAAGATGAACAGCATATCAGAAAACACTCGGTCCATAAAACGTTGGAAGACTGCTGGGGCATTAGCGAGTCCAAAGGGCATAACCAGGTATTCAAAATGACCAAAGGGAGTTCTAAAGGCTGTTTTCCATTCATCACCTTCCTTTATGCGAATAAGATGGTAGGCACCCCTCAGATCTAATTTTGTGAAGACTACTGCACCTCTGACTGCTTCCAGGATATCAGAGATGAGAGGCAATGGGTAGCGGTCCTTGAGAGTGCACTGGTTAAGGCCACGGTGATCTAGACATGGCCTGAGCTCCTTGGTGTTTTTTTTGGGAATGAAAAATAATGAAGCACCCTCTGTGGATTTAGATGGTCATATGGTGCCATTTTCCAAGTTAGTGTCCAGGTATTCCCAGAGGCCCTTTTTTCAGGTTCTGATAAAATGAATATCCTCCCGAAAGGGATCACTGCTGAAGGTTCAGTATCGATGGCACAGTCCTCAGGTCTGTGAGGAGGGAGTGCTTGAACTATAGCGGTCGAAAATACATCTGCGTAAGCCTGGTAGACCCTGGGAATCCGGATGATGTTAGAGACGGTAACCGGACTTGGCAGAACCTCTTGCGAGTCTTCAGAAGATTTGGGTAAGGGATCTAGGGATAAGCAGTGGGACATACAGTGTTCAGAACTGAGAAACAAGGAGCCTGCTGCCCAATGGATGTAGGGGTTATGCTTCTGTAACCAGGGCATGCCCAGAACCATTGGATAGTGGGCAGATTTTATAATGTCAAATGTGATCCTCTCTTGATGATGGTTTATAGAAAGCAGGATCTCTTTAGTTTGAAGGGTTATGGGTCCTGAAGCCAGAGGTCTCCCATCAATAGCCTCTACAAGTTGCATAGTGTCTCGAGTTTCATGTGGAATGTTGTGAGTAGTGACCCAATCAAGATCAATGAATATGCCCATGGCTCCCCAATCTACTAATGCCATGATGGGATAGGATTCTTTCTTGGAAGGCGATAGAAAGGCCTGTAAAATCACAAGATTGTTTTGTCCAGGAGAGTTCAAGGATGGAATTGATGTGGAGAAAACATCTCTCTCCTGAAACTGTGCCCCATCTAGGATCGGGAGCTGGCGTTTTTGAACGCCGTGGAGCAGCAATAGGGCATTCTCTCACGAGGTGTTTATCGGATGCACAATACATACATAGACCAGTGTGAATCCGGCACATCCTTTCTTGTGGAATAATAGGTCCACGGAAGGCCCTGAGTTGCATGGGTTCTGGGTCCGGGATTGGAGAAACCGTGGGTTCTGGTCTGGATGGATGGTCTGTGCCGGCCCTTTGGAAAGTTGATTTAGTCTTCTTTTTTTCCGTTCTTCTTTCCTGGATTCGGAAGTCTATCTGTAAGCAAAGGTCCATGAGAGCCTGGAAGGAGCTTGGGCGAGCTATCCTAGCTAGCTCGTCCTTTATTTCTTAATTCAGACCTCTTCGGAAGAGGGTGAAGCTGGCTTCTTGAGACCAATCTGATTCCTTCACAAGTTGTTTAAAACGAGTCACATAGCTAAGCATATCCTGGGATCCTTGGTGAAATTCGAGTAAACGTTCTTGAGCGCTGTAAACCTGCTCTGGGCGATCATACATGCCCTTTAGTGCTTCCACAAACCCATCATAATCATACAGGAGGGCGTCACCCGAATTAACTAGGGGAGTTGTCCAGGTCAAGGCATTACCAGTGAGGTGCGAGATCATAAAGCTCACCTTGGCTCTGGGAGTGGAAAAGTAGTAGGTCTTAAAGGTGAAGTGCACTAAACAAGAATCAAGGAAGGCACGGAGGGTCTTTGTAGAACCATCATATTTGTCCACTACTCCTCCCAATAACATGCTTTCCTTAGTTGCAGAGTCACGTGATAAGACTAGCTGTTTTAATGCAGCATTCTCAGCCTTAAGGTTCTGAACCTCCGTGGTCAGTTCCTGCATGCCTCGCATGAGACCTTGGACTACAGCTTCCATCTCTGTATCTGTATCGTTTTTTAGGCGTATCAATCTGCCGCAAGTCTCTCCTCTTCTCACCTGCTTTTGTTGTTTGCTTGTGACCTTCTGTGATGTCTTCTTTCTCACGGTCCGGGATTTGTGCAAATCCATGCGCTGGTCCTCGGATTCCAGCGTGATGTTCGCAGTTCAATTCCCAGGGACATTCAAGTGTCCAGGACGAATACCAGGAAGGAATGCTGTTCACACTCGGAGGCACGGAAGGCTGTGACCCGAGTGCGCGTTGTAAATCCAGGAAGATCGAAGGTAAGGTAGAGGAATGGGAAGAAGGAAGGGGAATTCAAGGAGCTGGGAACTAGGAATCAACAGAAAGCCCAGAGCAAACTCCGGCAGCACACGTCCAACTACAGCAAGCGGTAGCGTTGAGATGTGCAGAGCCACGGGGGCGTGTCTGTTTTGTAGAGCGTAAAGCATGGAGCGTAGAGACTGGTAAGCAGTGTTCCGTTTCAAACCGCCATGTTGGAAGGATCACTGTATTCAATCCCCTATGGTTCAGGGACCAGGAAGTCCAGAAGGGACGCAGATGACGGTTCATGACAGTTTAGCTTTAGGAAAACAACAAATTGATCCCAGCAGAACAAGAGGTTACACAACATGTTTCTACAGTTTACAACATGAGATAGCATAATATAACCAAGTGTAGCATACCAAATCTGACTGAGCATAGCACTTCAAAACCAGGCATGGCATAAATAATGCACCCTCATTGTAAGCATACAGCAAAGGTAGAGTGTCACACACACACGCACACAAACAACCACACACTCTCTGCTCCAGACATGAACACATAGCGCAAGCAGCACTGGAAATAAGCAGTGCACCAGTTACTTTTTCTACCTAAAACCAGGCAAATACTCTTTAAAAAAATAGTACATTAAAAAGAAACTACAACGAAAAGTAAAAATATATATAAATATAAACAAGACATCATGTATGCCATTTCTGCTTCCACCCACACTCCACTGATTACATTTGGATCAGTGGCACAGAAAAGAGATCTAATAACGCTGCCTGATAACAAAAGCAACTTGGATGTAAAAATGCATTAATTAATGTGCATGAATTAACAAGTGAAAAGAGAGATAAATATATATATACAGTTTATGGGAGTGCTGTGAAGATCTTATTCATTTCCTGTTGCTACGTCCCCTGTACAGGAGCCTGTGTCTTAAGTGGCTTGTCCCCATGTATAAAATGTATAATTTAAATGGCACGAAGGATGCCTTAAAATTCTTTCCAAGGTCATTCTAAGGTTAAGGCGGTTAAGAAAGAAATTTACACTGCCATTGAACTGCCACATATGAATTATTTTTATTGGTTGTATTGTTTTTATATGTTATATTGTATTTGGTGTGTAATCTTGTGCTTTTATGGCAGATGACGAAATAAAGTGTATTATTACTATAAATATATATTCATTGAAAAAACGTTAGAGAGATTTTATGGTTACGTTGCACTAATAAAAATGAAATTCATTGAAAACCTTTGTTAATGGGATGTTATGGTTTGGTTGCACTTAGAAAAACCTAGAAAATTGTGTAAAAACGTTATTAAAGTCACGTTATGGTTACAAGTAAAACCGGAAAAACACAGAAATTCACCAGTTATGGTAAACTAAGCAACCATAATTCACGCCACCACCGTACACTGCTAAGACTAACACCCAGGACATCAAAGATGGCATCACAAATGCCATTGATGACAACACTGATGACATCACATATCTGGGCCACTTGTTTTTGTTCAATGACATATCTAGGCTAAGTGTTTTTGTTCAGTGGCGCTCAGAATATGAAAATTCAAAAGATGCTATCTATATATATATATATATATATATATAAATATATATATATATATATATATATATATATACACATATACACGTTAGCTTTGTCGTATGTTCTTAATGTAATTTCCTTACACAATTCATTGGTACACATGAAGATGAACTAGAATGTTATTGACATTATCTGGTAGTGTTGATTCTTTCCTCCTTACTGGTGTTTGCCTGTATGTGCATACATTGTTTCTACTAACACAAGTGTGTAGTAAGTCTTCAATTGTTAGCTATTTATTCCATAATTAACATTAGTCAAAATTCACATAGGATTGAAGATATTATTTTACTGGCCAAAATTACCAGATTAAAAATGCTGTACTTCTATGGTGTATGGTGGAGCAATTGCCTTTTTGTATGTATGATTACGTTCCTGTATTAACAACAACACGCCAATATAATGTTTTGTTAAGAGAAGTACATTTTTCAATACATCAAATAGTTCATGATAGATCTCCCGATCACCCCTTGACATCTTGTTACCAACATTATAAACACAACCCCTTGTGAGGACTTTTCATTCAAATTAATTTCATATGTGATGTCATCTCTAATGTCCTGGGTGTTCGTCTTAACAGTGCACGGTTATGGTTGCTTAGCTTACCATAACTGGCACATTTCTGTGGTTTTTCAATTTTACTTGTAACCATGTCCTTTTAACAAAGTTTTTAAAATGTATTTATTAGCACACCTTAACCATAAACATCTCTTTAACAAAGGCTTTTCAACGAATTTCATAGGTTTTTACCAGTGCACCCTAATATGTTGCAACTTCCTAATATCATACTTACCCCAATATGTGAGCATTTACAGTCAATCTAGGACGTTTCAAGTAAAAACTATGCCATTCCCCACCTCCTAGCAACATTATTAACACTTTATGCAACTTTTTATTACCATTTCCTGTTCGCTGCCCTTCGTGGACGTCTGACATCATCACAGACTATACGGACAGTGCCATGTGACCACGCGCATGCGTGTGGTGTGATGACGTGTTTGCGGATAGGTCCGCACTTCGCGAATTAGTACGTGCTTTGCCAACAGTTTGAAACTGCATTTTCAGCTGATCTAGGAGGTTTTAAGTTGAAAATGTACCCTTGCACAGCTCCTAAACCTATTCTCACTGATTTTCCATTTCCAATCCAGGAGAGAGCACATGCTTGGAACAATATTAGCACAATGCTATTTAACTTAAAAAATGGCATCAGTCATGGCCATCCCTCCTCCCCAGGAGCCACCACCATCTGGAGAGCCTCCACAATGGAAAAAGCGCAATGAAGCAGAAAATCAAGAGGACCAGAAAGATGAGATAGAGGAAATTCCTACCTCCAGCCATAGAGAATCATGGGATGTGGCGGTTCTTTACCACCGTTGGGGTGTACCGAAGGCAAAGGCCACAAAGAGAAAAATGCACTGAGTGCATTGTACTTAGTCGTGGACAACCTGGGCAGTACTCCTATGGGACCACATCCATGCGAAACCACACCAAATCCAACTACCGGGATGCTCTGAGAAAGGCTGTTCCTTTTTCAGGAAGCAGTAGGCTGTGTTCCTCTACCTCATCCTCCTCAACCAATACTGCTACCACAAAGAATACTCATATGGGGCAGAAGATCCTACCATCTACCTTGCAATCCATAAACAAGGTTGTTCAGCCATATCTTTCCAAGACAACAGTACTCTGTATAGACTGCAACAGACCACTGTGGAGGGGGGGAGCGGTTTCAAAGTGCTTTCGATGCTGCAATCAAGGAGCATAAGAAACAATGCCCCGCACCTTAGATTTAAGGCACACACAACATCGTTCCCTGTCCACCTCCCCCCGTATGTTTCACTGGTGCCCCTTCCCTCATTTTCCCCCCTCACCTTACTGGCCTCGCCTGTAAAACAATAAATACAAAATCAACAAAACACCAACAAAAAAGGTTCCCTTAGGAACCACCTTTCACAGTTAAAAAATAGAACTAAAATAAATAATCTTATAGACTCCATCTACTTTATATTTCTCAGTAAAGTATTTAGACTCAATAACATTCTTCAACATTTCCATTAGCATTTTATATTATGCTAATGGGAATAATGGACAATTGTGTACTAAACAAAAACATAAAAGGACAGAAACAATTTTCTGTCCTAAATACTTTTCAATAGCATACAAAAAGGACCATAATCCATGGACCTTTATAACTATCCACAGTTTCCGCAGTCCCCCTTCCAGGCCATGTATCATTGGACCGGATGGCACGGATATATGTTAAAATTTAAAAACTATAAATGACTGCATCTTTTTTGTTGTTGGTTAAAACGTGAGGACAGACCCCCCCACACTACCCTCAACCCCCACATTAAATATTCCTCTTACCCCCCACCCTCACCTTTATATTTCTTAAAAATGTACCCAAACTTGGAGAAATAACCGCAATAAAGATGCAGTCATTTATCCTTTCGAAATATTTACCACTTCCGTTCCGCTGCTCTGCATTTTCGTTTCAGGGCTGCAAGTTCGGAGTCATACCAGGTGTTACGCTTAGAGGCAGCTTTCAGGCGGATACTCGTGACTGGGGCAAGGATGCCAAGGGTATTGGTGATTGCTGAGAGCAGAGTCTGAGGTAGGGGGAAGTGAGGATGAAGGTAGAGGCAAAGGCAGTGGCTGACACTCGTTTCTTTGGGCGAATGTCAAGAACGAGGGTGGCAGGGCTTTTGTGGGTGTGGTAGGAGGGCTGAAGGGACCCAGGTAGGAGGAGAGGAGAGCATGGTCTGACCAGGAGAGAGGGGTGACCAGCGGGGGAGCGAGCGAGAGGTAGGAGTGAATGATGGCATCCAGGGTGTGTCCAGCCGAGTGGGTTGGACCGGAGGGGAGGGGAGGGGAGGGGGGAGGGGGGAGAGAGAGAGAGAGAGAGAGAGAGAGAGAGAGAGAGAGAGAGAGAGAGAGAGAGAGAGAGAGAGAGAGAGAGAGAGATCAATGTAAAGGGTGGATGCTGAGACAGAGGTGTCCAACTGGATGTTGAAGTCACCCAAGAGGAGGAGGTTGGAAGTGGATGAAAGTAAGGAGGAGCAGAAATCAGCCCATTCAGAGAGGAACAGGGTGGTAGGGCCTGGAGGCTGGTAGTTGGTTGCAATGGTCAGAGTGGAGGAAAGAGAGATGACCAACTTGCAGACCAGGAAGGAAGTATAGAGTTGGATGGTTACGATAGAAGGAACCCACTCAGGGTAGATTAAGGTGACCCTACTGCCAGCACGGTGTGGTTGAGGCTTGGAAATGATCTTGAGGCTGACAGGGAGGCGGGAGTCAAAAGCAGTGACTGAGCTGGCAATGAACCAAGCCTCGGTGAGAGCGAACAAGTTGAGGTCAGTGTCTTCAAGAAGGAGGCAAATGTCAGCAGAGTTTTTTTTGGCAGAGCGGGCGTTAAGAGTTGCCAGGTGGAGGCGGTCTCTGCCTTTGAAGGTTTTCTGAGGAGGAGTACAGGAGCGTGGTAGTCCGGTCAGAGGGGCTGGGGCAGTGAGAGTGGTGAGGGGAGAGGCAGCAGAAGGAAGGACGTTGATGAGGCAGGATCCAGTACAAAGAGTAGACGGTTGGGTTGAGGACCCTGAACCAGGATAATGCCAGTGTGATAGACATTAATGATGCTGCGTGAGCATGAGAAGCCAGCCAAGAAGACTTCCCACTTGGTCCCACCATTAATGGGAGAGGAAGTGAAAGGGGAGAGATTAGAGATGAGATGAGGAGTCCAAAGATCTGGAGAGGGGACAGAGAAGAGGATATTTGTGAAGACCTCTCTGGAGGTTACGCTGACGTAGGTGTCTGCGATGGGAAGCCCAGGGTTTGCACGCAAGATGTCTTTTTTGTGCTTTTTAATTCCGGACTTAGTGAGAGAGGGGGGGATAGGAGGTAGAGATGCAATTAGAGAAGACAGGAGAGATGGTGAGTGCCATTAGGGTGACAGGGGGAGATTGAAAGGAGAGGGGTGACTGCATTGCATAGTTCTGACCTAATCTCACAGGTAGCCTAGCAGTAGTACAGACCCAATGCAATGATGTTAGAGTGCAGGATGTAAATGCACACAGCTAAATTCGATTTTCAATGAAAGGCCACAAATGCAGTAAATGATGTAACCCTTTCAACATATTGAACTTCCACAAACCAACTGCTACTTAGCAATGTTCTACAAATCTTTTGCATCTGCATTTCCCTTACTTATACAAAAACATTGTACACAGTGCTCCTATAAATGCACATATGCATTATGCTGTCAGAGAAGTGCATAAATTGAAGGGGCAGTACGGATGGGCACGTGCTTATGGGAGCCCAGGAGGGAAGTGCCATGGGATGTCAAGGTACGAGGCCACTGGCTAACTGCTGGGATTGTGGAGTCCCAAGTGTGGGTTACCTCTTAACCGTAACGTCCCTTTAACTTTTTCTGTCAATTTAATAGGTTTTTATAAGTGGAAATGCTTCATGATGTTACATCCCTGTATAGAAGTTATTAATAATTCCTCTTTTAACACATATGAAAGAACTGTAAACCTCCTTTAACAAACATATTTTTGCAACACATACCTATGTGTGTCGGTATCAGCAACGCATGCTAGGGATGCAAATCATCATTGAATTGCCTACAGCATGAGGCTCACCCATAACCCCAGCCCCATCAAACTACCCCCGTTATCCACTGCACCTACCCTGCATCCTAGTTCAGTGTCCACGATACCCTCATAATGTGACCAATGGCCAGTACTCATGACCAATTTCCATAAACCATGTGGCATGGGATTCTGCCGTGCTACATTCTCCAATAGGTAAACCTGGGCCGAGGGCCAGGCCCACTGCCCAGGTAGCAAAGTTATATCACTATTTTGTGTACTTACTTTTTCACACTTTCAAAAAAGTAAAACACGGACAGATTTCCAAAAGCATGCTTTCAAGTCCTTGCTGATACTCCATGCGCATGCTTGCTGCAATCCCGTCCAGCACTTCAGGCTGTAGCCACAAGCAGAATATTTGTTCCCATTCAAATCTAGGGCTTTGGCCATGCCACACACCCAAATAAGCAAATCAGAGTACACTTTGCTCAGGGCCAGGCCCATTGATCAGGCAACAAAGTTATGTCACAATTTTTGTATTTACATTTTGACACGTTAGAATAAATGAAACACAGGACAGATTTGCAAAACCATGCTTTGAGGTCCCTGCTGATGCTCCTCGCGAATGTTTGCTGCAATCCTATCCAGCACTTTGTTCTGTATCCAAAGGCAGAATTTTTTTTCCCATTCAAACCTAACCCGATTTCGAAAAACTTTACCACATAGCCGGTCCGTGGTAGCCATGCCCACTTTAATCCCATTGCCAGTCTTTCATGGTCATGGACAGTAGCCAGATTGTCTGGTTTATGGCCTTTAGCCATTACCCAGACAATCTGCCCACTGCCCATGGCCACAGGATATACCTCAGTCACTAAAGGTATATCATTATTTTTTGTACCTACATTATGGCACTTTTCAAAAAATTAAGCACTGACACATTTGCAAAACCATGCTCCTTGCACGAGCTTGCTGCAAATCCGTCCATGTTTTATTTTTTGAAAAGTGTCAAAATGTACATGCATAATATAGTCATGTAACTTAGCCCCCACTTACAAAATCCATTCAGACTTTGCATAAACATTCAAGGTGAGGTCTATAATCTTACTGTAAATATTTGTGCATATTCGTCAAACAGCAACAAAGTTAAAAGCCATCTAAAAATGTTGAGACACCCCTCTAATTTAGCCCCCTTTTGACAAAATCCCACCAAAAATTGCAAAAACATACAAATTTGGGTCTAAAATCTGTTTGCATACTTTTGTGCAGATTCATCAAACGGCACTAAATTCATAAGGCTTTCAAATATTTTAGGACCCCCCTTTAGTTTTGCTCCCTTTCCACCAGCCTTTGAAGAAACATTCATGCTCAGGTCTAGAATGATATTGCAAAATGTCATGCAGTTTCATTGAGTGGTGCCAAAGTTATAAGCCAACCAGAAAATGCTTTTTTACCAACCCTGTAATTCCGAAGTAGGCATGGATGCCCCGAGCACCCGGACTGTTCGCAGACTTCGGAGATGAAGAAACACCAGTTTTTGGGCTTCTTATGGCCTTATGGGATATGGCTTACATTTGTGGGTTGCTTTTCTGACCAAACGGGCGAAAATCACTCGCCCCTAAGCTAGCTCTACTTACTGGGAGGCGAGTAGAAGAAAAAGGCGTAAGAAGTGAGTGCTGCTCTGAGTAGAAGAAAAAGGCGTAAGAAATGAGCGCTGCTCTCAACCCTCTCTAATTTCCAACAGGACGCGGTTACTGCGAAGACGGTAGGAATGGGGCAATTGGGCCTCACAGATATACTACACAGTACTACCCCACCAGAAATAAAGAAGCAGTACCCTGGAGGCAAGTTCCATGATTTATTTCTATGACAATGCCCCTATATAAGCAAGCAGTGGAGTAACACTAGCGTATAGGTGCGTTATAAATGCCATATCATATCATATCTAGCGAGCACTAGGGTGTGCCTCAACCTTCAGCTCACTGCTGAAGTCCCCTGTGCCAGCAACCACCACTGTGTACTTTTTGAGCAATCTTATGGTGGTGTGAAAGGAGATAAGGCATGGTATAGATGTGGTGGGAAAGATACCCCAGCGGAGTGAAATGTATGCCCTGGGAGAAAGTTCATATGCAACAAGTGTAAAAGTTGGGGCCACTTTGCAAATTACTGCCATAACGTTCAAGGAGGGACAATGCCTCAGAAGAGCCTAAAGATGGTGAGGCCTATGGTACATCCAAGTCATCTGATGAAGGGGAGCCAGAGACAGTGAATGTGATAAATGTACAGGTGGTTGAGAAATGAGGGAGTGAAGGTGATGATGATGGTGAGTGCGACAGCCCCATGGTCAGAGTATTGCTAAATTGTAGGGAAATACAGATAATGGTGAACTCAGGAGCAAAGATAACTCTGATATCGAAAGTATTGGAGAATTCATTGAAAAGGATGATAGAGGCTATGATGTCGCCGGATCTTAGGCCTGGAGACTACAATATGGAAATACTGGGCTACCTGTAGGCCAGTTTGGAATCCAAGGGATGAAAACCAATAGAGAAGGTGTAAATATCAAAGAAGGGTGCTTTGCTCGTAGGATGCAGGGATGAAAAAGAAGTTACAGAGAAGCAATTTCTACAAGTGGGCCAGGTGAGTGAAGTGGACGAATGAATAAGGTTTGCCTAAGTGTTTTCGAAGAATGTTGGGAAGCTGAAATGATTTGTGCATCAACTACGCTTGAGAGAGGAGAGCATTCTGATATGATAAGTCATTTATAACGCACCTGTACACAAGTAAAGCCAAGCTTAAAAGTGTACCCGTGGTCTTTAGAGAGGGTGTGTGTTGTGAACTGAATGGATTGCACAAAATGGGCATAATGTAACGTACGGGCAGTAGACTGGGTGCCACCTTGGTGCTTCCATGGAAGCTGAATGAAGATACGATTATGTGTCGATTTATGAGAAATAAGTGTGTGGTAGTGGAATATCACCCCTTCCGAATATGAATGAGATGCTGTGCTCCATTGGGAAGTGCAAAGTGTTTACAAAGTTGGATTTAATGTCAGCTTACCACCAGGTGGAACCCCATCCTTATTTATGCCATTGGTGCCACATTAATGGGTCTTTCAATTTCAAAGAATGCGGTTTGGTTCGGTACTAGCATCATTGGTGTTCCAGAAAACAATACTTAGGCTATTTTGAGGGATGGAAAATGTGCAATGCTTTTAGGACAACATATTGGTGTGTGGGAGAACTATGAGGGATCCCGATGAATCTCTGGCACAGGTGTTGAAGACATTTAATGAGAGAGGTCTCACTCTTAAGGCAGAGCAGTGCCTATTTCAGAAGGGTATTTGGGTCACAAATTATCAAGTAAGGTGATCAAGTCAAAAAAGGAATTAACAAAGTGTATTGAAGAGAGGAGGTCTATTGCACGAGTTTGCGCCAACCCCTACTGCACCCACAATGTACAAGTACCATGAGAAGTATCCTCTCAGCCATCCTTACAACCCCAGAGTAGCAAGAGCACTACCCAGGGTGGATGAAGAGGTGCAAGACGGAACCAAAGACAGCTATATGGACAGAATCGACTAAAGCGCTGAGAAGCCATGCCTCAACTTGTTAAAGACAACACGACCTAGCATCGTTAGACATGAACCACACGTGCCATCCGCACAGATGGGACACACACACACACACACACACACACACACACACCCACACACCCACCCCCCTAAATACACGAAGAACAAATGTGTACAGTTCTATGAGATAGAGGATGGTGACATATACATACAGTCTGCACGTTTGTTAGTTTGCCACTAGCTTAATGTAGCAACGCAGAAATGCCAGAAGAAAGAAGATCACGTTTACATGCTTGCAGATGCTTCAATGCAAATCACCCCATGGAATGGCAGGACCACCCACGGGACCTGACAGAGCCATGATGCACTAACTCATGGATGCTATATGGAAGACACACAAAGGGAAAACCAGGCCACGGCTTAGGAAATCATAGTAGGTCATAATCGTCCCAGAAACCTGAAGCCACTGAGTGCTGTGCAAGTAGAGGTACCGTGGTGGGGAACGAGACCGCTGCCAAGGTTGGACTGTTGCAAGGTGACATTCCTTACTCTGAACTGAAGTAACATCGACAGCAGAGAAGCATACTTCTCCTTAAAATCAGAATAATTCAGAGCTCCAAGACTCACAAACTTGGTCTCTGGGCACGAGACCCAGCTGAGCTGAGAACGAACCAAGACTCAGTGGCTGAGAAGTGCAGCCCTCTCACAGACCAGACGACGATCACAACAAAAAAGTGTTACATGCGAGCTACAGTTATGCAATGGGAAAGGAGCACTAATACAGCAATGATGGTCTACACACGGTTATATCGCAGACACATAGTTGCACACAGCACAGGTGCAATCCGAGCTGGGAATTGATTTTGTCCCAAGCCTAGGGGCTCACAGTTCAGCCAATCACAATTTAGGGCCCCAGGGGTGGGTAGGTGGGCCACTGACCAAGCATTGGGTTCACATACTGTAACATTTAGTAAGTAATGGGGATGGACCAGGCCAGACACCTGACATGGCGAGAGCCTATTCGTTAACCTCTATAGGGGCTGGTATAGGGGGACTACCACTCAGCATCCTATCTGGAGTGAAGGTTTTTGGAGAAGGGCCCAGGGTGTGATCCACTCGTGTCGCAACATGCTATCAAAACTGACCTATCAAAACTGACCTGTGAGCCAGAGTTCTTTGAGCTGTGCCTGGAATCGTCTCAGCGCATTTCATCCCTGTAGTTTGTTGGCTGTAATAAACCTCAGTTGAACTTGCTACTTGTCTGGACTTACGTTCCTTTTGGGATTGCGAAGGAGTTAGGCCTTCCATGAGTTCGATGTCCATGAACTCCTGGCAACCCGCCCCGTTTGCCTGGGAGTTTCTCCCTAACAGTATGAGTGAACGCCAAACTAAGGCAGAGTTTAGATCTTTTTGGGGGATGATGTAGTTCTATCAAAAATGTAGCCAACTGTTTGTAGACAAGGTGTATGGGATGATACACCTTTTAAAGAAAGGGATAGAATGGAGTAGCCAATACACAGATGAGTTTAGGAAGGTAAAGGAAGAGGATGATCTCCTAAGGGCAATTTGACACGCAAAAGAAGTCCATTATTACTACTGACACGAGTGAGGGGGGTCTTGGCGCTGTGTTGTCTTAAAAGGGGGACTATAGGGAAGAAGAGATCTGTGCTCACATGTCGAAGTTGTTGAGAGTGGCTGAAGAGAGCCATTCAGCAATAGAAAAGGAGGCGTTAGGATGATATTGGGCAGGAGAGAAATTTAAAACATTTGCGTGGGGTTCAGAGTTTGTTTGGAGAACATATCATAAGCCGTTAAAGGTGATTTTGGAGTAAAAAAACTGATGAGGTGTCGCCCAGGATGGCTAGCTGGGTGGCAGAAATGCATTGTCACCATTTTAGGGTGGAAGTTGTGCCAGGGAGGGAAAATAAACAGAATGATGTGGAAATTAAGCACTTTCAACATTTGTGAGAGATGGGTAGCCAGCTAAAGGGATTCTTATGGGTGAGCAGAGGAGTATGTGAAAGGCGAGGGAGAAGTTGAGTGTGGAAGAGGGAATTTTGTATTGTGCAGGGAGAGTAGATGTGCCGAGTAGTCTCAGGTCGAAATTAATAAACATTGCACACCTGGGGAATATGTCTAGGACAAAGGGTTATTGAGGCCTGATTATTGGTGGCAAAATATTGATGGCAAGGTAGAGGCAAAATTAAAGTTTGCTATGTATATTCTTGGTCCTGTAGATATGGGGGTGGATGGGAGGTATGTGGTTATTTTGGTTGAATTGTTTTTAAGATGGATTGAGGTGAAAGTGGTGAGAGAGGTGCCAACACAGAAATTGATACAGTTCATGGAGGAAGGTGTTCAACAGTAAGGGTTATCCCGGGAGTGTCTTGACTAATAATGGATGCCAATCTGTGGGTGAGAGATCTCAGGATTTTCAGAGACATATGGTATTTGGCATTAAAGAACTGCTTCATATAATCCCGAAGCCAATGGTGTGGTGGAACGGGTAAATCAGTGTTTAAAGGAGGCTGTGCGTGTGGCACATGTGTGCAGAGCTGGAACGAAAAAGGCGTGTGGTAGCACTTAGGTGGTTGCTGCATGCAATCACTGGAGGGGTTCCATTTGAATTGATGGGGGGGTGTTAAGCCCACACCAGGGCATGTCCTTCATGGATTGGGCGGATGAGCGTGAATGTGCAGAAGGTAAAGATGAAGCCAGAGAAGGTTTCGCAGCTGGAAAAAATAAGGATAGATGTGATGATGGCAGTGGAAAAGTTGGTTGTGAAGGAAGGGAACTGGATGAGAGCGAGGAAAGCTAATGTAAAGAGAAAAGGAGATGTGCTGTTTGGAGCATCAGTCAGAGTTGAAAGAGTGTTGAGAGGGCCTGTTTTTTGTTGAAGGGGGGCAGGTGTGGAACTCGAACATGATCGTTAAAGTTTTGGTGTCCCCTGATATGTGACGGTGAAGGAGGGGTGTGTGTTGGCATGGAACATAGAAGGTAGAAGTCAGAACAGAGGGTGGAAGGGTGCTGGAGATTCCAGCTGTGGCAATTGAGTGCGAGAGAAAAGAGAAGCAAGGAACAAGGATGGTGGAAAGGGAGCACTGTTATAACGCATCTATTTATATACACAAAGACAATAAATATATATCTTCTTACCTCTGTCTGCCACAGTGCCAGCATTACATACCTGGCCACATCAAAAAGAACCAAGACACAAATTTAGAACAAGTGGTTCTATATAACTACAGTGCTGTACTCAGAACTGAAAAAGATATTCCACAAATATATGAAGCGTATTCAATATTCAATTTAGCAAGTCAAAGTGAACACGTACAATAAATCATCATAAACTGCTTCAAATGTACAAGATAATCATTACTGAATTAGTTATGAAAAATCGGTATTACCCGAATTGTTCGAGTACAATTGTTCGAATGATACAATTGACCGAATTACAGGGGTCCGAATTTACCTTCTGCACAATTGACCGTATGGTCATTTTTATATATATAATGGGTTGGGTTGGTGTAATAATAATATAAGGGGATTAGGTGGGGGGTTTGGGTGGGTAGTGGATTGGGTGGGGGGGATGCTTGGGGTTTCCCCCCACATATATATCATAATTGACCGTTTAAATTTGGTAAATTGTGCAGAAGGTCAATTGTAATTCGGACAATTGTCATTCGAACAATTCGTATACAACCGAAAAATCATCTGCCCATATAGATATATAACATACCTTCTATTGCACGTTTTCTTTCCTCAACAATATTTCACATTGGTCAAATATGTCACCATGTGATCCCTCTGTGCATTTCGAACATAAGAAAGTCTGTAACAAACCATGCAACTTTGACAAAGTAGACTGACTTGGTCTGAAGGAGTCGGTTGTTCTTCCTTGAAGATTGATAATGATGGGAACAAAGAATCCGAGAGTAGAATAGGAACCCCAGAACAAGCAAGCAAGAAAGCGAAACAAGGAGAATGGCAGCCAGAAGGTAGGAGCCCGACCCAGCGATGCTGAGGGCAGAGTGCCAGAGGAGCTGGGACCCTGCAAGACTTACGGCTGGGAGAAGGGAGATGCCAGACCCAGCGAAGCTGAAGCAACCGGAGCAAGGAGAACGGCAGCGAGAGGGGAGGAGCCCAAACCAGCGATGCCGAAAGCAAAGTGCCGGAGGAGCCGAGAGCCAGGTAGGTGGAAAATAAGTGAACAGGAGGACTGGAACGGAGGCAGAACTGAGAAGCCAGGAGGTGACGGAGGAGCCGACACCTAGAATAGAAGCAAAGGGGGAGCAGCAGAGGGGCATTGCGATGGCCAAGGAGCACGAAGCAACGCAGCAGGCTGAATTCCCAGTCTGCAAAAATAGTGCCTAGAAGGAGTTCCGTTGCCCCGACAACAGACCACTGCAGCCGTCATGGTAAAGGCTAGAAAGCTGCATGTAGTACAAAAAATCCCTTCGAGGAGATGCCATCTTGAGTGGGTGAAAATGCCATTAGGATGTCAGCGCCTCCAACTCTGCCACAAAGACCAGGAATTGAGGGCATCCTAACAAAGTCCTTCATCAGGAGGTATGACCTGTACATCTTAAAAAATGTTTAATCTGCTACATATAGCGAGAATAAACCATTTATTGTTCAAATCTTTTCAGCTTAATCCGGTCTAATGCTGAATAATTCAAACCAAATTTCAAAAGAAATCAACCAAAAGTGACAAATGTGTTTCTATCATCTGAATCTTCACAAATGGAAGCAGGACTGCATTGCCTAAAACTAATAGAAACAAGATTAGCATCAGAAACCAGAGACAGATGACATGCAATGAGAAATTAAGAAGGGCTATACGGATGAGCAAGGCGTAGAAACAGGTGACAGTGCCCTAGTACAAAATAGGCACCTGCAGTACAAGCTATGCCTGCCGTACAAAGTTCAGTCATGGGAAGTAACAAACACAAAAGGCTACATTGTTACTGCTAAAAACAGCCAACAAAGCGTTACTAGGAACTCTAGTTGGTGCAGAAAGATCAAACGAAGCCTGGAGAGAGACCAGCAAGCACCAAGGGCAGGAAATAGGAAACAGTTATCCAAGTCAGAACCATCCATAAGAAATTGGCCTCTATGAGAATCCAACTGAATTGACAACTGGGGTCAGAGGTGCTTATCAAGGACCCTGTCACAACGAATATTCCAGGTTCCCGAGGTATCCTGCAAGCACCAGTAGGATACCTCTCTCAAGGCTACAGGACTACATTAGGTATGTCCATGTGATCAGAATTGTACATAAAGCACCCATGATGCAGTTCTCAGACCAAAACTAAAGCTTCAGCGTCTGTATCTCTTTGGGCGCCCAGCACCCATGACCATCAGAGTGACAACACTGTTGCTGACGGAAATCGATGCTTCCTGTTATGGGTAGATCCACGTTTCTGCAAGGGGAAGCTCTCTAATAAAAGGGGCTCTGCTGGCACGTACGAGCCAGTGCAGCAGACCTCCTGGAAGCGGAAACTCCTGTCTGTGTCATCCTTTATTGTGTGGCTGTCTGTGTGATTGCGGCCTGTATCAGCAGCCTAGGCCTGGGTGCCCCCAGGTCCTAGGCTGCCCTGGCTGAGGTGATCCCCGCCCTCTGGTATCTGGGCCAAACAGGGAGCCCCCTGTGTGTTCCTTGCTGCGTGACCACCGCATCACTTCGGTGTCGGGGGATCCCGACCTTTTGTGTGGCTTGCCCCGGTGACCGGAGGTGGGCCACCCCATTGGCGAAAAGGAGGTCTCGCCCCGCGCACACCTGTGTGAGGGACTCGCGGGAGTTTTGTTTATTTTTTTTTATTTTCCTCTTGTGGAGGATGCGGAGCAATGGATCCGCGTGTGAGGTCATGGTCTGCGACCATGCATACTGAAGAAGTGGTGTCAGCCACGTGTCGAGTGGCCCAGGGACTGTGTGCTGTGTGCCTGCGCTGGTCGCCTCCAGCCGTGAAGGAAGTTCCATCATCTCCGGTGGAGGCCGCGTGCAGTTCGCGTGGTGGTGCGGCCATCAGAAGCCGACAAAAGAACCGTCAGCCGCGCCGCGTGGAGAGATACGGCCCCAGGCCTCAAAACAAAGGAAGTGGGTGGGGCCAACCCTCCGTTGGGCTCCCGCGGGCAGGGGAGCAGCTGGGGACTGCCCTGGAAGGGGCAGACGGCCTCATCAAGACCCGGGCCGCACGGTGCAACTTAATATTCATTACGAATTTGTCCAGGCCAGGGGTACACCAAGAAAAGGGGGCGGCCTCCACAGAAGAACACCCCTCCACAGACAAATGGAGGGGTGTGGCCTGCAGGTCCGGGCTGCGGCGGTGAACGAAAGCAGCCAGCTGAGCCCACACGGAGCGGGGTGGACATAGCCCAGCAGCACTGGGCCACGGGAAACAAGAACAAAGTCTACTTCAAGTGGCAAGGAGGCACTTGTGAAGCAAGGTTGGCCTGCAGCTGCAAGGACCTGTGTGCCCAGTACAGCGGGCACCAAAATAATACGTGGTCCCTCCTGGCATCTCTACCACTACCAGTATCCCCGAAGGGTGGCAGCTCCTTAAGGAGTGCCTGTGCGCCCCGTGGCTTACGCTCTATGTGGTCCTCAGGCCCTCATTCCATATTAACCAGTTACAAGGCCATGGAGAGTTGCGGCTCCTGCGGGTGTGCTTGTGCGCTTTTAAAGACTTCCATGGTGGTCAGGCCACCTAAGGCCCACCGAAGGTGAACACACCTTGCGCCTCACCCAGTGTTCATTATGGCAGATCAGGAGAATGAGGTGGTGTGCAGACAAGGTGGCCAGTTAGCGCCCCTATATCCCTTTGATGCCGTGGGTGCACCTGCCAGTCTGGGGCCCCAGTGGACAGGGTGGGTGCAAAACCTGGAGCTGTATTTTGAGGCGGTGGAAGTCAAGGACTGAGCAAAAGGCCCAACTCTCCTATACTCCGCTGGACTGGCCGTCCAGAGGCTGTTTAGGACCTTATGGCCCAGAGACCAGTCCTATGACGCTGCCATTGAAGTCCTAAACGAGTACTTTAGGCTCATGGTCAATAGGGACTATGAACGGTTCAGAATGAGGTGCGAGAGGCAGGAGGAAGGGGAGTGCCTCGATGCATTTCATGGAAAACTGAGTGGCATTGCGCTGTCCTGTGCGCTGGGTAACTTCGAGGAGGATGAGATCAGGGCGCAGATCATCTACGGCTGCAGTTCATCGAAGCTGCACAAACAAGTCCTGAGGGACCCCGTGCTAACCCTTGAATGTATATCAGAACTTGGCCATGCCCAGGAGTTGGCAGAGGTGGTAGGCCTCGGCCGCGGACTCATCCAGACAACACCTCAAGCTGGAGGCCCCTATGCAACGGGTCAAGTTGGAAGAGGTGTCAGCCGTCGACAAGGAGGTAGGCCAAAGAGGAGAAGGGATTGCCACGGAGAGACCCCGGTGCCACCATATGCCATCAGTGCGAGTGGGATCTTCCACATTCGCAAGAGTGCCCGGCTAAGGGACATATCTGTGGGAGGTGCAGAAAGGTGTATCACTACGTACAGGTGTGTCTCGCCCCAATGCCGGCCAGCATGGGGTGGGGGGTGCCGGTAGGAGTGGGTCAAAAGAGAGCGCTGTCATGATGCCTACTCCCGGGGAACCAAACCAGGTCCAGCAACCCCGGAAGCAGGCATCAAGCTATTTTGAGCAAGCCCAAAAACCCCTGCTATAGGGGCTGTTTGGGTGCGGTCATGGCGCCTATGGCGCCAGGCTCATATGGAGAGTCAGTCCTGGTGCCATAGGTGCCAGGCTCATAGAGTAGAACTTACCTGATGCAGACCATGCTGGAGAGCTCCAAGCCAAATGAGGCTTGGAAGGGACTATTTTACCTAGGGACTATTTTTTACTCGGGTGGTGCTGGGGAGGAATACTTACCTGGGACTACTTTGGAGGCTATTTAAACCACACCCGAAGAGCAGCACATGCTTCGCGTTATTCTGCATCCAGCAGCGTAACGCTCACCGTGTCTGCAAGCCTGCATCCAGTCTTCTGCCGTGCCCGCCTCGCGTCTGCAGCTCCTAGAAAAAAGGGAGGAACAGAAGGAGAAAAGGTTAGAATAAGAGCAAAACCTTCGATCCTTACATGAATTCCGGATCCACCACACCTTCGAGCTGGAAGAAAGAAGCATTTTACGCGCACCGCCTCGCCTGCTGCAGTGCTGCGCTGAACTCACCGGCCTTCGCAGCATCCTCATGATCCACCGCATCCTTCTGCACGTTCCCGCTGCACTCTGGAACCTAAGGGGAACACAAGAACAGCAAAGGTGAGCCAAGGGAATAAACAGAGGCAATAGTAACTACCCCCATAGACTTACCTGATTTCCGCCGGGGGTACTATTCCTCTTCACGGGTCGGCACAGTCTCCATTGCATCCTTGCCGTACCCCGGCCCCTAAGGGGAACAAAAGGACAACAAGGTGAGACAAAGGGACAAACAAGTTTTACCGCCGGAGGCATTATTCCCCGAACTTCATATTTTCTCTCCACACCTGAATAAGGGAGCAAGCAACAGGTTACATTCTGGCCTTATTTTATCGAACTGTGTAGGATAAGCCAAATCCTTACCTGAACTTCGTCAGCTACCACGAGGAACTCTTCGCTGGGGTCAAGCTGCAAACTGCAAGGAATCGGACAAGAGTGAAAGTCAGACATGTGAACTCTTACGAACTACATACTTTTCGGAGTCATATTGTTCTGGAACTCACCAATTCCTTCGAGCCAATGAAGCAACTGGTTATCAACGTGCCCCTGCGCTCAATGCAGGATGGAGAGCTCATCTTTTCAAACCATCAGGTGAGACTATAAGAGGGGACATCAAAGGTGATCTGTGGGGAGAACAGCGGGGGTGGCGGGATTTACGCTCAACTCCACGGGTGGTTAATTCCCTTTCACCATTTGCAGAAGAATATTCGTACGAGCCAAGCAAACGAAGCTAGGTGGGCCAGTCCAGTCCGTCATCTCGGCCCTACGCGTCACATTGGTGGAGACCGCAGCTGTCCAGTTCAGATTGACGCCTCTGTGGGAGCCAGGTGAGCGTAACAGCGCAGGGAGAAAAAACCCCAAAGTGGCAGCGGTCCAAGTGGCTGAAGACCAAGGGAGGGGGTGGTCTGACTTCGCCGAAGAAGATGAGGAAAACGTGTTATTCTTGTCCTGCAGCAGCGTCCGCGGCCAGTTCGATCCAGGCATTTTCTGAGTCCTAAAGCCCGCTGTCGGGCACATGGGGATGTGAGGACTGGAACACACCCGTCTGGTTGCAGTGTTTAAATATTTTATTAGGTGGTGCCAGGACTGGAATGCACCCGTGTTGCAGTATTTGTGTAGGATAGTATCGGTGCGTGGACTGGAATGCACCATAGTTCTAGATCCTGTATTGGGTCACTGTTCGCAGTGTGTTGTGTTTTTTTTTTAAATAATAAAAGAGGGATGTTATGGGTGGATCAACGTTTCTGCAAGGGGAAGCATCATGACTTTGTTATGAAGCTCCTCTAATAAAAGGGGCTCTGCTGGCACGTACGAGCCAGTGCAGCAGAGCCCCAGGAAGCGGCAACCCGTGTCTGTGTCATCCTTTATTGTGTGGCTGTCTGCGTGATCGCGGCCTGTCTCAGCAGCCTTGGTCTGGTGCCCCCAGGTCCTAGGCTTCCCTGGCTGGGGGGATCCCCACCCTCTGGTATCCCGTATTCCTCGGTCGGGTGCAAGGACATGCCTCCCCAAGGACCTATTGACTGCCGGCACCAGGTGCGTGACTGCAAGATGCAAGAGGGACAGGTGCTTAGCATTCTCTGCCACACAACCAGGAAGCTAACAGCCCACATGAGCATGTGTCTGGGAGGGGCAAATATTATGCCAGCATCAGGATTTGTATAAGCGCATAACAACCACTCTAGGCACAAAGGAACACATTGCATTTTGTGGGATTAACAACCACTGATAATGTGGAGGTGATACATGTTATTGTATACCTAACAGAACACAGACTATCTGGTAACAATAAGGCTAACTACAGTTACGAGGAGTCTGAAAATCTACTGCAAAGTATGTTTGATAATAAGGTGATCTATAGTGAATTTCGAAAAGGCTGATCACACGAAAAACTGTAATATCTTGATCCAGGCACAGAAAGCACAAAAATGTGGAAACATTTTTTGCAATACATAGGCTAGCCCAGGACATATTTGTTAGCAGGCAACCGGGTATTTATATACCACAAACCGAGTTATGCCAGCAGTGAGGTGATGGGAGACAGGAGTAGATAACAAGTGAGAAAGCGGGATTGGGGTGGCATCGCAGTGAGGGATGAACACAGGTCCAAGTTTGTTTACGTTGCTAGACATGTAGCCGGATGTTGTCATAAATGCTAATGGGAGCCCTCATTGAAGAGTTGGGTCTTGAGCTTTTGTAAGAACTTTCAAGAGAAGTGGGGGTAGGGGTTTATTCGCTGAAGATGCCTTGCCATATCCTTGGAGAGTGGGATGAGAAGGTTTACTTCTGGGTCTTTTCTTTCTGACATTTCCAAAGTCTTAAGCCAGTGAGGGCTTTGCTTCTGCTGCTGCCTTGACAGCACCAGGCGCCCTGATTGTCTGCTGGGTATATTTCTGTCTCTTGTCAATTCAGCTTTGTAGGGGAGGCAGCTGGTCCGGGACTAAACATTGCCCTAAGCTAAAGAAACTGGCTTAGAATGTAATGAGGTTATTATAAAGACGAACCCTGTGATTCTTGGGACATCATCATGGTTAAAGAAACCCCTATGCTAACACAGGGTATCACTGTTCATGTGATCCATAGTGAAGAGGAAAAACTGAGAACCATTAAGTTAAAGCATTGATATATGGCGCCAGTAACGATCCTCAATTACACAAAAACCCGAGTGTTCACCATACTCCGGGATCATCCTAAACTGTGAGAATACAGAGAGTGTTCAAAACCTCTGATGAAGTAGTACAGCATGGGCAGGCAACATGCAGATCTCCCGATGTTTTGGCCTACATCTCTCATCATCCCTACCCAGAATAGTCAATGGTGCGGGATTATAGATATGACAAACCATCTCTAAAGCCACAGGTTGACTATCCCTTCCTAATTATCTTTTGTAATGCACTTAATACCAGTGTCTAAGCGTGGTTCCGGGATTTGAGCCTGCCTTGCTCCGATTTCTTGCTTACAAGACAAACGCGTTGCCCCTGAGCTATCCTCCCTGCACTAGAGCATACTTTCCAATGCAGATAACCTGAAGGGGTATGTTACCCGCACATGCCTTCTGAAGCACCAGAATTTGATTACACGGCTGAAGTTTAATCTGTTACCACAGTTGACAGGTGGAGGTTAAATTAAATGCAATGGCTCAAAACTGGTCAATCTAAATTAATTTTGTAGTTCTGTTACATTGGGCCTGATTACATGGTAGGCGGTAGCCATGGTGCTATTAGCACCATGGCTACCCCCTTACCGCATTCCGGGTCCGTGTTCCCGGAATAGGGATTTACCGGGTCATTCCGACCCTGGAGGACCCGGTAAGTCCCCATTCCAGGAACCATTCCCCATTCCCATTTGAGTCCCCATAGGGCTCAAAGGGAATGGGGAAGGAGCTAATAACGGTACCGCAAATTGCGGTACCGTTATTAGCTCTGAAGTCCCTTAGCAGATCCCTTCCATAATGCTTGGTAAAACCAGGCATTAGGGGAGGGGCCCGCTAAGGGACCTCGTAGTAGGGCGGTAAGGGATTACTGGCACCAGTGCCCTAATGGGTGCCGGTAATCCCTTACCGCCTACCGTGTAATGAGGCCCATTGTGTTATTGCTCTTTTAGTCTATACACATCGCCAGTGTAGTGGTTTTAAAGCACCAGCCCTTGTCCGTGTAGAGGGGAAATGTGAATGTGCTCTGTGGAGTGAAAAGGAAACAGGACAGTGAGAATGGGGGAGAACTGAAAATATCAGGGAGACAAAAAGTACAAACCTAACAAACAATTTGTAGGGAAATTAAAACAGAAGGGTGAGTGACAGTGATTGCTGTTATGTATGTATAGGTTTTGGTGTCTCGACCAGAAGAAAATGAAATGAAGAGAAGGGTTGAGAGCGTCCCTTATCAGACAGCAGAACCGCGATGGAGACAAATAGTAGTCAGGTGGTGATATTTCATGTAGTCATGTCATGAATGTGTAATGGCCTTGAACTGTGCTCAAGAGTGGCTAGCAGCTGTGGGAGGCTACTAACCAGAAAATCTGATTAATAGCCAGAGGGCTTTCTGGTAAAGTCGAGCCCAGCTTACACGGGTTATACTGAATAAAGTCAACTTGAAGTATAAACTTAAATGTAATATACAAATTAGATGATCGATATATACATATATATATATACATATATATATACAGAAAGCCGACTAGCTCTAATATCCCAATCCATGCCAAGAGTAACCACCCACCGCCCTCAAATAGAGTATCCCCCATGGCGAGTTCATTCGCATACGAAGAAATTGTTCTAAGATTGAAACCTTCGTTTGCAAATGTGCCCTCATGGCTAACAAATGTAAACAACGGGGTTACCATAAGCAAGTTTTGGAGAGAGCTTTTTTGAAAGCCAGAAACATGGACCGCTCTCAGCTACTGTTAGCGGACACCTCGGAACATATTACCACTAACACCAGTGAAACACGGCTTATTCTGACATATGGAGCTAAAGCCCATAACATTCGACAAGTCATGCAGCGACATTGGCACATCCTTAAATCTGGTGAACATTTAAATACCATTTTGGGTGATCATATTAACATTACTTTTCGGCGGTCTACCTCGTTTAAGGATACATTAGTTCCTAGTTTTATGAGGCCTTTTAATAATGCATTGACTAATGGTTGGTTAAACACCAAACCATTTGGCTTCCATAAATGCTCCAAGTGCAAAACATGCACGTACGCTGTTAATAACACTTGCTACACGCATCCTATTTTGGGTAGCAATATTAAGATCGCATCCAGAATCACTTGCGATACAGATCATGTGGTTTATGTTCTGAACTGTCCATGCAACATGTGGTGTGTGGGTAGTACGAAGGCAAATTGAAGTTAAGAATACTTCAATACATTCGAGCCATTAGAAACATTGATTCTAACTATCCGATGGCTCTGCACTTTCAGTCCCAGCATGATGGCAGATTGGAGGGCTTCTCCTTCTTTGGTATTAGGACTGTGCCTAAATCACCCAGAGGAGACAATCGGCAGTTACTGTTGAGACAATTGGAGACCAAGTCCATTTTGGACCTCGAGACCAAGAAACCTAGGGGTCATAATCTTGATGAAGAATTATATACGTTTTTAGGAACCTAATAATATATATATATATGTCTTTTATCTTTGATGAATTATTTTTATATTTTAGGTACCTTGAATGTTTTTGTCTGACCCTTTTATTGTCTGCTAATGTCCAACAGTGTTTTCTTCTGACTTTAGCCACCATGCATTTTCCCTTGTGTTTTGACGATTCTTTCAGGTTGTTTTTTTATGATATGGTGTAGCCTTACTTGTATAATTTTGTTTTTAACATGATTAGTAGTAGGGTGAGCTTTTAATACTAATCACTGTGTTGAATATTTATACACAGAATGTTTGTTGGATTCCTTACTCTGCCCTTTTTCTTGTCTCGCGCTTTCCCTCCCCTTTTGGTTTATTGGAGGCTATTACACATCCTTTTAGATATAGATACTCATATTGTTAGAGTTCCTCAAGTATGATACATTTTTTAGTATGTCTATTATGACTAAAGATTTTTATTGGGACAATCAAGCTCATGTGTACCACCTTAATGCAGTAGAAGGTTTACCAGGAAGTTAGTTAGCCTTTAAAATTGGGTATTTTATGGTTAATGCACTTTGTACTTTATGGTGGATGCATTTGTTGATCACTCTCTAGCTGTCCATGTATGCACGGTTTTTGTGCAATGTTTCCTTTCAAAGAGAGTAGGGTATTTTTTAAACATTTGATATAGTATGTTATTTTAAACATTTAGAGATCTTTTAACTCATCTCTGTTAATTATGTGTATGGTTTTACGCTTTACATTACCAGCACACTTAGGAACACATCAGTGCATCCATGGACGCAGAGCATTGTGCATATTACTACTGCTGTAGAGTTTTCAACTTTCATCCCCTGTACTATTTCTCCCTTCCCTTTTCTTCCTTTGCTTGGCTGCTAAGCACGTTGCACTTTTTTTGGCTGCTAATGCACTATGCACTTTATATTGCTCATATACTGCAACATTTGCTTGGTATGTCCCATTTCTACCTTTGTATATGTAGGATGACAATTATGTGTTTAGTAATTTTGAGACTATGGATTATTATGGGGCATGTGCATACGTCATACAGTTATTGACACGTATGAAACTCAGACTGTGGGACTGTTTTGAGGAGATGGCTGTACAACGGCGTGCGTGCTGATTTCTAGCGCGGATTTAATATTTATCTGTATGGCAGGTATTTTCGGACTAGGCCTCTTTTTCATTTATATTTGACAGTCGATACTGTTTAGAGGCATGTTATAGCCCGTTTTACCCCGTACATTGTATCTACAGAGGGAGAACTTTATTATATATTATATATATTTTCTTAACAGACATAGTTGCTATTATCATTATTTTTCACTCTGTTATAGTATCGGAGTGTTGAGACATTTGGCATATTCTGTTTTTCTCATTTAGTGGTGATTTTCCGTATAGTTTCCTCCCTTTGTTATTTCTCTTGCGTTGTACACCGTCTCCTCGACAGTTCCTACATTCATAATTTTCGTGGCACTGGAGGCAGCATTTTTAATTGAAGCATTTACTTAATGCTTAGATGATCAGGGTGTGTACTTTATTTCATTGTACAGAAAAGAATGTGTTGCCTTTTTTATACTATAACATGGCCGCCAAGAGTCTATTATATTTTATTGACTCATGTATAGGGACACTCTATGCACTGTTACCATAGAGTTTGTATAGCGTTTTAAGGAGTCCTTTGTCTGTGTTTTCCCCCACTTACGTGAACAAGCGGTCGGAGTACCGCGAAACGCGTTGTTCTGTTACTTCAGGTTTTCCTTTTCTACATGCACTTTGGATTAATAAAGAACATTTTGTGCTGCCTGGATTTGCTGTCAAGCCCTTCTTTCTGCTTAGATTGGATTCCCTTCACTCAGCTGCTCTTGGGAGTGCAACCCGCTGGTTTTGCCCCCCTCACGGACACAATTTGTGTTTGAATATATATGTATATATATATATATATATATATATATATATATATCCGCCCAGACTGACAGGGTTTATTACTATCGGCACACCGGGGCATCCTCTGAGATGCTAATACTTTTGAAGTATGATATGATATGTAATTTATAACGCGCCTGTACAAAGGTCTTTCTAGGCGCGACAAGACAAGGAGGGGGAAACAGACGGAGGACAAAACAACGATCTTACTAGGCCTTGTGTCATTCAGATCGCGCAGGTGCAGGGGAAAGGGAGAGGGAAGCGCCAGGGGGGAGGGAAGGGAGAAGTGCAGGTAGCTCAATAAGTGCCGGAGGGGGGGAAGTGCAGGCATTCAATAAGTGCAGCCGGAGGGTGGCTCATAAGTGCAGAGAGAGAAGGGACTGTATGGTTACATATACAGGCCCTTAAATGCTGGGGGAGCCCGCAGGCAGTGTGAGGGCAACTGGACATGCAGGAGCCTTGGTTCGAGTTCTGTGGGAAGCCAAGTGACCAGTGTGCGGAGCAGTCAGGGACATCAGCAAGGGAGAGGAAGAGAAAATGAAGAAGCAAAAAGGAAGGTCTTGAGTTGCTTCCGGGAACCAGAGGTGGTTCTACTCAAGTTTGAGAGAGACAGGGAGGCTCTTCTGCGGCCCCAGCCGAGGAAAGAGATCTGCCCCCCACTCTTTGCTTGGGGAAGCGACTGACCCTCAGAGAGTTGGAGGTGGATGAACTGAGAGCTCAAGAAGGAAGATGTTTAGGAAGAGAAAGTTGGAGGTAGTGTGTTGCCAGGCCCCAGAAAGCCTTGTGGACGATGCAAAGGGTCTTGAACTTGATCCTTGCAGCCATGGGGAGCCAGTGAATAGATTTCAGAGATGGAGAAATATGATCCCTGGGCTTGAGGCCAAGGACAAGTCTTGCAGTCTTGTTCTGGATAAATTGTGAAAGGTCGAAGAGTGGAGACAGGCAGATTTTGAAAGAGGCTGTTGCAGTAGTCCAGCCTAGACAGGACCAGACTCTAGAGACAGTAAACTTCTGGGGGAAAGTGAGAAAAGGCTAAATACTTCTGAGGAGGTACAGCTGATAGTGTGACTTTTTAGAGACATAGGAGATGTGAGGAGAGGAAGAAAGGGTGGAGTCGAAGATGACACCAAGGTTCTAAGCCTCACAGGAAGGAGCAGGAAGAGGGTCATGGGTTGGCGGCCAGAGAGAGGAGAGGAGGGAGCAGATGTCACGATGAGGAGGATCTCACTCTTACTGGCATTAAGGCAGAGATTGTTGGTGCACACTATTCCTGAATTGCGGCCAGACAGTCTGGTATGAGAGAAGGATAAGAGGTAGCTGAAGGGAGCCTTAAGTAGAGCTGGGACTTATCTGCATAACACTGACATTTAGAGCAGAAAGTAGAGGAATGAAGGCAGAAGTAAGGTTATAGTCAAGATTAGAGAGCAAGTCTTCACAGGTGTTCAAGAGAGCAGTGTCTGTGCTTCTAGCAACTCTAAAGCCAGACTGGTGGTTGAGGATACAACCAACAGATTCAGTATTCAGATTAAGCTGGGAGAGGGCCAGCTTTTCCAATAGTTTGCCCAGGAAAGGAGTGATAGAGATCGGGCGACAGATAGTAGAAGATGAAGGATCAGCAGAGGGCTTCTTTAGGAGGGGGTGCACAAGGGAGTGCTTAAGGGGGAGGGGAAGGTTCCAGTGGCAAAGGAATGATTGCTGAAATCAGCCAAGGCTGGAGCAAAGGTGTAAATGTGGTCCTTGATGGCTCTGGATGAGCAGGGGAGAACCTGCTTTGACGAGACATTCATAGATTGGACTTGTCTAGAAACCTCGTTTGGGGTGAACAGGAGAAAGGAGGAGGAGGAGGAGGAGGAAGAGCGGCCACAGACAGGCAAGGGGTGGTAGAGGAGGAGGAAAAGGAGGTAGAAGAAGAGGGAGTGGACATAATGTCCTGAGTTTTAGAGGTGAAATGAGAAGACAGGGCCGTGCAGAGGTCCTGGGAGGGAACAGGAGAGGTAGAGACTGCAGCAGGATTGGCCAGCTCCTTGCAGATTTTGGAAAGTTTGGCTGTGTCAGAGTGTGAGTCAGCCAAAGGTGTAGGAGGAGGAGAGAAGGTATTGGCGAAAGCCTCGACTGACACATGCTTCATGGGCCGGATAACCGAGAAGGTAGGTGCAGTGCTGGGGTCGGCCTGGCCTGAGAGGCAGAGAGAGAGGAGGGAGGAAGGGTCAGATTGACCCCTCGGCCTTTTAGCCCATGGCCGGGCCGAGATCGTCCCTGGGGAGTGGGGGCCGGTTTCTGGCCATGCCTGGGACGGTTTGAAAAAACAAAATGATATTTTTTACATTTATTTTCAAAAAGCCTTTCATCCTTCTTAGGTCGATAAATGAGTACCAACACAGGTTGGGTGATATGGTATGTATATTTGTTCTATAAAAAAAGAGCTTAAGCGTAAGTGATATACAATAACATATTATCATTTGGCCTTGGACGTCTGCTTGGATTCACAGAAAATTGACAATATGGATCTATACACACAGATATTAATGATACATATGGTGATCCATTCTTGTATGAAATCTATATCACATTAGTGAAATCATGACAATTCTTTTCGTAGTGTACTTAGGAACAATGCCATTTGATGCCACTTCCTGTTTTGTCAAGGGGTGAAAGGTCCCGTTTCATTGCTTCCCAGCATGTCACTTTGGGGTGGGGTCAAATAACATCACATCCGGTGATGTCATCAGAGGTCAAGGGTCATTAGGCAAGTGGTGGGCCACTTTCTTGAGGCGAGGGGTGGGCCACTTTTTTTTGGGTGACTGGGCCTATTTCTTGTCCCAGTCCGACCCTGGTGGGAGGAAGGGAGAAAGTGGTCACTCCAAGAGAGAGGAGTGGTGAGAGGGTTAGAGAGGGGGAGGTCTGAGAAGATCAGAACATCCAGGGTGTGCCCTGCAGAGGGAGTCAGGCCAGAAGGAAAAATAGAGAGACAGAGAGAGAGAGTCGCAGAGGTTGCAAAAGAGCCCCGCAGAGGGGATAGGAGCGTCCAGGTGGATGAAGTTGAGAGGTAGAGGCAAGGACGGAGGAGCAGAGGTCAGCCCACTCAGAGAGGAAAAGGGTGACCTGGCGTGGCCACAGTGAGAGAGAGGCCAGGAGAGATAGAGAGCCTGCAGACCAGGCATTCAGGGGAGGAGTAGTCCTGCATTGGAATAACAGAGGCAGAGATCCACTCTGGGAAGGTGAAGGCTACACCCCTGCCGGGACGGTTGGTTCTGGGTGCGGAGAGGCTCTTGTAGTCATCAGGAAGGAGAGTGTCAAAACTTGTGACAGAGCTGGCCGTGAACCAGGAGACGGCAGATGTCAGAGGAAGGTTTGACAGCGGAGCGAGAGTTGAGGGTAGCGATGTGGAACAGGTTGCTATCTCTGAAAGACTTCCGTGGTGGGGTACAGGCAAGAGGTACACCCTGCGAAAGTGTTGAAAGTGTCCGAGGGTGGGCAGAGGAGCAAGGAAGATATGTCAGGGTAGACAGAAAGGAGGAAGAGAGTGCCAGAGAGGTGGCAGAGAAAGGAGGTGGCAGAGAGGCAAAAGAAGCAGCGCAGGGTGCCAGAAAGGTGGCGGAGGAAGGAGGCGGCAAAGGAGCCAGAAGAAAGGAAGTTGATAAGGTGTGGGAAGCGTCTAAGAAAAAGGAGGAGATTGGCCTGAGGGCCCTGGACCAAGATGGTGCCATTTAAGTAGACATTAATGATGGTCTCAGAGGAGTGGAAGGGGGCCACAAGGGCCTCCCACCGGGTGCCACCATTAATGGGAGAAGAGGAAATAGGAGAGAGAATAGAGACCATATGGGGGGACCATAGGTCTGGAGAGGTGTAGGAGGAGGAGAGAAGGTATTGGCGAAAGCCTCGACTGACACATGCTTCATGGGCCGGATAACCGAGAAGGTAGGTGCAGTGCTGGAGTCGGCCTGGCCTGAGGGGCAGAGAGAGAGGAGGGAGGAAGGGTCAGATTGAGAGGGACGACAAAGAGGATGTTGGTAAGGGTTTCTCTGGAGGAAGCAGTGGTGTAGGTATCAGCGATAGGGAGGCCTGGGTTGGAGACCAGGATGTCCCTTTTGAACTTCTTCCCGCCAGACTTTGTGAGAGGGATAGAATAGTCGATAGAATAGCAGTTAGAGAAGATTGGTGAGACAGAGAGCACCATAGAGGTTGCAAGGCTGAAAGGGGGGGGGGGCAGAGGAGCTCAAGTGGAGGGAGGGGCAGAACAGGGGGCAATCAGGCGGGAGGCAAGGGAGGGAAACATAGGGAGGGGTGCACAACACAGAACACGAAACACCAGACAATCATTTGAATGCAGAACCTTCAATAGAGCATGAAATCAGATGCAATACAGAACCTTCAACAAAGCACAATAAACAACAAGGAACCTAGACGTAGGGAATGCAGGCAATGCAATACAAGACGGTAGAGAAAAGCACCCAACAAGAAATACCAGAGCTACGAAGTCATAAGAATACAGAACCTTCAACAGAGCACAAAAACAGATGCAATACAGAACCTCAACAAAGCACAATAAAAAACAAGGAACCTAGAAGTACGGAATGCAGGCAATGCAATATAAGACTGTAGGGAACAACAACGAACAAGAAGCACCGGAGCTACGAAACCAGAAGTATACAGAACCTTCAATAAAGCATGAAATCAGATGCAAAAGTATGTTTTTTTCAAAGGGAGATGGGCTCCATGCACATTGCGTGTGCCCAATCCCCCGTCATAAAAAGACACAAAAATGTCAGCTGCCATGGAAAATATAAAAGTGGATACATCCCTTTTCTATTTCCATGGTGGGAAGTTGGCGACCGAGACGACGGAGATCGGGAGGAGAGCAGGAAAGTGGGGTTGGGTGGAAGTAGACTGAGAGATTCTATGGGGGGATGATAAAGGTAAAGGATGAGGTGTGCCAAAAACATATGGTGGACACCTGATGGGAGGCACTCAGTGTCAGAGAGAATTTGGGTAGTTACTGTGGGAGTTCACCCTCATTTCCAGCCACCAGATTTGCCAGACACAATCCCTTGGGTGCTTATGTGATACATGTTGCAGCTTTTCTACTGTTTTCCCTTTTTGCTTACAGGGCATTAAGTTGCTGACAGAACCAATCAGTATATTTTTTATTCATGTTGGTTATCGTAACTGATTTAATGTTTTAGCCTTATAGACCCGCCACCAAGTTATGGCTCAAGGCGTAACCAAGGGCCATACGTTGGGGTAAAGTCCTCATCCTAAGTGATAACGACCCTGTGAGTCTGGCAGGAGAGTCCAGCCTCGCCCCTCCCTCTGCTGGTTTGGTTCATTGTGCTTGCTGCTGCTAGATCCTGTGTGCTGTTCTCCTTTCAGCTGTGAGGCACTCCTATATATCCTCAAGGAGGCGCTTAGTGCTAGCGCCTAAGTCTGGCAGGAGAACCCAGTCCCGCCCCTCACTCTGCTGGTTTGGTTCATTGTGCTTGCTGCTGCTAGATCCTGTGTGCTGTTCTCCTTTAAGCTGTGAGCCACTCTTATGTATCCTCAAGGAGGCGCATAGCGCCGGAGCGTTAGTCCGGCAAGAGAGTCCAGTCTCACTCCTCACTCTGCTGGTTTGGTTCATTGTGCTTGCTGCTGCTAGATCCTCTGTGCTGTTCTCCTTTAAGCTGTGAGCCACTCTTATGTATTCTCTAGGAGGCGTGTAGCGCCGGCGCGTGAGTCCGGCAGGAGAATCCAGTCTCGCCCCTCACTCTGCTGGTTTGGTTCATTGTGCTTGCTGCTGCTAGATCGCACCGGCGTGTGAGTCCGGCCGGAGAGTCCAATCTGGACCCTCACTCTGCTGGTTTGGTTCATTGTGCTTGCTGCTGCTAAATCCTGTGTGCTGTACCCCTTTAACCTGTGAGCCACTCCTATATATCCTCAAGGAGGCGTGTAGCGCTGGTGCATGAGTCCGGAAGGAGTGTCCAGTCTTCCCGTCACTCTATTGGTTTGGTTCTTTGTGCTTGCTGCTGCTAGATCCTGTGCTGTTCTCCTTTAAGCTGTGAGCCACTCCTATATATCCTCAAGGAGGAGCGAAGCACCGGCGCGTGAGTCTGGCAGGAGAGTCCAGTCTCGCCCCTCACTCTGGTGGTTTGGTTCATTCTGCTTGCTGCTGCTAGATCCTGTGTGCTGTTCTCCTTTAAGCTGTGAGCCACTCAAGGAGGCGCATAGCACTGGCACGTGAGTATGGCAGGAGAGTCCAGTCTCGCCCCTCACTCTGCTGGTTTGGTTCATTCTGCTTGCTGCTGCTAGATCCTGTGTGCTGTTCTCCTTTAAGCTGTGAGCCACTCCTATATATCCTCAAGGAGGTGCGCAGCGCCGGTGCGTGCATCCAATCTCGCCCCTCCCTCTGCTGGTTTGTTCATTGTGCTGGCTGCTGCTAGATCCTGTGTGCTGTTCTCTTTTAAGCTGTGAGCCACTCCTATATATCCTCAAGGAGGAGTCTAGCGTAGGCACGTGAGTCCAGCGGGAGAGTCCAGTCTCGCCCCTCACTCTGCTGGTTTTGTTCATTGTGCCTGCTGCTGCTAAATCCTGTGTGGTCTTCTCCTTTAAGCTGGTAGACCACTCCTATGTATCTTCAAGGAGGTGGATAGCGCCGCTGCATGAGTCCGGCAGGAGAGTCCAGTCTTGCCCCTGACTCTGCTGGTTTGGTTCATTGCGCCTGCTGCTGCTAGATCCTGTGTGCTGTTCTCCTTTAAGCTGTAAGACACTCCTATATATCCTCAAGAAGGTGCGCCCTGTTACGCCGGTGGCTCGACAGACTCTAGCAAGACTGTGTCTGTGAGACTCTCCGTTGGATGATGGCAACCGCTGTCTGCATTACGGCTGAGCAAATGGGGCCTCACACTCCGTAGCAACAGCGACTCCAAAATAACTGTGCGGTGGAGAAAACAAATGAACTACTTAAGACTCTTGAGGTGAGTGAAATCACTACCTCTGAAACATTGTATTCTCCACATCTACCACAAACTCTGCATGTCACTAATACAACAAAGCTTGATGAACTGACGCTGAACTTCTCGAGGCCGGTAGTGTGTTCGAACAAGTTAGAACAGTGGAGGCAACATCAGAGGTAATATTGCTGGGTCATGACGTGGTGATTGAAATAAACACACACCTGTCGCATGGAAAAGAGGAAACTTCCTCTGAAACAGGTGTAAATACTAGGTTTGACTGTGTGCTGACGACGGGCGCAGTGCAAAACCATAGAGTAAGCCCGCATCCAGCATCTGCATACAAAAGCACAAAAGAATGTATCACTGACCTCGTTGTAACAATAGCAAAGATGTTGGAAAATAGTGCGCCTGAACAAAACGCAATTGAAAACATCTGCAATGGCAAGCTAACTGCTGGGGAGTATGAAGAAAGTGAAGAGTGCTATCCGACTAAGAAAGACGATCGCGACGCACGATTAGCAGCAAGACTAACTAGACATATCACAGAAATTACAGAACGGCTTACTGAAAATTCCACTCAATTCTCCTTTGCGGAAGACAAACAAAGCAAACCAAAACATTCCCATTTCAACTCCCGTCTGAAACAGTGAAACACTACCACAACCAAAATCCCTTAAATCATGGGGAGACTTAAATGGGCCAGGACGTGAGTTGCACAATGCTGACACAAATGGTTTGTCGTCTGCGTCTACTAGCCCAATACATGAAATGGCAACACAGTCGACCATTCCAATTATTCATCAAGCTCACTAACAGCTTATCCACAAAGCGAACATCATTCACAAAGTGAAATTAACAGACACAAGGCGCAGTAGTTAGTAGCACACCAATGTGATGGCTGCATGACATAATTAAAGTACTCCTGCTCCGGTAGTAAGTTATTACGTTCATTGTCTCAGGTTCATTTAACTCACCAGGTTAACACAAGACACGATGGGACGACAGAAACACTGGCTCCCCAGACTCCTGCAGCCACCTCCGCTCACTCCAGCTCTAACTATCAACCTGAGTCTAGCGCTGCAGTACAGATCACATCACAATCACCTGCACGCACATCACACACGCGCCCAACCCCATGCACGCGTTCATGACATATCCTTCTCTCTTATACACCAACAAAACAAATGAGTGAAACACTAGCCAGCAATGTTCCACACACCATGGCAACATTAAACACTCTAGCCCTATCACCAAGTGGCCAACTAAGCAACAGACCTGAAGCACAAAGGAAGTAGACAAAGCCTTCGCTGAACCTAACCAGACCACCACAACTGGCCAAGATATGGTACCAAAGTAACTAACAACAATACCATTCTCAACAACCTGCTCCCACCTAGCATGGTATATATATATATATATAACTCCCTTATTCACCCAACCAAGTAGCCCCACATACCAAGCTCCACTCAAGGCTAACAAACACTAACTCCAACCCCTCTGAAAATCCCAAAAACAAATACAAACAAGGAAGAGACCCACCGAATTTGATAGAAGAGCCTAACAATCCCCCAATCTGTCCCATGAACATGGACACTCGAGAACCAAAAAAAAAACTTAACAACCACCAGTCTCAAGCTCTACCGCAAAGCCCCAGGCCTGCCACACCTGGAACGCTCTGCAACCCCACCCAGGGGACCAAACTAACAACCCACGCCATCAGTGCACCTTTCTCCTTCCGCCCTAGTCTGCCCTCCAGGGCCTCAGGCCTGCCACGCCCAAGCGCAAACCAGCTCACCACGAGCACACCCAGCACTTCCTACCACGTCAATCGGGAACCCAACTCCACACCACCAATACCACCAATTAAACGCACACAAAAAGTAACACCTACAACCTAAGCCATCAATGCACCACATAACATGCCTCCCACAGCAACCGTTTAGATGCTACTAACCCCAACGTCAATGCTACCACATTCCAAGAATCAAAACCAAAGAAGTACCCCTAAAACCTAAAACATCCCACCAATATCAGTTGCACAACCGCAACATAACACCCTAAATGGAAAACTCCTTTGCACCTAAACCAGAAAATGCCACCATATCAGTTGCACAACCACAAATAGACACCCTCAATGGCAAACACCTCTGCAACTGCAACCAACAGCAAAACAAAACAACTTTAGCAAGCCCCTGCTCAAGCTATACCAATCGCAGCCATACCCCATACAGCTGCACGACTATACATTACCCAACCAGCGGCTCAACATTGAACACCTGAACACTGTGCACCGTGTTGGTAAGGAAATAGACAAAATTTGACTGAAATACATATAATCATGTATCCTCCCCCCAACCACATGTCCAAAATCCGCCCCAACCCGTGAATCCCTTAACACGGAAAATACATTATCTCTGCACATTAATCCTTAATGTTGACAGAGCCAAAAGGTGCTGTCACCGATCTTCAGTGCGTTTCCACCTCAGAAACCCAGCACCGACCGTAGGTTAAAAAAAATAAAATAAACACCAGAACAAAATTGAGTAAACCAAATTTTCCCCAAGCTTTGTCCCAAATCTTGATAATTCAGCCCAAAAAACAAAATGAACCCAACCAAAGTTCCAGGGCAGTCATTACCCGACCCCATACCTGAAAATAAAATAGCACATTATATACAGTATGGTGTTTCATTTCATAAACACAGGACCTAACCCTTGGCTACAACATAAACATAACATCCACACGACCACAGCCGCCACAACTAGCTCCCTAACCCAGGGATTGAAACACCTAACCCCTAACGGACGGGCCACACACGAACATAAACGCACACACAGTAAAACATTCCAAGCATACCAACATAACCAAGGCCCGAACAACACCTACCTCCCCGGAGTCACTTGGGGAATCATAGTGCAATAAAGCCTCCTCCAGGATCCCCACGCAGCCCCTGTACATCACCGAAACTGTTCCATAAACACGGATTCCCACCATCTTCAGGATACCATTGGACCGAAAACTTACCACCCAAACCACCCCTGCACCAACGCCTTCTTTCCGACGTGCTTCCCGGCCTGTGCACAGACCATTGACCAGCGCCTCCATTGCTCCGACCTCCCTTCGCCGTCATGGTGAGCATATTTCGCATGGACCACTTTCCATACGGACCACACTGGCTATGACCACCGTCGAGGCTAACAATGCCCTCCATAGCCAGCAACGTTATAGTTAGGCACTGCGCACTCTTTGTTCCTTCACAGTACCGCCAAATAGTGCGCTTCTGTTAGGATTAGCCTTCCTTTCTATGGTTCACCTTCTGTATGCTGTATGTATGTGGTGATGTCATTAGTGGAATGCATGAGCTAGCGTGGAGTGTTTGTGTATGAATGGGTTCTAACCCAGGCAGTTGATCTAAGGAAGCCTGGGTGGTGGGAGCCAGTGGGTTTCTCTCATGATTTCCTCCTATCTCCTTATGGACTTGATGAGACCTGATTTGTACCTGTAACTGAAGAACCTGAATAAAGCAACCATTAAGCATACCTGCAACTGTATCCTGATTATATCACTATGACCCAGACCGGGTCATAACAATTGGCGACGAGGTCTGGTCTTGGAGGGGACTGGATATGGATGGACCCTTAAGGCAACAAGGCAACAGGTACCTGTGTGTGTGGTCCAGGATAAAGAGAAAGGAGATACTGCTGTGGGGGGTGCAGAGCAAGAGGGAAGCTGAAGTGAGAGACTGTACAAGGAGAGGGAACCCACTGCCCCCCATGGTCCAAGAAGAGTCCCACCACCCAGGGCTGAGAAAGTGACAGTGCCTTGGTAGGCGCAAGGACAGCCACCTAGGGCGGAGTAAAGCAGGCTGTACTGGTAAGCATCCAGGTTTCAGCAAGAGTGGCATCCAAGGCAGTAAAGCAGGCTGTCCCGGTAGATTGTGAAGAGAGTATCCTGCCAAGCACTGTGCCTCCATTAGGCAGCAGTTCACAAGAGTAATGTTGCCCTTAAACTGGAGAGCGAAGTGGGCCCCAGGGCAGAAGATAGAAAGGGTGCTGCGTCTAGAAGAGTGATCGCTGAGTGAAGTTGTGAATGCTGGAAGTTGCTGTTTCCGCCGGCCGCGACAACCGAGGGGGCTGTTTGGAGCTGCGGAGCTCCGTGAGGTCTGGAGGACAGAGGCTGACTGGTGACGTCATGTGAGCATCAGTAGGATATGGCAATCAGATGGAATGATCATTCTACTTACATTCGCGCTAGGAAGTTCGTTACGGTTGGTGTTGCTGGCGCTGATGATACGAGGTGCAATGAGGAGACCAGTGAGAATGAAGAGTGACTTTGGAGTAAGGCACCTTAAAAAACGTCATAACGTGACCAGGAAGCGATCTTCGTTAAGTTTGTAGACTGTAGAGCAGTCACGGGGCAATTCTCGGGAGGCAGCCAAAACATATGAGGATAAGTGGGAAGCAGACCGCTAGGAGCGTACCTGTGTGGAGCGGCTACAATAGTTAACAGCTGCTCCTCAGTGGATTAAGCTGTTTTTGATGTCTAGTTGCTCCATCTATATGGTAAAAGATTTTTGAAGCTGATTTTTTATACTCATTATGGACGCTATGCAGCTCCCATTGTTTTGTCAAACCGATGAAAATGAAAATACCAAGGTTTTGAAAATTGCACTGCATCGTGGGGCGTAAATGACTAAATTAAGTGTTCTCTCCTGTACCTTAGTAATGTCATTTGAAGCATTACCTTGAACGGAAGGTTGTTGCGGATGCGTGGGTGATTGGAGGTGCAATTGTGGTTTAGGGATTAACATGTTAGTGTTTAACCAATTTTGAGGCATTGCAGGAGGGTCAGCTTTGGACTTTTAAAAATCGCAATGAGTGTGGAGGTTTACACTCTTAATAACATTTGCTGAAATGTGCAGAGTGTATTAAGTTACATTCTTTAATCATATGACAAGGAATTCATAAAGGTTAGGTTAGATGCAAGTTTGCGTATTTGTGCTGATGACTGGGTAACAATTTGTGGGGTGTGTTAAAAGGAATTGATTTGTATGCTGCCTAATATGTAGTGTTTAATGATGTTGAGGATTTGCAGCTTGTAGCGTTGTGTCATGGATTGGACAACATGGACTTATAGATTTTGACTCTACAGACATTACTTCAGAGTAATGTCAAATTGATGTATTTGCTTTTGCTAAGTGAATTGTAGGAACATGTTCTTTTGATATGAGTGTGGGTAGGGCCCTGCCCGCACTCCACAATTTTCACCTCCTAATAACCAACATGTTTTTTTCTTAAGTGTTGAGTGGTTATGCTGCGAAACTGTTTGAAGATGCATGGCGTGCATGTAACCAGTGTGAAGTGTGTGTGCTCTGACTGGTTGTGGTTATTCTAGTGACTCTGCGGAGTCATTGTCTAGGTGACTAGTGGTAGTCTAGTCAAGTGGCTCAGAGGAGTCTTGATAGTGATTTGTGTGACTAGTGGTAGTCTAGTCATGTGGCTCACAGGAGTCTTGATAGTGATTTGTGTGACTAGTGGTAGTCTAGTCAAGTGGCTCAGAGGAGTCTTGATAGTGATTTGTGTGACTAGTGGTAGTCTAGTCATGTGGCTCACAGGAGTCTTGATAGTGATTTGTGTGACTAGTGTAGTCTGGTCAAGCAGCTCTGCGGAGTCTTGATAGAGATTTGTGTGACTAGTGGTAGTCTGGTCAAGCGGCTGCGGAGTTGTGATGGTGAATTGTGTGACTAGTGGTAGTCTGGTCAAGCGGCTCTGTGGAGTCATGGTAGTGAATAGTGTGACTAGTGGTAGTCTGGTCAATCGGCTCTGCGGAGTCTTGATAGTAATTGGTGAGGCTCTGCGGAGTCATGATAGTAATTTGTGTGGCTTTGCGGAGTCATGATGGTAAATTGCGTGGCTCAAGAGGAGTCAGGGTAGTGATTTGTGTGGCTCAGAGGAGTCAGGATAGTGTTTTGTGCTGAGCCATGATGGTGAGTGATTGATTATTATTGTTTTTACTTGAAGTGTTGCTTCTGGGGTCATTCTGGATTTTGTTCTGGGTGGTTCTGGGAGCATGGCAACAGAACATCTTGGTAGTGGGGTTACCTGGTTGCTCTTAGTAGCCATGAGGGCTCGAGGTGTCTGGCCAACTCCTCGAGGAAGTATGGTGGTATGGTTGACTGGTTCTCCACTGGTTGCCTCTGTTCTCCGTGTTGCTATGAATGTTGAGTGGTTGAGGATGAGTCAAGTGAGTGTGTTTTGGTTGATTGGAGGCGCCTGTCTCTTTAGTTGCCATGAGTCTACGGTCTGGTGTAGTAGGTTAGACATGTTCCTTGTAGGTGTGTAGCGGACTTCATGCCAGCCCGTATAGGTGGCCGTTTGTGCTCAGGTGTGGCAGTCCTGAGGTCTACCAGTGGCAGTGGTGGACGGGAGGTGTTTTGTTTCCTCAGGTTGTGTATGGAATGCTGGTTAGTAGCCCAGAGGGGCAGGTCTGTGTTCCAGCGGTGCAGGCTGGTGACCCGTTGGTGGCGGCGACGGGTGGAAGGTGATGCGTGATTTCTTGAAGGACAGAAGTTTTGTTGTTTAGTTGGTGGGGTGCCGCTACCTGATTGTTAGTTACGCCTGTTTGTCCAGCTGTTAATTTCTTGGTCTTTTAGAGTGACTGGCAGGGCATCGATGCTTGAGGCCCTTCCAATGGTTAGGTGTGATGACCGCTTTAGGTCACGGTGTGCTTGAGGTGTGAGACTGGATTGATTGGGATTGTAAGGGAAGGAGGTGTTAGGATTAGCCTTCCTTTCTATGGTTTGTAAGGGAAGATGTTAGGATTAATCTTTCTTTGCATGGTTTGTAAGGGAAGGAGGTGTTAGGATTAGCCTTCCTTTCTATGGTTCACCTTCTGTATGCTGTATGTATGTGGTGATGTCATTAGTGGAATGCATGAGCTAGCGTGGAGCGTTTGTGTATGAATGGGTTCTAACCCAGGCAGTTGATCTAAGGAAGCCTGGGTGGTGGGAGCCAGTGGGTTTCTCTCATGATTTCCTCCTATCTCCTTATGGACTTGATGAGACCTGATTTGTACCTGTAACTGAAGAACCTGAATAAAGCAACCATTAAGCATACCTGCAACTGTATCCTGATTATATCACTATGACCCAAACCGGGTCATAACAGCTTCTGACTGGGACTGTCCTGGGTACTGCAAGTCCCAAAATGCACTGAAGCAAATCAACTTCCGGAAACAAACGGAGCGGCTCCTATGACACCCCTTGACAAATGACTTTCCTCCGCCAATCAGGAGCAACTGGTCATGAACGTTGCCTCCCCGCCCCTTAGCAACATGGGCGGTACACCGACCAGTCGAGTGAACAAAACCTCCTGACCGTCAGTCAAAACAGAGTCTTAAACAGGCCAATCGAGCAAAACGGAATACAGCTTTGCCACCAGGCTCTGCACTACCTGCTGGACAGCGACTCCAATTTGCCCAGTATCCGTCACCCTCTCTCCTGAGCCCCACCACATAGAACTTTGACCGCCGTCACTTGCAGGCAACCGCCAACCGCCTCTGCTGACAGCGGCGTTATATGTAGCAGCACCACAGCTGCCTCTAAAACGACCTGGGGTGTGGGGAATACTAACGGGGGGCGGTGTCCTGTCTCAGCTGCACCCCCCACAGTAGCGGTGAGATGGTTACACACGTGTCTCCTTTTAAATCCTCGTTGCCAGGGACGTAATTAAAGTACTCCTGCTCCGGTAGTAAGTTATTACGTTTATTGTCTCAGGTTCAGTTAACTCACCAGGTTAACACAAGACACGATGGGCCGACAGAAACACCGGCTCCCCACACCCCTGCATCCACCTCCGCTCACTCCATCTCTAACTGTCAACCTGAGTCTCACGGTTGCAGTACAGATCACGTCACAATCACCTGCATGTACATCACACAAGCGCCCAACCCCATGCACGCGATCATGACACTGCACTCTCAATTTCGTTGGCCAATTTTCTAAAGTTGTATGAATCCATCAATGATAGTATGAAGGACCATGACACACTACCCATGATGATGCACTCAAAACTGATATTCTTAGAAGCTTTCACTTCAAATGTACAAAACAGACTCGACCGTGAGGCAGAAACATCAGCAATGTGGCAAGCATGGTTGTGTGATTTGGCCAGGGGCCACCTCCCAGAAAAAAATCAATATGATGGATGCTCTAATCCTCAAAATGGATAAGGACAAATGTAAATGTGATGTTGACTCAAAGGTTACCAGAAGAAATTGAGAAAAATGGTCTAAGTACTGGACCAGAAATCGCCATCCAAGAAAAAATCAGCCATGTTGTTAATTTTCATGTCAAAGCTTTAACGGGGCGACACAACACAAGGAACTACCCAGTATCCTGAGATGCACTGAGACTAATGCCACTGCTGACAAGCCTGCAAATGAAGTGCCAGAGGTCTCGAAGGCAAAGGAGCCCCGGCCTGCGGTGCTGGTTATAAACGAAAGACCATTGACCACGCACAAAGGAACCTCCCTGCCTCTGATAGATCAAACAAAAAAAACAATGCATGTGATGTAATGGAAAGATCGGCAAGGACTGCCACCTTTAACATTAGTGGTCAACTTGAGACTCGACAACCTGATGAAGTATTTGTAATTGTTAAAAGACCTCAGTCAACTATCGCTGAGAAGGAAAGTCAATGTAAAGAATTAAGCTCCCTAACCATGAAAAAGAAATAAAAAATACTTGAGGAGGCCCTAAGTCTAGAATAAATGGCTCAAGAGCATTTCTTAGAAATCTTACTACGCCTCCTCAACACACACGACTCTGTGATATCAACAAAAGTGCCAGTAATGTAAGGTCCTTAAAGGGACAAGAGCAAATTGAAAATGACCAGACCGTATCACGTCCTGTCACAGTTGCTAGCATACATCTTGAAACTGAGGTTAATAATCCTGTTCAGGAGTGTTGCGAAGTGACTAGTATAGAGGACGAAGACCTCTTGGAGGATTGATCCCAGTATTTGGATGGAACTAAGATACCCTTGGAAGCCTATAAGAAACGTCATCGGAATTACAACACAGATCGTGTATATCAACCTCATCTCTGTCTGACAGAAAACTTGAGACAAAACGGTGTCTGCAAAATATTGATGGTTTCAGAGAACAGCAAATGGTCAGTTCACCGAAAATTCTTAACACTATCACAAAAACATTGGCAGCTGCAATCCAACCTAAAGCTCACTCACACGCAGAAACCGATAATTAGCAAAGTGAGTAACACGAAATCCCTCAATCCAAAAAGACCTTGCGACAGAAACCAAGCTAAGTCACGATACCCTGATAGGACGCCGAGACAAAAAATAAATCCAGCTGTAAATCTGGGGAAATTAATTTGGAAAATAAATTGACTCCAAGAAATGAAGTTAATTTAAATCGAAGAAATGTCCCTCGCTCAGAACAATTGCCTCGGATGACATTGCAATGGTAGAGTACATGAAAGAATCAAGAACTGACTGGGTCATCTTACATGTGAAGTCACAGCTAGTCAAAGATTCTCTAATGGATGCCAAACCAGCACTTCTTCCATTTGGCTTTGATCTGAGAGACTTCACATCTCAGACTAATGATCGACAACAAAATGAACAATTTAATCCAAAAAGCGCATCCAAAAATTCTACTTTAGTGCGGGCAGATTCAAGATGTGCAAAAAAAACAGACACTCAAAGGGGGCCGCTGACTGTCACCTTTAATAACAAAATTGCCAAGAGTCGTTTGGTGGTAGAAGGCGGAGGCTATTCTGCCAATTGGAAAGAAACTTCAAATTGGTCTTGGCTAACCAGAGCCTTGTCGGCTTCGAAAAATCATTAGCTAGGAGAAATTTAATCCAAGGCGTGTGGAACCTTTGTCTCTTGGAACACCAGAGGCTTTAAACACCTGTTCAACAATAAAGCGTTGAACCTGGAAAGCCACCATATTATCTGTTTACAAGAAACCTGGCTTTGTGCTACAACATCACGGGAAGGGTATGCAATACTGCTAAACCCTGCGTCAAAAGGACGATGAGGAAGACCCTATGCAGGTCTAATAACTATGGTAAAACACAGACCAGGTTTGGCAATTGTCAAAAGTGAAAATCCCAATCCCTTCGTCCAGCTGACCATTCACCAGCATGATCATACTGTGGTCTTAAACTTGTATTGGAACCCTGCCATGATCACAACACAAAGGCTCGTATAAAGTGTGAATAACATAATAGACTAGTGTTATATAGAGCTAAGGAACCCACATTTCATTATTTGTGGAGATCTGAATACGAAATGATGGAGATGGCAAGCCGTTAAACTTATCGCCCAAAAAAACTGCTAAATGCTTAACGGGCAGACTGTTGGAGACATTCCGGGAAAATCAACTTGGAAAATAAATTACATCTTCTCCACCCTAGACTATGTGTGGAGCTCTCGAAAGTTCTTACACAACATTGAGCGCCTTAATATCACCCCAATGGAAAGTAGCGATCATGATTCCCTGACCTTGTCCTGGAGTATCTGGAGTGAAAAGCCAATAATGCATCTGCTGGGTACAATTACAGTAAACCAAGGGTGAAATCCGTTTAAAATTGCCCAAAGTGACATAATATCAATAACTTCAAAATACTTAGATCTCCTTGCGGCAAGAAATGCGGGTCTATCCTACCTTCCTCTTTAATCAAGCTACGAGTTAGCAAAGACAGGGTTTAAACAGCCCTACCTGAAACCCAAGTCACGGTACAGCCCTGCCGTGGTGGAACAGAAAAAAATGCTTAGAGCAGATCTCAAATAAATAAAGAGAGGTCCAAAGTCAACAATGAATGAAGCTACAAAAAAAAGAAAACAGCGTTACCGAAACTGGATACGCTCAAAGCCAACTGCAAGTCAAACTCAAGGGACGCTTAATCTATCATAAATCAGATAACCGTCATGCAACAGGCCATCTTAAGTAATGGGGTTACAGAAGGACTTTGGGTGGATCACTTTTCTAAAGTTTTTGCTGAAACAAAAGGAAATACTAACAAGGAACTAAAGGAAATTATTAAACCATGATGAGATCAGCAATGCAATAAAAAATCTAAAGCAATCGCATGCGGCTGGGCCTGATGACCTGTATATAGCATGCTAGAAAGGCACAGGAACATTGGTCTGTCTTCATTTCGGCACTATTCAATCAAATTATCACCACCGGTGAGATTCCCCCCTCTTGGACAACTGCCATCATTGTCCCAATATTTAAAAAAGGAGATAGAGCGGAGCCAAAGAATTACAGACCTATAGCGCTGCTGAACGTAATGGGCAAATTGTTTGCGTCCAACCTCCAAAAATGACTCACAACCTGGGCCAAAAGAGAAAACATCATGCACCGAGACAAACAGGGTTTACAAAAGGGGTTGGGACAGAACGTAATCTTTTCTTTCTAAATTTAATAAAACTACAAACCATCAAAACTAAGTCCAACTTAAATTTGGCATTTATTGATCCACAGCAGGCCTTTGATAGCATGAGCAGAGCCAAATTATGGGCCAAACTGTGCACTTGGAATTGTCCTAAAGACCTTCTACAAGCAATGAAGGCCTCCATACCAACACCACCATACAGATCAGACTAAAGGTGCAAGGAGAACTGTCACGAGAAATCAGGACTGAGAGAGGAGTCAAACAGGGCTGTCCACTGGCATCTATACTGTTCAATGTATACTTGGCAGATCTACCAGCAACATTTAAAACAAATGTGAAAGATTTTCTACCAAGAATCAATGGCTAGCACATCTCATGGATCATATATGCAGACAATTTGGTTCTCATAGACCAGACAGATCAGACCAAAATCGTGCTTCAGCGGAAACTAAACCAGCTTCAACAATATATGAATGAAAATGAGCTAGTGATAAATTGCAAGAAATCTAAAATCATAAGCTTCAGACATGCGAATGCTAAAACACAAGGAACTTTCAGATGGAAGCTAAGAAGTGACCACCTGGAAGAAGTGGACTCTATCCGTTACCTGGGCATCATCCAATATAACAAAAATATTGGAGAAAGACCCTGGGTGTTAGAACTACAATCTAAAGTGAAAATGCTTGCTACTCAAGGTGCAATGCTACATGCACGATTGTCAAATCTTGCAACCCTGGTTCCCTTTTCCAACTCCTCCTCACCTGAATCTCCGTCGAATTCTTCTCGGAGTTCCGTCTTCTCTTTCTTTCGTGTCTTTCTGATTTCTTTACTCCTTCTTTGATGCAAGTACGGGCGTGACTCCCCGGAGGCCACCGTGACCGGATAGGAACCAAATCCCAGGAGCCTCCCAGGAGCCAACCCGCTGTTCCAGGGAAAAAGCCATAGGCTAAAAAACCCTGTGTGAATGGTCTTCTTGAGGTTGGATAGAAGAGTAGAAGCAAGTCCAGTTCCTTCTTCGGTGTAGATGATCGAGTAGCCGGTGGTGCCGAAGGTACTGAGGCACAATAGAAGCACAGGAAACTGGTCTGAAGGTAGAAGAACGCCAATGCAGCCATACCACAAACTGATGAATAGTAGACTAGAAAGTCTTTAACAAGAGAGAAGAAACTCAAGGCGAAAGAAATGGAGTGAGTAGAAAAGAAACGGTAGTCAGAAAGAAAGATAAACAAGGTAATAGCAGGAAGGAAAAGTACAGGGGCTGAGGAGTTAAGTACAACCTGAAAGTGCGATTAACAGGGATCAAACCATTAAGAGAAAAAAGCTACCCAAAAATAGTACTTATACCTCTGTGTAAGATAGTGAATGAAGAGAGAGGAAAAGCAACAGGAAGAAATAACAGGTAGCAAAATATTCAGCAACACAGCGCTGGTAAGGTACGAAAGTACTAAGACACAACGCATCGGAGCACTGGTGCATTGTGCGTAAATACGTGCTGACGGCCATCTTGGATAATGCATAGACCGCTACACGAAGTTTCCAGCATCCATGTTAGGTGTACTTCCATCGGTTCCAAACCTTCCAAGGTCGATGCATTACAGTATGCCCCCTTCGATGTCGGACACCACCTGGTTTATTCGGAAACAACCTGTGAAACTTCTGAACAAGTTTTGGAGCACTTATATGGGTTTTGGGCTCCCAGGTTCTCTCTGATCTGGGATACCCCTTCCAGTGTACTAGGTGCAGCAAGATACCCTGTTGATAATGTGAATCAACCAATCTGTCCACTTCGTACTCCTTGGTTTCTTTGGGATCTACTACACTTGTCTTCTTAATACTCCTCTGATAAGGATCTTCTACATAAGCCTTTAGTAAGGAAGTATGGAATACCGGGTGTATTCTCTTGAATCGAGGTGGTAGTTTCAACTTGTAGGCAACAGGATTGATTTTAGCCTCAATCTTGTATGGACCGATATATCTTGGAGAAAATGTGCCCACACGTGTCCAGCGAGGTAAGTACCTGGTGGATAGCCATACCATTGAACCAGGACCCCATTGAGGATTGGGTCTTCTCTGTAAAGCCAATTGATGGTTCTGTTGTATTTTGAACACTGCCTCGTCTACAGCCGGAGCCTTGGTCCTTCCGGCTGTATTGGGGGGTAGAAAATGCGGATGATAACCATAGGTACACTGAAATGGACTCTTTCCAATAGCTGTATGTACCGTGTTGTTATACATGAACTCTGCCATGGGTAACAATTGTCCCAATTGTCTTGTTCCTTGTTACAGAAACACCGCAGATACTCCTCCAGTGTGGCATTTAGTCTCTCCATTTGTCCATTGGATTGAGGGTGGTATCCTGATAATGCTCTTTGGATACCTAGTTCCTTACACAGAATGGACCAGAATTTAGAGGTGAATTGTGCTCCTCTGTCTGAGATGATCACTCGAGGAAACCCGTGCAGTCTTATTATGTCTCGTAGGAACACAGATGCTGTCTTAGAAGCGGAAGGCACTCCTGTTAAAGAGGAAAAATGAGCCTGTTTGGAAAAGGAATCAACCGTAACCATAATAGCTGTCTTCCCCTGGGAAGGAGGTAGATCTACGATAAAGTCCATAGATAGATTCTCCCAGGGTCAAGAAGGTAAATCAGCTTGCTGGAGAAGTCCTAAAGGTCTCTGTCTAGAAACCTTTGCACTAGCACATACTGAACAGGAGTTAACGTATGAGTTAACATCAGCTCTCATCGAAGGCCACCAAAAACTTCTGTCCAATAGTTCGTAGGTGGTCTTTTGTCCCCTATGACCAGCTAATGGGAGATCATGACAAAAATGTAGCACCTTGGCTTGAAGTTGCGAAGAAGGGAGAAAGAGAGACGAATCGAGGAACCATAATCTATCTCTCTCTTGAAGACCTTTAGACATTAGCTTCTGTCTAGTCCATGTCCTGTATTCCTTCCTAACCTTCTGAAGAAAGCAGTTGATCACTGCTAGGCAACATCCTTTCCTTCTCAGTAGGTTTGACCTCCGTACCTTGATCTTCCGTCCAGCAGAAAGGGCGTCAGCTACTCCATTTTGTGAACCTGGTATATATGTAATCTGGAAATCAAAGTTGGAGAAATAGTATGCCCATCTGGCATGACGGGAATTGCGGCATTCCATCTGCTGGAGAACCCACAGATTCCTGTGGTCAGTGCGAATCAGAAATGGATGTGTGACCCCTTGTAATAAATGTCTCCACTCCTCGCAAGCTCTTCTCATTGCTAAAAGCTCTTGCTCAAATACAGAATAGTTTTGTTCACTGACTTTAAGAGTTCGTGAGTAGTAGGTGATGGGATGTTCCACTCCTTCATTATCTTCTTGTAACAACACAGCTCCGAGGGCTCCGCCTGAAGCATCGGCTTTCGCGATAAAGGGTTTTGACTGATCCGGTTGAATAAGTACCGGAGCTGTGATAAACAGCCTCTTGAGGTACGAAAAGGCTGATTGTGCGGAAGGATTCCATTCGAAAACACTTCCCTTCTTGAGAAGCAATGTCAGAGGAAGTACCATCTCCGAGAAGTGAGGAATGAAACGACGGTAGAAATTACCCAGGCCAAGAAATCTTTGAATATCCTTAGGAAAAGATGGTTCAGGCCACCTGAGAATGGCCTTTACCTTATCCGGATCCATCCGTATTCCATTAGAGGATAAGATGAAGCTGTATGAGGTAAGGTAGTTCGGTAGCCTCAAATATACACTTCTCGACCTTAGCGTACAGACGATTGTCCTTGAGTCTCTGCAGTACTTCCTTAACAAGGGTCCGATGTTCAGTTAGAGTGGAAGAGTAGATCAAAATATCATCTAAGTACACTACTACGGAAGTTCCTAGCATATCAGCGAAAATGTGGTCCATGAACCGCTGGAACACCGATGGGGCGTTGACTAATCCAAACGGCATCACGCAATACTCGAACAACCCCAACGGTGTTCGGAAAGCAGTCTTCCATTCATCGCCTGCATGGATCCTGAGTAGGTGGTAGGACCCACGTAGATCGATATTAGTGAAGATCTTGGAGTCCTTAACAGCTTCAAGAATGCCCCTTATCAAGGGCATGGGATAACGATCCCGGACAGTAATTCTGTTTAGTTCTCGATAGTCTATACATGGACGTAATTCTTTCGTTCCCTTCTTTGCTACAAAGAAAAGTGATGCACCTCCGGAGGATCTTGACTTCCGAATCAGACCATTCTGAAGATTGGATTCGAGATATTCTTTCAAAACCGTCCTTTCCTGCTGGGACAACGGATACATCCTACCGAAAGTTAGTGAGAGTTCTTCCTTTAAGTCTATCCTGCAATCTTCAGGTCGGTGAGGTGGGAGGAGTTTGGGAACAACATCTTCAAAAACCTCTCTGTATTCTTGATATTGAACGGGAATGGCAGAAATAGAAACTGTAGACTGATTGATAGGGCATGCAGAGACTTCAACCCGTTGCTCCTTGATGCAATTCCTTCCACAGAAATCTGAGTTAAAACTCAGTCGATTAGCACGCCAGTCAATCGAAGGGTTGTGAAGTCTCAACCAAGAAATGCCAAGTATTACTGGAAAATGAGCAGCCCTGATAGTGTCAAAGATTATCTCTTCTGTATGATTCTTCATGGTTATCTTTAATGGTAATGTTTCCATAGTTACAGGTCCCGACGACAAGGGACGTCCATCAACACCTTCCACAGGAATGGGCTCCTCTTCTGCCTGAGCGGAATACCCTTGTCTTGTGCCCATGAGGAGTCTATAAAGTTGCCTGCAGCACCGCAGTCTAACATGGCTAATACCGGAATCAAGACTCCATTAGTAGAGTTCAATGATACTTGAAATATCATCAGTCGGTTGTCTTCTCCTGTGTTAGTGGTGTTGCAAGGGTTTGTGAAACCTTCCCCGTAGTCTCCCTTGCGTAGACTCGGGGTTGCGCGTTTCCCGAACGCCGAGGTGGAATCACTGTACAATCCTTCAACTGATGGTCTGAAGACCCACAGTACATGCACAAATTGTGTTCTCTCCTTCGTCTTCTCTCATTAGAAGACAGGGGTCCTCTGGTTGCACCAATCTGCATTGGTTCCTCTGTAGAAACACGATCCTTAAGTTGTGCACCCGCTTGGGTGTTCCATTGGAGTCCTCAACCCTTCCGTTTCTCTTGGCGTCTCTCATGCAACCTGAAATCTATCCGGAGTACCAAGGAAACTAGATCGGGGAACGCCTCGGGTCTTTCGACTCGGGTCAACTCATCCTTTATATCTTCGTGCAACCCTCTTCGAAATGTGGTCTGTTGCGCAGTGTCTGGCCATCCTGCTAAGCTTGCCAAACTTTGGAAGTGAGAAATATATGTCTGCACGTCTTGGTTCCCTTGCTTTACATCCATAAGGGCCTCATATGTAGAATACTGAACCTCAGGTCTTTCGAACCTAGTCTTGAAATTGCGAACAAATAAGTCGTAATCATTTACCAAAGGATCATCAGAGGTAACTAGAGGTGTTGCCCATTTTAATGCGCTACCCGTTAGGTTAGCTATCAGGAATCCAACACGTGATCTACCAGACTCAAAATTCCTCCTTCTGAAAGAGAAATACACGGTACAATCGTCAAGAAATTCCTTCATTCCCTTAGGGTCACCATCATATTTGTTAATGGACAGGGGCATCGGTGATAGTTCACCTCTTCCTTCATCTCAAGTTTCTACTTGCTGACGAAGAGCTTGATTTTCAGCGTGTAAATTCTGCATATCGACTCGTAATACTTGAATGGCGTTACACATTTCTTGAACATGTTCTGGAGTAGCCATTTTCTTTGTCTTTTGGCGTTGTATACTGTCAAAACTTGCAACCCTGGTTCCCTTTTCCAACTCCTCCTCACCTGAATCTCCGTCAAATTCTTCTCGGAGTTCCGTCTTCTCTTTCTTTCGTGCCTTTCTGATTTCTTTACTCCTTCTTTGATGCAAGTATGGGCGTGACTCCCCGGAGGCCACCGTGACCGGATAGGAACCAAATCCCAGGAGCCTCCCAGGAGCCAACCCGCTGTTCCAGGGAAAAAGCCGTAGGCTGAAAAAACCCTGTGTGAATGGTCTTCTTCAGGTTGGATAGAATAGTAGAAGCGAGTCCAGTTCCTTCTTCGGTATAGATGATCGAGTAGCCTGTGGTGCCGAAGGTACTGAGGCACAATAAAAGCACAGGAAACTGGTCGGAAGGTAGAAGAACGCCAAGGCAGCGATACCACGAACTGATGAATAGTAAACTAGAAGTCTACAACAAGAGAGAAGAAACTCAAGGCGAAAGAAATGGAGCGAGTAGAAAAGAAACGGTAGTCAGAAAGAAAGATAAACAAGGTAATAGCAGGAAGGAAAAGTACAGGGGCTGAGGAGTTAAGTACAACTTCAAAGTGCGATTAACAGGGATCAAACCGTTAAGAGAAAAAAACTACCCAAAAATAGTACGAATACCTCTGTGTAAGATAGTGAATGAAGAGAGAGGAAAAGCAACAGGAAGCAATAACAGGTAGCAAAATATTCAGCAACACAGCGCTGGTAAGGTACGAAAGTACTAAGATACAACGCATCGGAGCACTGGTGCATTGTGCGTAAATACGTGCTGACTGCCATCTTGGATAATGCATAAACCGCTACACGAAGTTTCCAGCATCCATGTTAGGTGTACTTCCATCGGTTCCAAACCTTCCAAGGTCGATGCATTACAACGATACAGCAAATTTACCATGGCCCCTCTGATATTTTTTTACAAACAGAAAGTGGCACCCACTGTAACGTAGGGAGGAGAAGCTGGGCTAAATATATCCTGGAAAATATGGAATGTAGTAGAGGGAAATTAAAAAAAAAACAGTCTTATGCTTCCCAAGATGCCTACCAGAGGTTGCTATTAGATTCGAACTATGGTTACAATCGTTATATTCAATTATTCTATGGAAAGCGATATCTCTTCTAAGGAAAATATCCATGGCTGACAGCACTTCCCTACAAAATTCTAAAATATCCATTATATGGAACATATCCCTCGCTCTTAAGGGAATGGCATGAGAAATGTCTGACCCTTCTGCAAAATTTGGACATGTCCTTGGAGACTCTGATTAACAACCACTGTGTGGTAAAACGAAAAATTGAAAATACATGACTGGATTGAAACCCAACAACTTAGAACACAATACAAATCACTGTTACCTTTGCCACATGGATCTCATACAGTAAACGCCACGTTGAAATATTTAATGAGGTATCCAAGTCGTTATCATCATTATCAATTTTTGCGACTAAGATTAAACCTGTATCCCACACAAAAGATAATGTATGCTCGGAAACAAATTGATTGTGTGGATAATCAATGTCGCTTTTGTAAACAGTCAGAAACTACAGAAGCAATCAAACATCTGTTAACGTCCTGTTCGACTGTTACATCAGAGAGGACATGTTTTCTAAAAGCATACGTTACTTATGTAAATACCTTGTCATTGGATGAATGGTGGAGTCTATTTCTGTTAGGAGAGAACACAGCACGTGTTTGTGCATGTATGGATTTTATTGACAAGATATTAGACACTCATAAAGAGATATAATGTGCAAAAGGATGTAAGACACAGGTATGTAATATGTGGATCAGTGATTAAAGGTAAAGACGAAGATGGAATGTAAATACCACGGCTGTCCATGATTGAGTGATTTATTTTATGTGTAGAATTTTTTTTTTGTAATAAACTAAGTAAACAAAAAAGAAAAAAGATATTGACCCCACCCAACGTCTATGAGGCTATGAGCACATGTTTTGGAGTTATGATGGTGACGTAAACATTGCTTACTTTAACAGTCAACAGTAAAGTATACAGACAAATTGAGTTAGTAAATTAAATTTGGTTTTATTTTGTAGTATTTAAATAAATTGGTTGTATACATAAGTGAAGTATTTTAATTGCAAACTTGGATAAACTGAAACAGTTTTAAGATGAGCGTGCATTAGGTGCCATGCAAAAGTACATGGTTTCTCTATAACAAAAAGTGAACACATTGTCCCATGTTTTAGCCTTCTCTTATGTGTGTTGAATAGGATGTTGCAGCAAAATAAAAGTCCTCTAAGGGAGGAAGTGTTTTCTTGAAAGCATTCTTGTTGGAAATTGCATTGTTGTTCCCCTGTCTGATTCTGAAGACAGAATTTTCAGAATGCAGTCAATACCAGTAGTTATAAACATTCTGATTGGCTAAAAGGAGGTCAATAACAATCTCCATGTGCAAATAAACATTATTGACAATTTTTAGCTGGCTATATTATGACACGGATGGGATGAAGTCTCAGTCAGTATTTTGTGCAATATACTATTGTACTTTAGTTCTTGATAAGGAATATTTGATGATTAAATGGTTAGTTTTTCACTGTAATTTGCTGATCTCTGTATTTTGCAGCATGGCTCGTTTGTATCCACTGTTTTATGAAAAATGTGTTTTGTGTTGGTATTGATCTGAACTGAAATGAAACCTACTGAACTGAATGAATTTGAGCACTGTGGGATGCAGGCACATAACTCCGTGCCCACCTGACAACCTGCCTTGATAGAAACTCTGTTTACCCGCACAGTATATATGTATGCATGTATGTAAATTGCTTGAATTCTGATTTATATTTTATTTTTACAGTCCTACAGCATCCAAAAGTCCTCCAAAATGGGCAAACAGTTCCATACAACATGCAAAATGTGGCGGTATAATGATAGGTTTGCGGCTGGTCCTTCACAAGCTGCCGGATATAAACCTGTCGCTTCCGCTCGCTCACACGTGCGCAAAAGAAGACTGTACTTAATGACATAGCTCTCAACTCACACGCTTTTGGCGGGTGTCACCCGCCTTGTAAACAGCTGACTCACCCGCCAAGCCTCCTGCACGCCCATTCGTTTCAATGGGCCTCTCGCCTGCCAAAAATAAAATCGGGCGTTTTCACCCGCCTTTGATACAAATGGTTGAGAGCTAGGTAATGAAGAAAGCATGTACCGGATGCCGCAAATGCACAATGCCATGAGCTGTGCGCATGCGCAACAGTCCACGTCTGCGTACTTGGTTTCAGGAAGTGCCTGCTGCAACCCTACTGTAAAACACCCTCTGAAATACAGTTTAACAATGATACGCTTTCACCAACAATGTCAGAATAGCGACCATTGGAGAATCGTCACTGTTAGTGTATGTAACATTGCAGAATCTTCATGGTTGCAAATAGTCCAATACCATACTTGCCAACATTCTGTGACCAAAAAGATGTAGGATATTTCAAGTTTGAAAAATAATAATTCCCATAACAATGACATCACAGGAAAATACAAAACATACAAACAGCACAACATGGAAAGATGTTGAAATGTTAAAGATGTATAAATCTGAATGCTAACACCAAATTGACGGCAGATGCTGTGTGATGGTGTCACACTCTGTCACTTGCTTTCACTCCTGGTTCACCTAAGGGTTGTACCAGCAAGAGTGCAGGACAGAGTCACACAGCTGCCAGGTCAATGGATTGGTCAATCAAAGTAATCACCTACCAGTCCACTGTATAGACAGACTAATTCATGTGTTGAATGCTCTTCCTGGAGCCTGCCTTAGAATCACATAAATTACTTGCCACTGTAAAAAGCAGTAGGATCTGTCACTGAAATCTGTAGGCGGTAGAACTGCTTAAAAAGCAGTAGCCTAAATCTGTAGGATTGGCAAGTATGCAATACTTAGCTACAAAGTTATCTGTTTGCCAGAATGTTGTTTTGCTCTTCATGGCTAAGTAAAGGAGCACACATAGATGTTGCTTAGACTCTGTGTGAATGGAGCGCTTTCAAACTTTCAAATCCATTTAGTTTGGATGCAAACTCTGGATACAGCAAGGTAACTCTCTCGTTATCTTCTTTTGGGTGTGGGATTATAAACCCAGGTTCATGTCCACAGAACCGAAGACAAACGCTGATGGGTGATTTACCAAGACAGGCCTCAATAAACATTCCATCTGATGGCAGTCATTATTTTTTCATACTGCACTCCATCACTGCTCTGGGTATTGCTCAGATGACATCATCCTTATCATATAAATTTATAGTTTTTGGTATGAATATTCATGTGGCATTTCGTTCGAGAACAGCCATTAATATCCCGGGGAAGAAGAAAGACGCATGCATCTTAATTTAATGAATGCCTGTAAATATGTATCCGATGGATAACGCGGCGGCCGGTGGCCCTGAAAGGCATTTGTCTTCTCTTTGACAGTTTTATGGCATAGAAGTAAATAAATAAAATAATAACATTCAAAAACTGCACACCAGAAAATACTCAGCTAGGAGCTTAATAGGGTCTTGCCATCCATAGGGTGCCGAAGTATTCAAGATGCAATTTTCAATATCCAATGGTCAAGATGTATCATTCAAGGGGTAAGTTCAATATTCAAGGTATGGATTCCATGTGTTTAGCCATGCAATATAAATATACTGTCAAACTAAAGACTTAGCGGTGCTGACTTCCGATGCATTAGCAAATGTTTAATAATGAAAATAGCCAATATATTTGTTTAAAGTTTTAATGTTGTGAACACAGTACCTTTTAGTTTCTCAGGGTCCTATAGATAGTAGGTAAAATAACACACAGTGCTATTAGAAATCACAGAAATAGAATGCACCAAAAATATGTTTAGATTGTAAAGTAATGGGGGTTGAGCGGAGTAGTTAGATAGGTGCTGGTTAGAGTCAAAAGATAATGGGCCTGATTCATGGAATTTGTGCGCCAGAAAACGGGGATTTGTGCGCCATTCTGCGCACAAATCCCCGTTTTTCGGCACACAAATTCCATGAATCAGCCCCAAAGTGTCCTGGAATATAACAGGGTGAAACGAAATGCATTATCCGGAATGCCAAAGCTTTGGGAGCCAAAAGGAATTGAAGAAATATGGGGATGACCCAAGAAAAATTAATGTGCCTGCAAAACAATGATATTGCCAAGAGGGCACCCATCTGGAGATCTATATATTTGGGAGTCCAGGTCATTAACTAGCTTAGGTGTAGGGTCTCCAAGTTAAGTCATCCAGAACATCAACCACACCAGCGTTTACAGATAACCACCCTACTATGCCAACAACTCCTATTTCTATTTCCCTGTATTCAAATGCATTGGTGCTGAAAACATGGAGTGGATTTGACCCTCGAGGACAGGACATGTAATGACCTTTGCTGTGTGTACCGCCATAGGCATCTTCACCCTGTAAGCTCTTTTGGTAGAAATGTTCCAGATATATCAGTGATTAAATTATACTACGAATGAATCAGCAAGAAGAGTACTCAAGTGTGTTGAAAACACCCTGAAACCGTCTTAAGTAAACGCAGCAAATGTATTGACCTTTTAGAAATAAGTGCCTGCAGATATGACTGGCCATATGTTGGATGAAGGCTGGTACTCCCTTGCCCAGCAATTGGCAACAAGCATTTTCGTTGTCAATACACTTGGATTTTGTGCATGTATTTCCAGCATTTGTCTTCCGCGGCCACCTCAGGGTCAATGTACCTCTGTGTTTTGCCCTACTATATTGCTACAATGCACTACTTTGTCTGTGGACAGATACCTAGCTGCATGTCTCCTTTCGCATTGCACTACTTAGCATGTAAAAGGATACACAAAATGGTTTTCAGGACTACGTCAAGTCAAGTTAACCAATCAGCCAAGTGAAAAACGGGTACCAGGATCTATCTAGGGTGACCACACCCCGATTTTCCCGGAACAGTCTGGGGAAATCACCCTCTGTCCCGGGGTCCCGGGAGTTTTTTCATTTTAGAAACCCAGTCTGGGGTTTGCATGGTTGGGTGGCTATGGTAATTAAAATCCTAATTATTTTTTATAACACTTACAGAATTTTGAAGTTGGAGGATTGGCTTGAACCCCAACATTTCAGGTACAAGTCACAACACTTACTGAGTGTGCCACAGAGACTGGCTTGGAAATCATTGTACAGCAAGCCATGTGATATCAATTAGAGAAAACACTTGTTTTTAATTAACATGCCAAGATTCACAGACAAAACTGCACAAATGAGATCATATACAGTTTATAGATAGGAGAAGTGCTGGAAATATGACTGGGTGGTGGTTGTGAGGGCGTGTTGGGGGAGGGGCGGTAATTGGTGGTCTCCGATGCAGTAGTCCCTCTTTTATGTTGTTGGTCGTCCAGGTTTTTCATTTTGGAAAATCTGGTCACCCTAGATCTATCCTATCTCTGCCATGGTAACACATAGAGCTGATGGCATCCTGCCCTCCATAATGTTGCCTGCTTGTTTAAGTCAGGGGAAGCAGTCACTCCTGCACTTTCTAAATATGTGTTCATATGCAAACATAATGGAGGGATGGTATGTATAATCAAACCAAGAATTGAGAGTAGTGATAAGATCTGCTCTGGGACAGATGAGACATTAGCCACGAGAGGCCACATCAGACGTCCATCAAGCTCACATTCCACAGTCATTCTGCAACAAAGCCAACTCAATACAGCCACATGCACTTCAAGCCACAAACCACCCAACACAGAACTGCACCAATTTGCAAACAAACGGGGTCTAAATATATTACAGGCCCACATGACAATCAGTTCTAACACCAATCTCAATGTGCTGAAGCACGGGTTCAATGTCAAATCTCAAAACAAATGACATTGCCCCAACGAAAGATGAAAGACGAGGCCTCCTACATAACCTGGGCATTTGTCCATTTGTTATGCCAATTTACATCACCTTTGCTCATTCGCTTATGCCCCTTTCGTTCCCCTCCAGTAAGGGGCAGAATGAGACATGTTTCCTTTTTGGTTTAAAAAGGCAGCAGATTTATTTTCACACATAATAACCACAGCAAACAATAGTGAAAATAGGTCCAAGGGTGTAGCGACGGCTCCGTATACAAAACCTGCTTCCCCCTTTTTTCCAAGTCCATAATAGGCACAACTCCCCCAAGCCCTTCGTGCCTGAGACCCACCTGCCCCTGCAGGGCTAGGAGAGAGCCGTTTGTTGGGGGGAAACTGAGCCCTCATTGCTACCACCAGGCGCCCCTGCCGTTTTAGGCTCCCAGGAGGCGCTGGTCCGAACGAGCGAAGACCCTTCCGGCTTAGCAATGGCTCACTCGGAGTCTGTCTCTTATCACAGGTCACCAAAACACTGCCACGCCAAAGGTGGGTTACCGCCCACTGCGGCTTCCCCCTTTCCTCCTTCATAGTTCCAAGAGCTAAGTGCAGACATTCCAGAAAAACAACTCCATTCCCAATTCCGACAAGTGCACTTCATCTTTCAAATAATATTCTGGGTATTTAAGGTTGATTAATCCATGTCTGATGTGGGGGAAACCCCTGCCCTTGCAGAATTTCGCCATTGCACTATTCAACTTCCTTCTTGAATTTTCCACAGCTGAGTGACTTTCAGCAGCTCTCCATTCCTGCCTTGGGATGATTTCTGACCATACGATCTCTGTCTCCCCCAGCTGTGCTGCCAATTCTTGTAGGGGCAACATCATTTCCCTCATCAGGTCCCCCCTCCCCAAACTCGTTAAATCATTAAATCGTTGCCCCCGAGATGAACAACCAGCACCTCAGGTTTCTGCTGCTTACCCAGAAATGTATATATACTGAAGGGTGAAACCCCTACTCTGTGGGAGACTGGGGAAAGAATGCAACAAAAATCACAAAATTGTGTCCCCACAGGGAATAAAGTAATGGTGATGTGGTATATCCATTACCGATGCTCACCTTATTTTCTCTAACCTCAGTTTGTGTGTTAAAGTGTTTTAAGCAATGGTTACCACAGACTAAATCTATTGCTCCTAAGTTATGTGTGTTTAACCTCTTCTTTGCATATAATTATGTCATTAATGTTATCAGAAGATCATTGCTTTGAAGATATACATTTGACACAATGCAGAATCTTGATCATACAAAAAGTAGTATTTCTCGTTATTTTAATGAAAAACATAAAACAATCTTTTGTGCATGAGCCTCAATGTCATTTAACAAAATATTATCTGGAAGCAGGTTCAATTTTGAATACATAACATATTATAATCATGTTAACGGCATCAGAATAAATCATGCACCGTAAAGAAACAATAATAATTGGAAACAGGTAAAGTAAAGAAAATATACAAAAAATTAAACAATTCAAAAGGACAAACCACTGGAAAAAAGACTTTACATTTAAACAAAACAATTCTAAATATCACAGGACATGAATTATATCCTTATAGGCAGAAAAATATTATAAAGTTATTTAGTTTTCACCCTGTTTTATTTATGGGAGTCCACCTGTGTACATTCCAAGGAAAACCAAGGAACGAAAGAAACAATTATAATTCCTAGTGGGGTGTGGAGATGTATGGCTAGTGTAAGCTTGGTTTATACATTCACACTTGCCAACCGCTTCTTACAGTGCTGCTCAGGTCTACGTATGTGTGAACTGGCCTAATGCATATAGGCACAGTGGCCACCGCTGTCAGCCAAAGAGGTCAGTCAGGTGTGGTCAAATATGTTTCGGCGTAGAGGTCTAAACAGAAAGCGCCTTCCTCAGGACCAAAAGTCAGATGTATACGGTTTTTAACCCCTATGAAAAAAACAGAAAAGGGTAAAGGGAAAGGGCAAAAAATTCAAGTTAAAAAGCCACCCGTAGATGGCTAATGAAAGATTAAAAACATTTCAATTCCTGTCGGAAATAAATGTAAAAAAAGAAGAGAAACTCAAGTCTTGAACAAAAGTGATCAATACCTCCGCTAAGGATAGGGAAGAAAAGCAGAGATTAACACCAAAAGCCAGAAAAAAGTCAAGTTCTAGAGAGTAGTGCTTCTGGCAGAAGTGTGTGCCCATAATCCAAAAAATAAAAAGTGCTTAAGTCTGTGTATAGTTAAATTGAGTCAGAGGAACAGATAGTATATATAGACCAAGACTTATTGATAGAAACAAGCAAAGAAACATAATGCGGTGTAATAACATCACCGGATCTGGGTAATGTGCCCCACACCATGGAGGGTAAATTTAGCTCAGATGGAGTAATAGAAGAAGTGCCTGGAGACAAATCTCGGTTAGGCTGGATTGGAGTATTATGGTGTCAACTAGCTTGAAGGCACTCAGGTGCAAAGGGCCCGATATTCGCATCGCTTTTCTAGGGAGGAAACAAGAGTAGAACCCGAAAAATATGTCAAGTTCTCTCGCATCATGTTCCTAAAGCCTACGTGGTAGACAGTGTATAGACAGTAAAAGTACTAAAAGAAGAGGCTGACCTGAAGCCGTGGTTAATGCTGGTCATTGAAAAGTAGCGTGTATTCTTGTGTGCACCTATCAGATGGATCGTTCGTTACTCGTCTTGAATCTGTGCATCTAAAGGTCAAGAAAAACAAATGCCAAAATAATGCATTAAGGTAAAGCGCTCACTGTCTGCGGACCACAACTAAGGTGTGGGCTGGGGACTACAGGGAGCAACAAGAGCAAGTATGGGCTCTAATCATTCATACTCCCCCGAATCCCATGAGAGAAGAAAAACTCTGATAAGCACAGCAAGGCTGTCATGTGGGTGTACCGGGTTGAAAGCAGCACGTGTCATCATCATACAGTTTCTGCAGTCTCACCAGTTAAGCCGTGCGAGGCTAAAAGGTCCTCACGGCAATGATGTCCAAGATATAGTAATGCAGCCCTGATTGAGTTAAGCAAGCTCGATATGCAATCGTATAGATGAAAGATCATCGAGTTGTGTGGCATGCGCCTGAGCAGCCACGTTACTGGCATAATTCGAGACTGGGTATGCAGTCCAGGTGCCAGAAAAAGTGCGCCATTGTAGTGGTGGTGGCCAGAAGGGGGAATAACACCCTGCTTGTGATGGTAGCGCAGCGGTCAAGCGGGCCAGGCCGCTAAATCTAACGTCAAAAAATAATGCGCATTGCAGACGGAAAACCGTCTGGTCTGTACGGTGGCTGCCTGGGTGTGTTGGAGCTATTACCGCTACGGGGCTGCTGTTAGTGCAGTGCAGTCATAGTCAATAACATGGGAAAGGAGTGACCACATGGATCGGGCTAAGCATCAGAAAAGTCCACGGAAAATGACACGCCAAAATGTAGGATACATTTTGGGCGGTATCCAACATCAATGTAAAAATTGATAGGAGGGGGTTTCCTCATTCAGACCTCTCTATAGGAGCAATAGATTTAGTCTGTGGTAACCCTTGCTTAAAACAGTTTAACACACAAACTGAGGTTAGAGAAAATAAGGTGAGCATCGGTAATGGATATACCGCATCACCATTACTTTATTCCCTGTGGGGACACAATTTTGTGATTTTTGTTACCCAGAAATGTACGCACGTGCCCCTGCAGCTGTGCCCACCTCATGCCTGGCAACCCATCCTTTTCATCGACGACGGGCGTCCTGCTGTTGAAAAGCTGCAAGTGCTTTTTCGCAGGCTGCTAGCCGCTTATATGGGGCTTGCCCCGCCCCTTTCTTTTGTTCGCCCTTCGCGGGCTTTCGGAGCGTTTTGGCACTCTTTGGATTCAAACCTCTTCACCTGCCCCAGGAGGGATGAGGGGAGAGAGAGAGAGAAGAGGAGGGAGGCTCCTGCCCCGGTTATTGGGGTGCCTTCTCCATTTTGTCTGCTTTCCCGTCATCACCTTCATAAGTGATCACAAGCGCACAAAGTCAGCACAGTACAAAACAGCCGGATGAACTATGCTCTCTGCAACACCGAAGAGGTGAAACCTTCTCAAAGCAGCACAAGTGCAGCTGCTAGCTTTAGATCTCACGTGAGATGCAACTGGCAAAAATACAGCACCTCACTCCAAAAGGACGTGTTTTTTAATATCCCTCCATTCAGCTGACACAGGTACAGTAGCCTAATCCAAATAGAATGCGTGTTTAAAAATCACTCCATTCACCTTTTCTTCTTTTGCCCAAAACTCTGGCGGCATCTTTAATGAACTCGCTTAGCTCATCTCAACACCGACAGATGACTTTAGGAATGCTCCGTATAAAGAATAGCTTCCCGGACAGAAGACCCAAGCAGCTGTGTTGTTCACCGGCCATCGCCAACCCCACACGGACCCTCCTTGACGTCATCACTACCATGGGGCCACAGCGGTGTACGGAGCTCCCTGACGGCTCCCAACGATTACGAGCCTGGTGCCAATGGCTCACGTACAGTGTGCCCGCGCTCTCTTCCGGCACACAATAAGACTGACCCGGATCGTCCGCACGGCTCCACTAGGCCTGGACCCATAGCCCTCTGTGGCTTGATCTGCTCCTCACTGCTCATACAGGGCAGCCATTGCAAAAGCATTGGTAAAATCCCTCAGTTGCTGCTGCACTCCGTTCACGGTGTAGCCGTTAGTCAGCTTCTTGACTCAGCCCTGCCATACTTCTTAAACTTTCCCAAGCTCTTAAATCGCCAAACAGTCTCTCCCAGGCACTTGGCTGCCAACCATTAATTCACTCCCAGGTCTCCCTGGCCTGCTTTTAACATCATGGTCTCTTCAAGGCTAGACGCAGGCTGCCCAGCCGCCAATATATGCCAACTGTACATTGTGGCCCAAATGCCAACAGGGCCTTGGCTGCCCCTTTCCACTGCACTCCTAGTCCCAGCTGCCCCTCACTGGTCCTGGCTAAACTGCTTGCTATGGGCAAAGGGTCAGCTCACGTTTGGGGAACTGGGGCAGGGCGGCGGCTGTCTCCTCTTCCTCTGAGTTTTAGCACTGCACGTCTGCTTTGTGCTGTCTGCCTCTTACTCTTACGCTCCCCTTTTTTCTTCACTTTAGTCTTGGTTCATGGGCTCTTCAAGCTCCTCACCGCCATTGATAAGATCTTCTCTGGGACAGATGAGACAGGAGCCACTCTGCAGGTAAGACCTTTACTTAAATTCAAGGGACAAGCACAGGATAACAGAATATGAGGGAAGGGAAGTTACATAGAGGGAGAACATCCACCAGCCCCTCAGTCTAGGCCAGGCTCACTCCAACTGACATTCATGGAACTTACAGGGGCACTCGCACCACAGCATTCCACAGGCATCCATTGCACCAGGCACTCTGTCAAGCAAGTATCCATGCAGGACCAAGGCAGGGAAGCACAAGACATAACAAGCAGCCATAATCTGCTCCCACTACAATTTGAGTGGCCAGACCCTCTGCCCGTGTAGACATTTGAAAATTCAGACCACACAATTGTATCAAGAAACTCCTCTATGTGGTGCGCTATGGTACTCCCTGAGATAATGTAGCAAATTATGTGACATCACTGCCACCGCCAGACATCTCATTATAGGTCTAGGTGCCCATGGTTCAAAGCATGATGTCATCTCCTTGATTTGCAGGGTGTGATAAAGAGGAATTACATAATTCCTGTGAATGACACCATCCTCCATATTAATACAGCACGAGCACTTCATCGTATTATTCTGTCCATTGTGGTCAGAAACACATATCTTGCCTGCTTGCTACCACTAATAATCCCTTCAGTTTAGCGCGCCAATCATGGCGAGCTAGCCCTCTTTCCATGGCATTTCTGGTTGTCCTTCTGGCAGTGTCTGTGCTGCATCTGCACTGACATTGGGAGAATGGGTGGGAATATTCCAGTGAATTCGCTCTGTGAAGGTTTTGGGGGAATTTGCCCACTGCAGTGATTTGAGCCTGCAGGAAAAGACTGCTTCCTTACAAAATGGTGCGAATTGTGCCGCCAGTCCTTGGTTGAAATTAAATGAAATTGCTGTGCAAAGAAAAGTTAGGATCTGCCTTAGTCCTGTTTGAAAATTACACAAAATGCTACCTTGTATTGGGCTACATGAAAATATTATGCAGAAATGGAACGATTCAAAGTCCCATAGACATCTTCCTCAGGTGCTGCAGATCGAGTTGACTGGTAAATAAAATCCCACAGGACCGTTCATTTCGCAAAGTGAAAGAATAAGAATTTTAAACCTCATTGGCTAAGGGGATAGTATGCAAGGAAAGCAGGTCTAGCATTGATGTTCCATTTAAACGTTAGTGAAACTACTGGACGCAGGGAACACATATAACTGTTTGAAAATCGTCCACATTTCTGAAAGGTGATTTGTAAGAAAACAGATCTTGTTCACATTAAACTGATTAATGGAACAGGGTTTCATAGCTAGACCTCATGATACCACACACAGACGAATATTCCTGAAGATGCTTAACTGAGGTCTGAACATATGTGAATATTTTATTTATTTATTTATTATATACAGGAGGAGCAATACTCTTTTGATCACAAAAGAACGTACAATAGATAAGAAATCAGATTTGACGGGAAACAGTGAGCTACTTACAATGGGGTGCGTTTGATGGACATTCTGACCAGGTTGTGGAGCGGAGTAAATGTCCGGACAATACATACATTATGGGCCTCATTACACGGTAGGTGGTAGGGGATTACCAGCACCGGTAAGATATTCTTCTTTTTTCAAGTAATTCTGGTGATCATGTTCTTCATATTTGGGAAATATTGCCTGAAGGCTAAAGGCCTTTATACTCTCAACTAACGGTATCGAAATGGACCCATACCAAGTTAGCAACTTTTTGCAGTGCACACCCCCTTCTTCAGTGAAGCAAGATCCCCAATTCTTAGGATTGGCTAACTTTTACAGGAAGTTCATCCAGGACTTTTCTGCACAAATAAGCCTATAACAAATCTCCTTCAGAAAGACAATCAAAGGGGGACGTTTGCATGGACATCTGCTGCTGATGTTGCATTCCATTATTAAGATGTTCACCTTTAATTAGGCTCATGTCTTATGCCAGCCCAACAGTACCTTGCCTTTCATGTTGGAAACTGATGCCTCGGAACCTGCAGTGGGTCCGGTCCTCCTTCAAAGGCAGATTGATGAACAAGAAAACCCAATTGCTTATTTCTCACGTTCCATGAATCTGAGCGATTGCATGTATTCGGTCCTTGTAAAAGAGCTACAGGTGTTGAAACTGGCATGCCAGGAATGGAGAAACCTGCTGGCTGGTACCAGATATCCAGTTGAATTCCGAGCCGATCATAAGAAACTGTTCGCCCTACAAAGGTTTGAATGTAGGAACAGCAGGTAAGCACGGTGGGTGTACTTTTTTGCACAACACGCTTTCTTTGTAACATACATACTAGGCACCAAGAATGTTATTGCTGATGCCCTCTCTAGATATCTGTCCCGCTAATATGCCATCCACTCAAGAACAAATACTGTCAGGAAAACAGTGGGCCTCATTATGAGCTTGCCTGTCCGGATACAATGGTACCAGTAAGCTTGCCAGTAGTGTTGTATCCAGACTGGCAAACTCTGAGTTGTGCTCACGGGTGCCTTTCATTTCACCAGGTCTGACCTGGCGGAATGAAAGGCTCCTGCGAGCACAGCATGTCGAATGCACAGGCACCGTTATAAACGGTGCCTGTGCATCCGGTTTCCCTATTCCCATTGAGCCCTATGGTGCTCAAATGGGAATGGGGAAGAATTATTTCCGGCGCCCAGGAATGGGAAAATACCCGGTCCGGCAAGGCTGTAATGACCCAGTAAATGCCCATTTCTGGGCTCTGGAAAAAAATGAATACCGGCGGCAGCTGTGCCTGTATTACCGCCAGCCTCTTAATGAGGCCAAGTATCTTTTTTCCGTCCAACCTTTTTTCCAACAATTACACAAGACTACTGAAAACCTTTGTCAGAGCACTGATTCTGCATCCAAAGTCTTACTGAACCTCCTAGACCACAAAGGTTATGCCTTCAATGGAGTACGTTTGTTCATTCCGACCAAAAGTTTACGTCAGCAAGCCCTACGTCTTTGTCACGATTATCCGACAGCTGGACATCGTGGTGAAAAAACAACATGCAAGGTCATCGCCAGATACTTCTGGTGGCCTCGATGGAAAAAGGACATCTTGCAATATGTGAAATATTGTCGTACCTGCACCAAAAGCAAACAAAGTACACAACTGTCTTTGGGGAAGTTACTGCCTACACAGTCATGGTAAGCCATTTCTATGGACTTCATTGTTGAACTCCCACTTTCCCTGAACATGACAACCATAATGGTTACCGTTGATCGTTTCACCAAAATGGGTCATTTTGATGCTCTGGCTAAATTGCCCTCTGCCTCTGTAATGGCACCCGCCTTTCTTTGAGGGCTATTTCGTCTTCATGGCTTACCTGCCTCCATTGTGGTGGATTGTGGACCCCAGTATATATCAAAATTCTGGATACACTTGCGTGCTACAGTTCAGATTGAGAGAAACCGGTCGTCTGGATTCTAACCCCAGGCCAATTGTGCCACAGAGTGTGTCAACCAGGTGCTTTGGCAGCACTGTCAAAAACCCATGGTGACAATAAGTAAGATAGACATAAGTGATCACAGTTCAAGGGTGTATATTGAACAATGAATGCAGGTTGTAAAAACGCCTAATCTAAACCTATATCTAAGATGGGAACAAGCGTCGACCATCAAATGAAAAATAAGGCAGTCCTAGTGGCATTGTGTCAAAATAAAAAGGGCCTATACTAAGAACCTGATTGCCAAACCTCACAACTAACACAAAAAGGGTGTGGGATAATTCTCAAGAAAAGAAAGAAGTGTTCTCAAATAATAAGTCAGGATGCGGTAGCCTGGATCTCCCTTCCCCACATTTTGGACATGCGGTACGATGGGAGCTTGGAGCACAGTACAGTCTCGGGCTTCTCCAGCACGAGACAGCAGTTCTAATGGCAACTTTCAGGACACACTCTCGAGCTTTTCTAGCATGAGATGATAGTTCAACTTTTAACGCACTAGCTTTCACTTATCCATGCCATTGATGGCTAAGTCTCGTTTCACTTGAAAGTCCCTTGCCTTTGAGGACCTGATGTGTTCAAATAACAAAACAAATGTTCCTTTAACAAATGAAAGTTCTTTTCCAATGTTCGCTGGGTGATGGGTTCACCCTTCGATACCCCATCTTCTGGGCGCTGACCCTTCTCAATTTGTTTACCACAGTTCATGTAGGGTGATGGCTTCACCCCTGGCACCCCCTCTTCTGGGCACCGACCCTTCTCAATTGTATTCCACAAATGTATATGTGACTTCTCTTCTTACTTGAAATTTGGATGATAGCTTCACCCCTAGATCTCCTTCTGTCGGGCTCGGACCCCTCTTGACTGGTGGTACTCGGCTGATGGCTTCACACCTGAATCTCCCGCTGCCAGGCTTGTATCCCTCTTGACTGCTAGTACTTGGGTGATAGCTTCACCTCTGGATCCCCCTTTGCCGGGCTCCGACCCCTCTCGATTCTTAGCCTCCCTTCACAGGGTTCACTCTGGCTCTCGATCACGGTAATAGTGGCTCACACACTAGGACCACTCTTCTGGGCACAAACCCCTTTTTAATTTCAATGTTCTCTTTTTACACAGTTCAATGTTTGCAGGATTCACTTCCCTTTCTTTCACAGTCCTTGTAGATCAAAATCTTTCGATTCTACGGGGCTTTTGTTCAACCCTTTGACATATTTCATTGGCCCTTTTACGGCCTTCTGATAACTGTAGTTTCACTCAGAAGGGGACCGACGAGAGACTGTCGTAATGTCCTATGGGATAGGCTAGGGCAACGGTGCTATTATAAAAAGGGGGTCGGTTGGTACATTGAAAACAACAAAATGGTTAAGCTTTGTAAAATGAATGAGAAGGACCGGGATTGTGAACAGAACATAGGAGTGCTGGGAATTTTAATTGTGGGTCACTTTCGACTGGGAGTTCAGAAAGTGACAATCAGCAGGACAGGATTGATAGGGTTTGCGAGGATTGATAGGGTTTGCGGGATAAACGAGAATAGCTAGGATTGTGAAATAAACAAGGGGGATTGTGGGAACTGTAGTATTTCACGTGAGCAGATTGGGAGTGCAGAATATAATAATCAGAGGGACGGGAAGAAGAATAATTGGGAGTCTTCGGATAGGGAATACAAAAACACGGTTTTTGGAAAAGATAGTTTCTGATGTCAGCAGGGTGTGCAATGGATTCATCAGAGGCAGAGTGGATGATGGATTCTTGTAAAGGAAGTTTATCGGATGGAAGGGAGGTCGAGTTGATACAGCCCATAAAAGCTTTGGGGACCTCGTCTTCCTCATCCCTTTTTCCAGTGTAATAATGCGTCTCACCTGGAGCAATCTCCCGAGCATAACCCTGGGTTCCCCCATCCAGGTGATTCCCTTTCACTCTTTTGCCCCCATCGCTGGGATCTGGGCATGCCAAGCTACCCTTGGCAACCTGAATCAGGGCTTCTCGAGGCTCGCTTGGGAAAACACCCTCAGGTTTCTCACAGTACTTACAATCTTTGCTTAGAACTGGGCACAGATGTTACCTATTGATGAATTTGCATATAACAACGCTGATCATATTCCCCTTGGTACCGCCCTGTTCTTTGCCATCTATGGTTTTCACCCTTGTAGGTTTCCATGAATACTTGTCTCACCTACACTCATACCTACAGTTAACAAGATAGTATCTGAATTACAGGAGGGTCTCAAGCGTCCCTTCACACACTTGCAAGAGGCACAAAGGACTATGAAATAATATGTTGATCCGCATAGATATACCGAATCCAGACTTCCAAGCAGCTGATCAGGTTTAGTTGTCTACTGAACATCTTCCAAACCACTTGGCACCTTCCAAACTAGATCCTTGTTATTTATTTATTTATTTATTTATTTGTGTATGGTTTGTTTAAACCTTTACACAAAGAAATCACATAGAAATCGAAGAAAAACACAATATATATTACATAAACAATCATTTTAAAACAGCGGTAATACATGGTCATCTGATTTTTCTAAAAACAAAACAAACCTGATATCATAATTTTACGAGTTTAAAATTTCATAGTTTAACATATCATGAAAGTGCACAAAAATTCTTTAAAAAGGCAATAATTCTTAATTTAAAGACCGTTGAATTGTTATGTCGAATCTGGAACCATAACAACTCGGTATCTACACAGTGTAAGTGACTATAAATTGCTCAAAATAACGTATTCGTGTCATGATGCCTACCCCCGGAGCACCAGGCCAGGCCCAGCACCCCCGGGAGCAGGCATCACGCCCCCGGGTAAAAGCCCAGCGGCCCTTTATAGGGGCTCTTTGGACTCTGTCCTGGCGCCGTTGGCACCAGGCTCATGTTGGACATCAGTCCTGGCGCCATAGGCGCCAGGCTCATAAGGGGAAGTGTTTGGTGCACTTACCTGAAGCAGACCATGCTGCACACTCACCTGATGCAGACCATGCTGCATGAAGAACCAAGCCAAATGAGGCTTAGGAGGGACTATTTTTCTGAAGGAACTATTTTGTTACTTGGGTGGGGCTGTGGAAGAATACTCACCTGGAACTTCTTCCAAGGCTATTTAAGCCACGCCCGGACAGCCACACGTGCTTCGCGTTGTTCTGCATCCCAGCAGCTGAACGCTCACCGTGTCTGCTCCTGCACTTGGACTCCAGCCACGACCGCCTCGAACCTGGAACACCTGTAAGGAAAGAAGAGAAGAGAAAGGTGAAAACCAAGAACTTATTCAACCTTCTTACCTGCATCCGGAATCTTCACGCCAGCATTCCTGAAGGAAGACTTCCATTTAAAAGCACTGCGTTGCTCGCTGCAGCGCCTCTCTTCTCTCACCGGTTCCCGAGACGCCGCCCGGCTCCATCGCGGCTCTCAGCACCGGTCGCCACATCTCTGCACCTAGGGGAGAGAAGAAGAGACAAAAGGTGAGCAAGGGAACACAAGAGGAAAGCCGAATTTTCAGCCATATTACTTACCGGCTTTTCTTGGTGAACCATTCCACATCTCGGGTCGGCGCCGCATCTTTGGCAGGTACCGCACCCTGGCCCCTATGGGGAAAGGACAAAAGACATTACTGGGGAATCATAAAGACATTTAGAGGGGTCGTCCTCATCACTAACTCACCTGATTTTACCACCGGCAATTTAACCCCTCAACGCATCGCCTTTGTTCTGCACCTGAAATAAAGGACAGATCACAGGTTAGGAAAAAACAACATAAAAGGAGGCTCACACTTGAACTTTTGCATCTTCATACTTACGGCGTATCGCTCAGAAAAGTCAAGTGGATTTGCCAGCGCCATTCTGAAAACCAGTGAAATAACTGGACGAACGTGCGCCCCTGCACCAGAAGCAGGATGGAGAGTTCATCCTTCCAAACCATAAGGTGAGCTTAAACTGGGGGTTTTGGAGGAAGTCAGAGAAGAACGAAGTGGGAAAGGGGGGAGCAAGCACACTATTCAGCAGACAGTTAATCCCCTTTCTCATCTGCAGAAGGATATTCCTACGGGCCAGACAAGCAGGATTTGGGGGTCCTGTTCAATCGGTGGTCCGAATTCTGCAAATCACGCTTGAAGAGGCCACAGCAACCCACCCCAGACCAGCGCCTCCGTGGGAGCCAGGTGAGCGTTACAATTCGTTCTTTCAGGAGTGCTGGACAAAACAAAATAAGGTGCTTCAAAGTTTCTTCCACCCCTTCTTTTTTACAGTATTTACACCAGCGCCATTCATCTTTTAGCATATTCCATCTTTTTAAGACATAGTTAGTTTTAAGCACATCAAAGCGGATTCTCATATAAGTATTTCTAAAATTTCTTGACAGGCATTTTTCCAAGTAATACTCCAGCTGGGGTTTAAATTTCCAGCATGAATAGGCTTGATTCGCAGTTTTGGATTGCGCTACGGCATTAAGTCTGTTGCCAATCATTACATTTCAAGATGTTTTTTACTTTCAGAGGATTATTAGTGAGCAGTTCAAGAGATATACCTGCATTCCCCAGAATTTCTTCAATTTCTTCTTTCAAATGTGTACAAAAAACATTTGTTGCATTTTTCCCTGCTAGCATGTAGAGTGAAATTGTGTTGATCAATGAACATTTTCTCCATAATAGTATTTTCTTCCACACAATAATAGATTTCAAAGACTGTAAGCCAAATTCGTATCTGATTATTTCAATCGATATATTCTTGAGAATAAAGTATAAAACCCCTTTCCAGATTACACTTTCTAATTTTTTCATCAGGTCCGTTTTTTGCCAGGTCATAGAATTCTAGACCATATACTAGTTTAGGAATACCAGACAGTGTAAAACTGTTTTAGCGGTATAGCTGTAAATCTCCCAAATTTCGCATCAAATTTACGCATCTGTCTTAAAATCATGTCAGCTTAAGTTCTTAACTGTCTTTTCACAATTGCCATGGAACCGTTACCTGTAAAATGGTATCCTAAGTATTTAAAAGACTTTTGGCAGGTGATTTTTTTCCCTTGACAAGACCATGATAATCGTGAAAGATTTTTACAAAACTTACCTAGGCCCATAATCGTTGTTTTGTCCGCATTGATTTTTAACCGAATGCTAGCGACAAACAGGACAAAAGCATTTATGAGTCTCTGCAGACCGACCTTAGTGCAATCCAGAAGTAAAAAATCATCAGCATACGCTAGCCATTCTATAGTAATACCACCTAATTTGGGTGCTATCAAACCTTTACCTTTCATTTCATTACCCGCTCTGCAAACGTAAAGGTTAAATAAAGCGGCAGCGAGTTTACAGCCCTGTCTCAGCCCATTTGGAATTACCTGTTCAGAAGATAACTTCCCTTCTGAGTTTAGTCTGATTTTAATTTTAGTGTTAAGAGTATAACTCTATAATCATTTCAAGGAGATGTGCAGGAATCGATAAAGCTCTTAACATTTCCCATCGAGTGTGTCGGTCCACCAGGTAGAATGCTTTAGAGAGGTCCATTGCAACCAAAGCACTACAATCTGTGCCCAATTTCTTTCTGAAACCAATTTGTTTAATATCAAGGACTTTACATCTGCTAATCCAATCGTCCAAATCTTTTAATATAATGGACGTAAAAATCTTGTAATCAGGGTCGGATATTGCAATAGGCATATAGCTTTCAGGAGCAGACCTCATGCCCTTTTTGTATATAGGAATCACAATGGCATGCTTCCATGATTCAGGAATTAATTTGTTGGCAATTATATCAGTAAACAGTATATATAAAATTTCTCCCCACAGGTAAATATCAGTTTTCATTATCAAACCTGATAAGTTATTTGGCCCCGGTGCTCCCGATTTTTTAGCTTTCCCAATCAACTTCGATATATAGTTAGGCGAGATATCCAAATCCCATTTAACCGTTTCCTTTTTTTGTATAGTGTTGGTATTCAGTATTGTTTCATCATAGGATACCTCATATAAATCTACAAAGTGCTTTTTCCACATATCTTCGCTGATTTGCGCAAACAGGATCTCTTTTTGCGTAATCAAAGTGTCATTTAGCCATAGCCAGAAATTGGAAGTATTTTTGCTTTTACATACCGCCAGCATTTTTTCGCCATCCGTTTGATCTCTGTACACTATACGAGCAATTTGCCAGTTTTTGTATGCTTGTTTCAATTTTTTAATTTGATTACTTTTCTTTGCCATTGGGTCAGATCCATTTTTCAGCTTACGAATTTCTTGTCTCAACTCTTTTTTTTTGGATAAGGTCCGATTGTCAAAAACATGTATGTGCGTCTTTTTCTTAGAGTTGCTTATTTTGCTTAGACATGATTTTTGTGTAATTGTATTTATATAATGAGTAAACCCATTAGCTGACAGATTTATTATTTTCTCTTCATTCAACATGTATCCCCAATCTTTATACAATGCCGAAGTGAATTTTTTAGTTTTGTTGTAAGACCATTGAATCCTCGTACCTTTGATATTGGTGAGTATTTCTTCATCATAGACTGAATATTTATTTAGATTTTCAGTATGTGGGATTTCAATTGCAAAGTTATGGTCGCTTGTAGGCATTTCCACCACTGTTAGCTGTGACATAAAGCATTCCAAACCTTGAGTTACAAAAAAGTAATCTACTATAGAGCCAAAACCCCTCACGTGCCATGTCTGTTTGTCGTTGTGTATTTTGGTTAAACCCATAATTTTCAAAAAGTTCAACCAAATCACACCTCTCCGTTTACTGCTAGATACCATGGATCTTGATTGATTGTCTGCAGCATCTATATCCCATAACAACTCATCAAACTCCACCTTGTTGAGATTGCAATCAGCATTTAGGTCCCCAGCAAGTAACACAAAATTATTCGACATAGTTTCCCTCCATACATCAATTTTGTTTGTTAGATTGTTAATTTCTTTCAACAATTGAGTTTCAGTGTATTTAAGAGGGTTCCAGTAAATATTAATGATACATATATTAGTATGAGTATCTCCTAATCTGATGTTACACGTAACTGCTAGGAAAACTTCTAGTTCTGCCCATACATCTACATTCACTGGATCCATAGTGAATTTACACGCTGTAAGTAGGCCACCCATAGGTCTTCCTTTTTCGCCTTTTACAGCGGGTATCTGCCAAGTGTAATAGTTCTCCCAGAACAGTTGTGTAGTTGCCCAAGTTTCTAGAAAGAACACCACATCAAAGTTACTCAAAAAATCAGCTACTTCTGTGTTATGTAACAGCTGGGAATGACCTCTTGAATTCCAGGATGCTATCGAGGCTTTACCCTTATCGCTAAAGTGGCTTCGCCAGGGTCTTCAGGGATTCAATTGAATTTTTTAAAGCAAGGGTCAAGCCTCTTAGTTCCACCTTGTCATAACGTACAACAGCCATTTCCGATGTTTTATTTATTTCTGAGTTAGAATAAGTGTTTCTCCCCTGAGTACATTTATTACTACCTTGCTTACGGTCAGGACAATTGTATTGATATATGTCAAAGCCTTTGCATTGCAAAGTTTCGGCTTCTTTCAGCAACTGCATTCTGACTAACACTGATGGAATTACCAATCGAATGTAGTCAAGTCTTTTTCTATGAATGAAGTCTACCAATACAATTTCAGCAGGGGATATCTTCTCCAGTGTCGGGATCATCGCAAATAAAGACATCATATAGGGGCGGTTCAAGGTTATCTTTCTACCTTCTGGAAATAACGTAGTGAGTATTAGACTTGGTAAGTCAGCCTTAGCTGGGTTTTTTAAATCTAGTAATTCGTCGTTATCTTCGTAATTTTAATACAACTTTTGTATATTTCTCACTTCTAAATAAGGTTTAGTATCTTCAAATTAATTTTTGTTATAATTTTGTTCTTCTAGAATTTTTCTTACTATCTTAGTAATATCTTGTTGATTAAGAGTCTTTTCCTCCTCATTTTCACCTTTACCATTAGCACATTCGATCTTCGGTTCTAGATTGTCACTGATATCTTCCAATAGTGCGTTCAGAATTTCACTATCAGAAATTCGCATTTCATTTTGCATCAAGGTATTGTCCCTGCTAATTCTGTCATTGCTAGTGGTTTGTTTCAGGCTAAGATTTTCTTGTATATTTTTTTGTTGTTGCATACGCCCTAAATTGGCCGTAATAATTGGACCAGACGGTTTAATCTTGGGACTAGATTCGAGTTTGAGACTTGTTTGACATTATAATCTTCTAAAATCTTGATTGGGCCTACAGCATTGCCTCCCAGAAACTCATCAGTCTCAGCTGTCAGGTTTTTAGATTTCGACTTAATCTTGGGACTTAGATTCAAGTTTGAGACTTGTTTGACATTATAATCTTCTAAAATCGTGATTGTGCCTACTGCATTGCCTCCCAGAAACTCATCAGTCTCAGCTGTCAGGTTTTTAGATTTCGACATTGCTATTGGTTTTGTGGCATTGGCTTTAAACATTTCAAAGATGTCGGCTATGCCAGTTTTTAATGAGGACAGCTGTGAGGCGATATCTAAGGATTCCTTTTTTCTTTTCATCGTTTCAGCGATGTTTTTTTCACATACATAGTATTTTTCCTGCTGCACGTGCTGGGTAGCACTAAACTCATCACCCCTTACATTTGTGGCCTCTTCCATATCTGTATGTTTTTTTGTGTGTTCCGTCTTGTCCGGACTTGTTAGATCTTGCCGTTCCGTTTCTATCATATTTATAAAGTTCACATCTCTTAGGAATTTACGCGATGTCTTAGCAAAATGTTTGTTTTTGTTTTGCATCTGTAATAGCTTTTTCTTTTCTTTTTTCAATATGTTAGGTTTTTCTCCTAATTTTTCACCATTTTACGGTAAGCCATGTTCATGAGTCTGTACCAATGTTTTGGACCCTGGCAAGTTTATTTAGATTGGATTACCCTGTATCTGCGAGTCTTCTATGACAATAGCTATAGGAATAGATATTTGTCCTGAATTCGTAGGGGTCTCCTCTGACTTTTTATCATTTGATGGTTTTGCTGCAGGTTTTACAACAGGTTTGGCTAGGATTTCATTAAGCTTAGCCGGTACCTGCTGGCCCGATATGTTAATTTGTAATAATAGATCCGTTTGTCTTTTTAATTCACTCAAGATTAGGCGGTTGAAAATCCCCATCAAAGTGCAGATATCTGTATTATCTGTTTTATCCAAAAATAGCTCATTATTAGAGTCTCTTCCATTGGAGGCTTCTGAGACAGAGGTATAATTCGGTTGAAAGGTGTCCAATTCAGCTGTTCTGAATACATTAGGGGTGTCATCATACTGTTGTTCAATTGTATCTACTTCCCCTTGTGTGTTGGCTAACTCGTTCCACAAACCTTTCAAGGCCTCTTTTTGTGGAAGGTAAGTTAGTTCTTCAGCAAATAGGGATTGCGAGTTAACATTCAATTATAACTCTTCAATTCCCTTATCTTTGCTTGCTTTCAGGTTATTTGAACAGTTAATCGCACATGCTATTAATGCTTCTTCCTCATCAGGCTGTTGCGGAGGAAGTGGCAAGGCAGCAGCCCGCGCTAAACTGGCTCTGCGCGTGGTTACTGCCGCAAAGAAGTCCGCCCGTGGGTCTTTCATGACAGTTGGGAGTTTGGATCTTTTGTTTTTCATAATTACAATTCTCTTTTTTCCAAAAAAAAAAGCCAACTTTTAACAACCATAATCCGGGGTTACCTCTTTATTAACTGTGCTAGCCTCGATCTATATTCCTTATAGAGATGTTCTGCTGCGAAAAGGCTATCGTGATGTAGCTAACTTAACAGTGAACAGTAAACAGTCCTTTGTCGTCCTTCGAGGCGCACGCGCAAGTGCGCTGCACCTTGGGTAGTTATAGTGTGTGGGTGGGGTTAAAGGGGGGATGTCACACAACACCAAACCAATGGGAGCTGCCTAGAAAAAAGGAAAAGACCCTTTTGAAGTAGTTATAAAAACACAGGCAGTTTGTAGACAGGCTTGAAAACAGGCAGTCCAATTAGATGTCCATTAACTGACACGCTCTATGCAGGCAGTCTATAACAAACTTTCATCAATCACCTCCAGGCAGCTTCCTGTGTTGCACAATGAGACGTCCTCCTTCTATTAGTCGTGGAAGCTACACGCTGAATTCTAAGCGGCGCTGTCGCATTCACACCAATGGCAATTCACTCCAACAGCAATTCCTCACAGTAAATAGTCCTTTGTCGTCCTTCGAGGTGCTCCTTGTTATTATGGCCGGTCGAATCCTTCGTGGGGTTTCAAACTGTAGCTTTTCATCTTCAGTTACCCACCTCTTGGAAAAGGATTCATCCAGTGTTCCATTCTTCTCAACTTTGAAAATACATACCTGAACCGACTCTTCATCAAAAACGTATGGAGCCCAGTCTGATCGAGCCAGATAGCGTACCAGAATTTGAGTTCTCATCCGTTTGTGGCTCCAGATATCACTGAGGTAAACTTCAGTATGTGGTCGACTGGAAAGGCTACCAACCTTGTGATCAGACCTGGCGCATAGGAAGGAGGATGCTGTCATACTTCTATCGCATCGGGGCTCGTTGGGTGCCCGATATGCGTTTCGGAAGCATCGCTGCTTACCGTTTTAGTGTTCCACCATCATGACGTCACCACTTGCCACAGTCTTCCAGGAAGTTATCAACGGCGAATCCAGCCGGATTTGCATGTCGCAGCGATTCCGCTGCAGGTAAGCTCTGAGTTTCATCTCCCCTGTTTTCCTTTCTTCTTCCTCCTGTTAATCCTCCTTGGCATTTGGTTTTTGATTGCTGATTCCCCACCTATCTTTCTCCTCTCTGTGATGAATCCTGTGGAGTCATCACTGATTTCCTGGCGATGATGTTCTCTCATATGGGCAGGGGACGGCAGTCGCTACATGATCCTAACCCTGGAGGTGGTAAAATGAGGGAGGATCATGTGGGAGGGGACGACTACCGGGACGAGGTGATAACTCCATGGAAGAGACACATTACCCCCCACCCCCTTTCTAATGAAGAAAAACCCATGATACATAAAATCCTAATGGCATACTGTCATTACAGTCAAAATGCCATTCATACCTCACACACACATAACATCTCCTGTTTGTAATGTTTTTCTAAGTAAACATTCTAAACAACATAACTTTAGAAATTCTATGGACTCCAACTCCCATAAAACCTCAAGTACTGAGACGAGGAAGAAGGAGTTGATACAGATTAAAAGAAACACAAAGTTGAATATGCAGACTAGTTGTTTTGATGAATTACAAGTGCGCAGGACATTTAAAAATGGTATCCACACTCGAGATGCAGGCAGAGCCGGAAAAGGAAGCAGTATGGGAAAGGACCGCACTGGAGGAGATCGAGACAGTAGACAATTCCAGACAGCAGCTCATAATTGCGAGAGCTACATACTGGCGTGGTGTGAGACAAGGAGAGACACAGCGGGCACTGTTGGAGGACAGTCAGAGCACTGGCAGCAGCAGCAGAGCTAACACAGAAACGGTCATGCCGAGAAGCTGCAGTCTTTGGTCCCAGTCGCTGAGAGAAGCCGGAAGGTGAACGCAAAACTGCAAGGAGAGCTGGAGGAAGGGCTGCAGTGCGAAAGAGGCTGTCTGAGAGAGGACACCTCATCGCAGTGACATACCACGGGTCGGGAACTCTGCAAAATACTGGTGAGTCTGCCTAGAGCCATTGGGGACCCTAGGGCGTACTGACAGTCAATAAACCAAATAAGAATATTTGAATAACGACCAAATAAAGCACAACGATAGAACTTGAACAAGACCCATGTATGAGATGTCAATGTGGGGAAAGTTGGAGCAAGTGTTACCCTAAGCAAATATATGCAAATATATGCTACAGAAATAAATACAGCGGCAGAACTTGAACAAGTCCCCATGTATGAGATGTCAATATGGGGAAAGTTGGAGCAAGTAACACCTCAAGCAAAACAAAGTTCAAAGTTCCTGCTTGGTTTTAGGGTGGGGGGTGTTGATTTCACTGCTTTAAATTTTTCAGTTTGAGGTTGTATAAGACCGTTGCCCACAGAATAGCCCAAATATTTTACAGCCGTTTTGGTGAGATGGCATTTCTTAGGGTTGGCTTGCAGCCTCGCTTTCCGTGGAGCTTTGGTGACTTTGTGCAGATGGAATGAGTATTCTTCCCAGGTGTTACTATGGATGACAATGTCTTAAAGATGGCAAAATCTTTGGGAAGATCTAAAGTAAGCATTCCCCAGTCTTTCAATCAGCTCATTGATCCTGGGCATGGGGTAGTTGTCAAAGCTAGAGATTGAATTGAGATTTCTTAAATCGATGCAAAATCTCCAGTATCCAACAGGTTTGGCTATGAGAACTATAGGGGAGAAGCAGAGGCTCTCAGATGGTTCTATTACCCCTAACCTGAGCTTGTTCATGATCTCCTGCTCAATGGTTTTCCTAATGGTCTCGGGTATATTATAAGGCTGTAGGTTGATGATCTGCTCTTGGGGTGTATGTGTATGATGAAAGAAATTGGTTAACTTTCTCAGTTGTTAAGAAAAGACCTCAGGAAACTGATTTAACAGGCTATTCAGATCCCTTTTCTGGGCAACACTCAGATTCTCAGGAATTAGGCCTAGCGCACATTCTGCCTGTATCAATAAAGTTGCCATGGTGACCATACAGTGTTCGACAGGATCCACCTTCCATGCTTTCATAAGGCTAACATGATAGTATTGGGATTTTTGTCATCTATCAGGTTGGGAGACTACGTAGTTGAAGGATCCTTTTTTCCCCAAGATTTTATATGGCCTGTACCATTTAGAGATAATTTCATTGTGTGAGGCTGGGAAGAGAACAAGCACCAACTCTCCTATGGAGAAAGACCAGGTGACGGCCTATCAATCATGTAAACTCTTTTGCTGTTCTTGGGCTCTGGCAAGATGTTGATAAACAATTTCCATGACCGCCTTCATAAGGGACTTGAGTTTATGAGATGTTTGCGATACTGGAAGTGCAGCTTCCTCCTTCTGCTCCCATGATCTGCAGAGCATATAGAATATGTCTCTGGGTTCCCACCCATAGAGCAGCTCAAAAGGCGAATAACTCAATGAAGATTGTGGAGTTTTCCTCATGGCAAAGAGGGCGCAAGGAATCATCACGTCACAGTTCCGACGATTGACCTCTAATAGCTTGTGCAATAGTCTTTGGGCCTCATCACAAGTAGGGCTGTATTGCCGGCTGTAATACCGCCGACTGTAATAGCCCTAGCACCGACCAGCCCGGTGGTATTACCACCGGATCACGGGTTGGGCCTTAACGGTAAATCCCCATTCCTGATTGGGTCCATTGGATCCAATGGGGAATTTCCGGTGCTAATACTGTGGGCTAATACAGCCGGCTGTAATACCGCCGAAAACCGAGGATTTCACCTCCAGAAAAAAGCTGGAGGTAAAACAGCTGATTTAGCACCCAACTCGTGATAGGGCCAGCCCTTAAATGCGGCAGCAATAGCGTTAACACCACATTTAAGGGCTACAGCCCGACTCGTGATGAGGCCTTTTGTAATGTTTGATTAAAGTGATCCACTAGCCCGTCTGTATGGGGATGGTATACAGACGTACTCAGTTTTAAAGTTGAGGAGTTCTTTAACTTCTTGCATAAGGCAGGACATGAAAGTGGTACCTTGATTTAAAAAATCTCTTTTGAAAAGCCCACTCAGGAGAGGAATGGAATTAGATGTTTTAGGATATGTTGACTGGTTTTATTCCTTAAAGGAAAGGCTTCCGGGTAATGAATAGCATAGTTAACAAAAAACTAGTATATACCTGTTCCTTATTTAGAGGTTTCTACTGGACCAACGATATCCATTGCTATGCATGAAAAAGGGACATCAATAATTGGCACAGATTGTAAAGGAGTCCAGGATATCAGGTAGCAGAGTTCTTCTGACATATATTGCTTGCAGCCAGATGGCTTTTTACATCCGCGCATACCCCAGGCCAGTAGAATCTACTGATGAACTGGCTTTGGGTCTTGACTATCCCTTGATGTGCAGCGGTCAACTGGGAATGTGCCAACTCCACAACTATCTGACAGTGACTTCTCGATACTACCAACTGAGTCTTCTGACTTCCATCTCTCTCTGTACCCTACCTTTCCATTATAATAATTAATTTTTCCTAAAGAAAAAAGATTTGGGAAGTGTCATGATGCCTGCTCCCGGGGAGCCGGTTCAAGCCCGGCGTCCCCGAAAGCAGACATCCAGTCCCCAAGGAAGGACCCAGCAACCCCATATAGGGGCCCTTTGGACAGTGTCCTGGCGCCTATGGCGCCAGGCTCATAAAAGACATCAGGCCTGGCGCCATAGGCGCCAGGCTCATTATGGGAATGCTTGGGTGCACTTACCTGATGCAGACCATGCTGCAGGATCCCGGCCTCCTTGTGGCCTGAAAGGAACTACTTTACCTGTGGGACTAATTTAGCATCCGGGCATGGTCGGGGAAGGATACATACCTGATTGGTGGAAGGATACATACCTGGAACTTCTTCCAAGGCTATTTAAACCCCACCCGAACAGCCACACGTGCTTCGCGTTGTTCTGCATCTAGCAGCTGGACGCTCACCGTGTCTGCTCCTGCATCCTGACTTCTGCCACGCCTGCCAGCATCCTGGATCACCTGCAAAGGAAGAGAAGAAGAGAACAGAAGAAGGAAAAGTTCTTACCTGCTAAATCCGCATCCCGGAGACATCTCGCCGACAATCCTGAAAAGGAAGACTTTAATTTAAAAGCTCATTGCGCCGCATTCCACTCACCTTTACAGGGCGCCTCCATGTTCAGCAGCGATCATCCGGATTCGCAGTCACGCCCCAGCGCCTAGGGAGAAAAACACCAGAACAAAAGGTGAGAGAGAGAAGAGAATAAGGAAAGCTAAATCTCCTTTTTAAGACTTACCTGTTGATTCATTCCCTCTTCATTTCGGGTCCGCGTCGCATCCTAGCATTTCCAGACCCCGGCCCCTAAGGGGAAAAAGAGACATCAGTGTTAATGAGTGAATGAAAAGACATTACCAAAAAACGCTCATTAAAGACTTACCTGATTTCTACAAGGATTTCAACTCTCATCTCGGGTCGGTGCCTGTTCCCCGGCATTCCGTACCTCGGCCCCTATGGGGAAAAAGACACTAGCATTAGTACATTAATGCATGGACACAAGGGGAACCTCTTATCAAAAAACTTACCTGGAAGCCAAGCAAGTTCGGTTCTCACCAATCCAAAAATCCAGTGAAGTAACTGGATACCAACGCGCCCCTGCATCAGAAGCAGGATGGAGAGCTTGTCCTTCCAGACCCTAAGGAGGATACTTCTGCGAGCCAGACAAGCCAGATTTGGGGGCACGGTCCAGTCCGTCTTCCGAACCCTGCGCATCACCTTAGAAGAGGTCACAGCAGCGCGAACCAGGCCAGCGCCTCCGTGGGAGTCAGGTGAGCGTAACAGAACGCAAAGCCTTCCTACAAATTCCCACCCAGGCGCTATGGAAAGTTCTGAGACTGATCAGTTGGCCCAATTACTGGGGGAATTACGGGCCGAAGTACATGCCACTCGTCAAGAGACTAATGCCCTCAGGAGGGAATTAATAATATCAAAGGAAAGAACTGATGACCTGGCCAGACAGCTTTTGCAAGGTCAAGCTGGGCAAACTCCTCTACCCGGTTCCGGAGGGAACCCCGCTCCTGTGGTTTCCAGTAACCCTGTGCAGATTAATCTACCTGGAAACATGCCGCTGGCCCCACCCGAACGCTTTGCTGGGGACCCCAAACGATTCGCCGTATTCATGAATCAGTGTCGTTTGCACTTCCTATGCAGACCTGGGGCCTTCCCTAATGATCAGACCAAGGTAGCCTTTGTATTGTCATATCTCAGCGGCTGCGCTGCCGATTGGTCAGTTCCACTCAAACTGGCCATGTTACTCAAGATGACCCGATTCTCCGTGATTTTCAAAGGTTTCAAGCAAGCATAGAAAGGTTATTTGCTCGACACTCTCAGGGGCAGGCTCTGGATGACGAACTTCTATCCCTGCGACAGGGCAATCAGGACCTCCTATCCCATATTGCAACCTTTAATAGACTAATTGTGGAAACGGGATGGCCAGAGGACAAAAGAGTCACGTTGTTTTATCGAGGCCTTTGCGGAGAACTTAAAGATGTCTTGGCCCAAGTTGTAAATCCGCCCCAAGAATGCACAGAGTATATAGACTTAGTGGTCCAATTGGATCACAGACTTCAAAACAGAAAAGCAGATCGGTCCAGGTTTGAGACCCGGTTGTTGGTCAAGACCCATGCTAATCCCAAGGGAGTTGATGTCTCTGAGCCTATGCAAATTGGAGGGGTTAAAGGACCCTTAACTCAAAAGGAACGTGAAAGGAGGCGGCAGTTAAAATTATGTCTTTATTGTGGGAATTCTGAACACTTTCTACGAGATTGCCCGGCAAAACCGTCCCGAAAAGCGGTAGGAGCCGCTGATAAAAACCATGAAGACTCTGTTTCGGGAAACGACTCCGCCCGACAAGTGTAGGGGTCCGCTTGCCGGGCTTGAAAACTAACTCTCAGACCTCGCATTTCATTGTGCCAATGGTTCTCGTAGATCCAAAACAGCCTAAGCGGTTGCATGCAATAAAGGCATACATCGATAGTGGGGCTATTGGAAACGATGTGGATCGTGAATTGGTCTCTAGGATTAACCCCCCTCTCCGTCCTAAAACCAGCAAAGATGTCATCACCACAGTCGATGGAACTGAAATTGCCTCTGGACCGGTAACACATTCCATTACTGAGGTGACTCTTATTGGTCCCGACGGCCACCGGGAGGGTGTTGTGTTTGATGTAATCAAGGCTCCACAGTTTCAGGTTATTCTTGGAATCCCTTGGTTAGAGACACATAATCCTCGATTTGATTGGCGAGCTAAGAGAATAACCTTCCCGGATTGTACACAAACCTGCTACCCAGAAAACCTGAAGATTAATCTAGCATCTGTAACCTCTGCCTCCATGCAACTACCTCCGGAATACCAAGACTTTCAGGACGTCTTCCAAAAGGAACAGGCCAACACGTTACTTCCTCACAGATCGTACGATTGCCAAATCGATCTGGTGCCCGGTGCACAACCCCCTTGTAGCAGGATTTATGCCCTTACCAAACCTGAGAATCTGCATTTGAGACAATATTTGGATCAATACCTAGCTAATGGTTTTATTCGCCCGTCAAAGTCCCCGGCATCCTCGGCTTTGTTCTTCGTGCCCAAAAAAGAAGGCGACCTTAGAACTTGTATCGATTACCACGCATTGAACCAGATAACGGTTAAAAACCGTTATCCTCTGCCTCTGATGCCTGAACTCCTTGACCAGGTGAAGGACGCTTGCATATACACCAAGTTAGATCTCCGGGGGGCTTATCATCTGGTACGAGTTAAAGAAGGCGACGAATGGAAAACTGCCTTCCGTACTAAATACGGATTATTCGAGTACCAGGTGATGCCTTTCGGATTGTGTAACGCGCCGGCTGTCTTCCAATACTTCATGAATGATGTCCTTCGGGAACTCATCGATGTTTGTGTTGTCGTATATATCGATGACATTCTGGTGTACTCCTCTTCGGAATCTGATCACAGAAAACATGTCAGGGCAGTACTTGAAAAACTGCGCCAACACAAACTATTTGCTAAATTGGAGAAATGTGTTTTCCATACCACAGAAGTCGAGTTTCTAGGTTTCATCCTGACACCCAAAGGAGTCCGAATGGACTCAAGAAAAGTGGATGCCATCCTCAAATGGCCATCACCTAGCTCTGTAAAAGGGGTTCAAAGCATGCTCGGCTTTGCCAATTTCTATCGCAGGTTTATCCCGGAATTTTCACGTGTGGTACAACCCATTACTGCACTCTTGAGGAAAAATAAACGTTTTGAATGGTCTGAAGAAGCCGAGCAGGCCTTTCAGGATTTAAAAGCTAAGTTTACCTCTGCACCTATATTGAAACCCCCGCGTCCAAATCTCCCTTATGTCGTCGAGACTGACGCATCCAGCCTAGCCATGGGAGCTGTCCTGTCCCAAAGAGCTCCCGAAACCAACCAACTGCATCCTGTAGCATTTTGATCCAGAAAATTCTCGGCACCCGAGGTTAATTATGCAATCACGGACAAAGAACTGTTAGCCATTAAGTCCGCTTTTAAAGCCTGGCGGCATTATCTGCTTGGCGCTCGACATACCATCACAGTGATCACTGATCACCGGAATTTACAGTATTTGAAAACCGCCAAGGCTCAGTCATCACGGCAGCTCCGATGGGCTTTGTTTTTCGCTGAATTTGATTTTGTGATTACCTATCGACCTGGCTGCAAGAATGGTAAAGCAGACGCCTTATCCCGAATTGGAATGGGAGAATCTGAAGGCAAAGCGGATAGCGAACAACTCATAGACGCACTGCCAGTCAAAGGAAAGGGAGCGCAGACTACGGTGAAACACGAGGAATGTTGAAGACGTGGCACAGAGGTGGTAAGCCCACAAAGAGTGAGCGGGCTATCAGGGTGCTTCTGGGCAAATGCTGTGCACTGCGTACTATACAACAGAGGCCCAGTAAAGATAGTGAAATTATTACCAATACGAACATTGTTGAAAGGCAGAGCCTAAATAAAGACAGTGCAATTATTATGAACATTATTGAGAGAAAGAGCCGGAGTAAAGGCAGTACAATTATTACTGATATAAACATTGTTGAGGAAAAGAGCCTAACTAAAGGCAGTGGAACTACTGCAAGAATGAACACCGTTGACAGAATGAGCCTAAGCAAAGTCAGTGGAACTATTGCAGACACAAACATTGTTGAGAACAAGAGCCTAAATAAAGGCAGTGGAGTTAATGAAAAAGGGTTGCTGACCCAATATGGGAGAATTGTTGTGAGCTGGATAAAAGGGAAACTGAACAGACAATGGAGAAGCCCTGGCAGGGTAGTGAACTAGGCAAACAGTGAGTCTGGGACTCACACCAATGCAAGAAAGTGATGATACCCTGGCCGGCGAGTAAACCAGGGGTAAGAAGATAAAGGATAAAAAGGGAAGGGTCATAATCCTTTTTCAGGAGCAGGAGAGTATACAAGTGGAAGGAAGGAGGATTAAGAATACTCAGGGGTCAAAACCCCTTTATATGAAAGTGTGTAACAGAAAAGGGAAGACCCATACCTCTCTAAGGATTCAAGAGAACTATGTTGTGAACTATGCTGTGAATCAAGAGAACTGTGTTTTGATTCAAGAGAATTGTGTACTTTCAAGGAGGCAAAAGGGAAGAGGTCCCCCCGTGAGCAAATTGGAATTGTGACGAAATCATATAGAAACAGAGAGAAAAGGCAACATTAAATGTGAATCAATGGGAAAGAAGAAAACAACCCCTACCCCCTTTTGTGAAAAATAGGAAATCCATCAGTGGAGGACAAACTAAAGGAGTGAAAAAGGGAAGAATCATTCTCCTTAAAGATTGTGACTTTATTCTGAAGAGTAATGGAAAATCTGTCGAACATCTGCGGCAAAACATAGGGGAAGGGAAAAAACCCTTTTTCCCGGTGGAACTATATTTCTTCTCTGCACCTTAGAACTCTACGTTTGAAACTGCAAGAGGAAGCTATAATTATAATTATTCTTTTAGAACACGCTTAATACCAGAGATTGTTTTCTAAGCGCGGATCGAGATTCACACCTGTGCTGCACTTTGTTGTCTTGCTTCCAAAACAAACGCATTACCCCTGAGCTATCTCCCCTCTGCTATATAAAAGAGCCACTTGTATAGCCCCTGAGCTATATACATCTATAGCTCAGAGAAATCCCCATTTTCACCTTGCATTTAGTTTAGCACGTAAAGGTCAGTTTTGGGTTTTTGGATACAGGGCAGAGGATTCTTTATTTGTTAACATCCTGACACGGAAGCTTCTTAGTTGTGTTGAAGCAGGGAGACCCCTCTTAGGGTTAGGACGGATAGGATTTCTCCAACCCCTTTTTCTTTTATGATAAATAAAAGTTGAAAGTTTACAAAAAACATGTACTTTGTCTGAGTCCTACTCTTGACCCCTTACAAATACTATATGTATCTCTCCTTGATAGTCAATGTCAATCACGCAGGGAGCCACGCCAAGGGAGTATCTACAGGCTAATCTTGACTTGACAGCCAGTCTAAGATAATTCCCTCGAGGAGGAGAAACACTAACCCTTGTAGGGATCAACCAACATTTTTGACTGGGGATATTGACTTCTTTGGTACTGAAGAAGTCAAGGCTTGTTGATTGTGGGGGTGAGTGTTTGGGGGAGTTTAGCTTGAGTGTTCAACAGTTGAACCAGCATGGGCCCCAAACCTGTGTCAGGTTGTTCATATCCCACTTCTGACACCGCTTGTGATGGGTCGAAGGTAGGACTTGGACAACTGGACATGGTTTAACAGACGAAGAAAGAAAGTCCCTCAATTAGCCCTTTTGCTATGATGGGGTTCCCTATCTAAGAAAGAAAATAACAAAGGTGCTCATCAGGACCTCTTACTTAACATAATACTGTCCTTTGTCCAAACCTAAGCTACCTAACTGGCCCTACCACTATAAATAAAAGCCACATAAGTAGTACAGATGAATACTCGGTCTTAGGTGGTTGTTGGGTGGTGCATCACCCCCTACCCCTGAATTGAGTTGAAAATGTTCTTTACAGCTTTCCCAGGATTTTGGCTTCTGTCAGCATTCCAACACAAATCAAAGAATGTTTTGAATAAAAGAGAAGTTATCACTCTTGGGTGGTTTCTTATCACAGTCTTTATAAACCACAGAAAAATACCGCTGCGATCTTAGTTATGATTGTTCTCAATAGTTGCTCAAAATAAACATTTAATTAAAAAAGCATGCAAACGCATTATTTGGTTCCACTTCATTAAAGGCACAGAAGACTTGATGGCAGAGGTAAGCTTTCCATTCTACAAATGGACTAGCTGCAGTAGCAATGATCATCCCCAGGAGAAGCGCATGAGCTGCAGGTTTAGAAGGGGTGCACCTTTAGAAGTAGACCAGCTCATCATGCTTGGCCTTTAGGGCTTGGCAGCTCTGCAGTTGGGACAGCTGCCCAGTGTGAAGAAAGGGGTTAAGAACACATACATGCACATACTCTTCATTGCCACAATAGATTTTAATAAAATAATTAGTCCCAGCAACATCTTGACTCTTGAATTCAATGACCGCCAACACAATGAATTCCCACAGCCCTTCTCCTTGTCAGCCTTTAGCTGATTGCGCATCGCCTGCACCTCAGGGTTGGCTGGCTAGGTAGCTCATGTCCCTCCACATAGCATGATGCCTTAAAAAGTAAGTTTGAGAAGATGACATTGTCAGATGAAACTTAGAGTGGCCCTACCACTATAAAGGAAAGACACAAAAGTAATACAGATGGATACTCTGCCTTAGTTGTTTGTTGAGTGGTGCTTGCCCCTGAATACAATTGGAAATGTTCTTTTCAGATTTCCCAGACTTTTGACTTTTTCAGAGTTCTAGCACACATAAAAAAGTCTTGCATAAAGGTGAAGTTCTCACTCTTGGTTGGTTTATCATCACAGTCTTCATAATCCATTTAAAAAACAGACCACTGATATCTTCCTCTTAGAGTTTTTAAGACCTTAGTTATGATTGTTCTCAATCGGTGCTTGATTCAAATGAACAGGGTAGATTGTTGGGCCCTTCCATACACTCTCTGGACAACCCTTACAAGTGTACTTCTCCCCTGTTTTCTTAGCTTTTGCAGCGTTAAAGGTAATTTCCCTTCTGACCAGTTCACCTTCTAGATTGGGGTATGTGATGAGTCTATCAAGGTTGTCACTACTTCCACAGGAGAAATTTCCCCTCATGTGGCCAGCTGAAGGAGGAACCTGCCTGACTCTGACCCAGGGGGTGACTATCTGTGGGAGGACCACATGAGGGATGACAACCCTCATGGAGGTTGTGTAGACTTGGTAGGTCAAGGCAAACATTTCCCTGTTTTGTTAGCCTCTGGTAACACCCACCTGCCTCCCTATTCCTGTATGGCATACTGTAGTGTCGATGTAGAACCTCCAGTCACGACCAATCACCAACTGTATTTACATTCCCCTTTGCTTGATAACACTGAGACACTGATAACACTGAGACGAGGAAGAGGACTGGAGTAATGAAGATCGCTAGAACCGAAAACCAAACGCTGCATTGTTAGAAAAGGTTAACAGGTGCATGGACATTTAAAAACACTACACCTGGAGAGAAAGGGAGACTCACTTCTCTTGACGTTGGTTGGGACACCGAAGGAGAGCAGGCTGAGGTGCAGAGTGGAGAAGCTGGTGGTGGTGCCGTCTGGGTAAATCTGGATGCGGAAGGTTCGCTGCACTTGTGCCACAGAGAGCAGGAGATGTCAGGTGATGAAGGAGGCAAAGCGGGAACCGCAGAGCAAACGGGACTGCCTCCCAGCCGGCAAGCAAGCCGCAGCGAGAACAGTGAGACATGAAGGACGCTGAAGCAGCTGACATAATCTGGTGAGCCCAGAGAGCGAGGTTGGGACACCTGGGCGCTTCATGGTGGATGCCGAGTACCGTTGATGAACCTGGTAAGCCCAAACAAGGGAGCTGGGACACTAGGTGATTGAGCAAAGAGACTAAGATGAATGAAGATGGGTCCCTGACCCAATATATGACAAGTATAATTATTAAAGAATTCTGGAACTATATAAAAGAGAAGGTGATTACTGATGAGACGTATCTGGGACCCACTCCTAAATACTGAACCAATTAAGATAGTCCTGGCAGGAGGTTAAACCAGGCATACAGTGAGTCTGGGACCCGCACCCAATCAAGATTGCTGAACTTGGAAACAGGAGAAAACAGTTCCCCAAATGTGTGGAATCTAGGGAAAGGACTGTCCCTCCTATTTTGCAGGTGAGGTCTGTGAACTGTGGTAAAGACAAGAAAGCTCATGGGAAGAAGCATACCCCTTGATCCTGTGAATTGTGAAACTGTGAAAACGCTAAACTATGGAAAGCTAAGAAAGTTCAGGGGGAAGAAGCATAACCCTGGATGCTGTGAATTATGTAACTGTGAAATTTGTGGACTGTGGAAAACTAAGAAAACCCAGGAGCAGAGGCATACTCCTTGAGCCTGTGAGTTGTGGAACTGTGAAACTCTCAAGGGAAGGGTCATACCCCTTTAGATTGTGGAATGGTTTAACACAAAAGGAGATCAAGAGAGAAATCGGACCTCTTGATTTGATGAACTGTGTAAACTGGAGGAAACGCTGGCGGGAGAGTCTTCCCCCTTGAGATTGTGGAGTGTGGTAATGTGAAAGTGAAGAACATTGAAAACCGAGAAATCCAGGTCAAGGGAACCCCTTTAACTGGTCGAACTTTGTTGGTTTCATTTACACTTTGGAACTTTATGTTGGGACTTTGGAAAGGAGCTGCAGGTGATCAGCTAAAAGACTTTTTCTCCTTCATGTTATATTGAGTTTAGTGTGTGAGGGTAAGGTTAGGATTTTGGACACAGGACAGGTAACTTGTTGTTTTGAATATTCTGACACAGATGCTCCTTAGTTTTGTTGAGGCAGGCAAACCCCTCCTAGATAGGGATAGGTAGGATTTCCCCAGCACTCTCTTTAATTTGATCAATAAAAGTCTTTAACAGTCACCATAATGTCACTGTGTCAAAGTCTTACTCTTGATCCCTTACAGGCAATTGCTGGTAGTCTCCCACGGAGCTAGCGAGTTTGCTTCTTAGTGTTGGTTAAACTCCTTTAGATTTTCCACTTAGGTAGGATTATGGGGTCAACTCGGACCTCTATGTCTTGGTTCCATATCTCTTGTGGGCGAACTAGCCTTATCATGTAGACCCCTCTCGGTCCTGCTCCTTCTCATCGGGAGGGATATTGATTCCCTTTTCTCGGGTCCTCACCTCTGTGCAGTCGGACATACACCCACTTCTTGGGTATATCCTTTTGGCTCACCCTCTTGAGGTAGTTCTCTTGTGCTCTGTTTTCCAGGGGTCCCTTTTGTTATAAGGGAGATGGTTGCCCCTACCTTGTGTCGCAGGCGAGTGTCTTCGCTGGGCCTGTGTGGCCTCTGAGTAACAGAAATCTGAACTTCCCGTGGAGATCAACCGCATCCCTTGCTCTCTGGTTCACACACTGATTTCCTGCTGTTTCGTGGTCTTCTCTCCCAGGAGGGGCGGTTGCTCTATCTGTGGCGGTCTCCTCCTTTTCGGGACGCTGGTTCCAGGCTTGTATTGGGGTGTGCCTCATCCCCAGCACATCGGACTACCACCTTGTTGGCGGTTGGTTGGCTCTCAAACAGAAGGCTCCCACGGCACTGTTGGGCTCAGCAGCATTGCACAGGCTCTCTTTAAGAAGGACTTCTGTAATATGGCGGATTCCCCAGATTAACAGCTCCAGTAATTCTAAAAACCACTGGCAAGAATCTGCCTGTAAAGCTCACCCAGCCTGTAATGAGATATTACAGAGGTGAGAGCAAGAGACCCCGGTCCACAAATAAGTGATTGAAAGACAGACATATATAGATAGAGTGATAGATACATACGTAGATAACTGGGTAGAGAGAGATAGATACATTGATAGATAGATCACAATTAGTACCCCCCTGATATTTTCCTTTGAGAGAGAGAAGCAAATGAAAAATTAGATCTTTTGAGAATACTCTGAAATCCCCCAGATAAGGTCTGCTGGACAACAAATCAGGGATAAAGAGGGTCATCAGCCAGTGATAGATTTAATTGAGTAAGAAGATCTGATAATATATGGTTTTACTATGTTTGGATACAGTCTTAAGTTTCAGATTTGTCAAAAAATAAGATGCACCCACAAACTGGCAATTCTACAGATTTGTTCAAAACTCATGTTATGTATGTCCCCTGCCCCCGTTCTCCACTTATCTCGTCTTTCATAATGTCCTACTATTCCCATCACATGCATATTTCATGCAGGAACTTGGGTGATGGGAGGATCCTAGAGGGTTGAGGGTAGTAGGATTCTGATGGGGACAGTTGGAGGAAGAAAGAGGTGTTGGGTGTTGTGCTGATCCTGGGGCCTGTAGAACCCACGCTGTGACCTGACGGTCTTCAATAAACCTTCATGGGGACTCATTGAGACGTGAGTACTTCTTTGACGTTGTGTGCAAATCCAGATTGACTTGCACTATAATAGGTTCCTCTGTGATGAGTCTGTGTTAAAATTGAGCACCATCCCATTAGTCTTAATGGATTCTTACAGAAGTAAGGTCTGGCCAGCACAGGACATACCAGGTTGTCATCTCAGTTCCCTGGACTCTGTAGAAACAGATTGTGGAGGCAAAGGTATGTGGGAACTACATGCATCTCTCCTAATGATGCCAACATTGAATATTCTTGTAAATTGTCTAACAGAAACACGCACAGTAGGTATTAAAGTGGGACCAAGTGAAAAGACGCTGTGGGCATTAACAGTGCATGATATTTACCATTTGAAGAGAGATTACTGGTCACAACTAGGGAAGATGTGTGTGAACTGCATTACTGGGCCTTGATTAGAGTGTGGCAGCAATTCTGCAAGTTTTCTGCAGATTAACAGTCAAACTCATTCACCGTTCCCGCCGCTCCATCTGGTGGATTTACTATAAAATATCCCTATTTTTGTAGTCTGTAGGACCCCATTAGGATTCCTGTAGCTGTAACATGACCGGTAAATACCGCTGCAGTACATCCACAGGTTTTTAGTGGTAGAATGCAGAATTTGCCTCCATATATTTGCTGCAGATGAATCCTCCCCTTCACTTCCAATCTCGGAACTTGGAGGTGTGGTAAACATGAGAGTAATCCTACTAGTGTTACAAAAGGCTGTAAAAGAAGTACTCACACAAATGTACTGCACCGCCAAACTCAAAACAAGGGTATCTCTCTTGCAATAGATCTGGATGGGGTCTGCCACTTCCAGCTCTATGCACAGTTCCTTTACCACCTTCCAGATCTTTGCACGGTTCAGTCACTGCTCTGTTTTATCTTATCCAGAATGGAGGGTGATCTTTGCATGGACCCGTGGTATTCACATCACTCGATTGGCTCAGGGAGGCTTGCATACCTGACATTTTACTCCAATACTTAATGTGACAGAAAAGCACACTGTAGTCATATCAATGGTTCATATTTTACCTGAATTTATATTAACAATTCATTAAGGAGTAGTATGTACTGGATAGAGTAGTGACCACATTTTAAATACTACATTTTTAGTCAGTCACTATGTTCATTAAACAGACAAAATACAAAAACAATACATAAAGAAAACCACAACACAATCAGAGCAACACAATTCTAAAAAAACAGAGTATAAAATCAACACATTATGACTCGAGGCTAGTGCAGACCTTAATGACACTGCCAAAACTCCTTTCTCTTATACATGGCTCTTTTTAAGAAAGACAACAAGCCTCATGCAGCAAATACTGAACCAGCAGATAAAAGGAAAAGCAAGGAGGGTGATGGAAATACAAATTAAACGGTCTAAAACGGGTACAATTATGGTCCTTCTAATGTCACTTTAAGCGGGGCAGAAAAGAATAGAATGCTTTAAATCCTCCCTGGCTTCTACACATGTCGGGCAGCTCGCAGTGTCAGGATAACCCTTCCAATTAACAGTGTTTTCCCTCAACTGAAAGCAATCAAATCTAGCACCTTTGATCAACCAGCAACCTCCCCTCTGGAACTCAAAAGGAGATACTGCTGTATCGTGTCCACCCTACTGATAATAGCATGCGGTCCATCTGTGTTAGTGTTCAGTTCCGGGCTTTCTCTCTTCTCCACTCCCACTGAAGTAAAAATGCACTTATAATGATGAATGTGCCCTGAAGACAACAAGCTACCTGGGGGAAAGAGGACTAAAGCATTGCTCGTAGTTAAAAAAATCAGTGATAAAAGAAAGGCATGGAAGTTTATGCCAATTAGCCCTGCCTACCAAAAACCTAAAATAAAGTGGCTTAGACTTGCATGTTTGTTGGACCAAAGGTAGGCCTCTCAGCCTTGCGCCATGTTGTTTTAGTGAATCTGCCATTTTCAATTAGATTTTGTTTCTGCCGCATCCAACAGAGCCTTCGGGCTGCCGATTTCATGGCTGGGTAAGCTGGCAGCACAAATTAATTGTATCTATTATTCTAGAGAGTTATGCCTCTGGTAAACTTTCTCATGAAATATTTCCCAAGGGAGTCAAACACACTTTGCAATCATAGTGTTCGTCCTTGGCATAGCCAGCCAAGTGTGCAATAGTAACGAGGACAGGCTTTCAAATGGTAGCGCTGCAGGTGCAGGGAGGTGCATGGGATGCCAAGCTATCTGGTCTCATGGAGGAGAATGGCCTTGTATTTAGTTTATTGCTGGGATGGCAGATTTCGCTCTCTTTACTGACTGTGCATGATTAGGTCACCTGCGGGGGAATTAACATCCAAATGTAACCTGTTGTTGTACTAACCGATTAAAATGGGAAATATACTAACCAATCAGACTACGGCCATTTCGACTGACTTCGTTTTTATACAGGGAGGACCCAATAGGATGCTTAAAAGGTAGTTAAAAATAATGTTTAGGTTGCCTATGAATGTATTCTAATTTTTATGTTTTTTGTCTTTAAATACTACTGTCTTATGTGGGCAAGGCAAGCTCTCAGCTTTTCCATCTCAAGAGACGGACTGACTCTCCTGGCTGTTATTTTGCATTTGCAATTGTTTTCTACAACTCCAGCCCTCTCATCATTGTTTGGATTTTCTTGAGGGTCAACAAAGTGGTGACTCCGACGTGATCTCCACTGCCCTCCAGAGGGTGCCGGGGGTCCCCCGTCACATGTCTCGGTCATGGTACCTGCCTCCCAAAATCAGTCTGTGCGCACACCAAGAGAGGTGAGCAGATCCAATGTTTCGCTAAAGACCTGCCTGGTTTCTGTCTTGGGGCACCAGGCCTGGACTGTGCCTGTTGATGGGGGCACAGCATTGAGAGGATTCGGAGAGCACAAAGGGCCTCATCACTAGTTGGGCGGTATCCCGGCAGTAATACCGCCAGGATACCGCCCAACACTAATAGCGCTACCACAACTCGGTCTGGCGCAATTTGCGGAAGATCACGAGTTGCGGGGGGCGGTAAATCCCCATTGCCCATAGAACCGGTGGGGTTGGGGAGCGCTATTACCACTGGCAGAAATTGCACTGGCAGTAATAGCACCATAAATGGCTGAAAACGGCCCAAAAATCGTAATTTTGACCTCTAGCAAAAAGCTGGAAATAGAAATGCCATTTTCCACCCAACTCTTAAAAGCGGCAGTAATACCGTTACTGCCGCATTTAAGGGCTCAGGCCAAACTCGTGATGAGGCCCACAGTAAGGTGGGCACACGTTTGGTATAAAATACAGTGTTCTTGACATTGTTTCATTGCTTGTGAATAGATGAAGTATTGCAGAGAAACTCCTCTTAATGACGAAATACAATGCTGTATAATATTGTATGTGTATTGACGAATTATTGAGGTGAATCTCTTCTTAAAGGGGAAAGACGATGTTGTGTAGCGACAAAGTAGTGTGGAGAAACTCCTGTGTAGCGGGGAAAGACTGCATTGTGTAGTAACAAATTACTGTGGTGAAGCTGCTCCTTCGCGGGGAAAAACAACGCTTTGTGGGACATCCCTCAGTTTCAGAGAAGGGTACAGAGGAAGGATCTACATCATTGTGTACATAAATGTGTTTTACTGCAGGTATTATTAACCATTGTGTAAATGAGGTGTTTTGTTGCAAGGCATTGAGAGCAATTGGATATATAAAAAGGTGTTTGTTGGTACGTATGTATTGTTAGCAGCTGTTTAGAGGAAGGTGTTTGGAGTCAGATATTTGTGGCAGTTGTGTTTAGGACAGTGTTTTTGTTAAGTGTTGTCAGTAGGTGTCTGAATAAACAGATCTGCTAGTCGGATTGTGAATGTCTGCTGTTTTTTGTTAAAGGGAGGGCCATTAGGTCGGTGTTAGCATATTTTCCTTTGATCTCGATTGGAGCATTGTGACAGCATGCATAGGCCATTGGACCATATGTGTAAAGCGCTTCTGGAACATAAGGAAAAGATTTAGTACCGCAAAGAGTGGGCTCAGGAAACTGTGGGAAAAGTGTTTAAACCATGGCCCAAAGAGGGAACGCAGGATAAGACTATATTGGAAAATATGCACATGTATTTATTGTCAACCTATAAGAGGACAGTTGAAAAATAAGCAAAGCATACTTTATTTATGGGCAAGGTTTGTGGAAGAAGAGGGTGCTTTGAGGGGAGGACTCTGCCCAGTTGAACCAAATATCTACCGCCCACCATACCCATATGGGTCATACCCTTTACAGTTTGCCGTAGGATACACCAAACCCCTGTTTTCTTTTACCCCAGTGGAGGATGGGAAAGGGACATCAGGGATGCCTGGGGCACCACTAAAAATCAGACGATTTCAGCAATTGAGAAAAAGGCTTGCAAGCAAGTGGAGGCAGCATTACAAAAAGCAGAGCAGGAATTGGCACAGGCTTTGCAGGCCCAGAACGGACAGCAGGGGCAAAGGACAGGGGCAGAGAGCGCTTAGAGGTAGGGATGAATGGAGAGTGCGACAGATCCTCTTAAGATAGATGGTACAGTCGTGAATGAATTCTAAATCTCTGTAGCGCTGACCACCCCAGGCAAAACCATGCACTAGAGCTCAGAGAAGGAATCACAATTCTTGGGTGAAGGCAGGGGTAGGTTAGACGAAGATTTATTACATGCGGAAGGAAGCCAGTGGGAATACAGCAATGGGTGGGAGTCAGACTTTGATTGAAGCCTGGCCGAATGGCCCCAGCCAATTGTAAGACGCGAGTAAGAGCCTCGTGCATAGCCAACGGGGAACACAGAAGGGACTGGGGAAACCTCATTATGTGCCTTCCTTAGCCCCATATGAGTCGGGCCAACGTAATGCACACCTTGCCCCCCGCATACTGCAGGAGTGGGTAAGTGGATTTACGTCCTAGAGAAGCATACAGCAGGAATTGCCCTGGCTGTGGACAACATAAATAGCTTGTTTGCCTCCATGCTGGGGGAGCAGGCAGAAGAGATATGGAGTAAAGATGGGTCAAAGGGGGTAATGATGAACAGTTCCACCCATGATGGCACCCGTTTAATAACTGTACTTATTAACAGCAGGTATGGCCAACTCGGCTGTCTTTTAGCCACTTACCTCATTGATTCTTTTTATTTCCTTTCAGCACACCACTGCGTGCGGGCGGGTGATGGGACACTGCATACTTTTAGCATTACATTGCTTTTAAATTGTACTTTTTCTTTTCCTTGTATTTACCGTCCTGATACAGCAGGACGTTGCCTGGCTTCCCATGCAGACAAGCGTTGCAGTCTGTCTTCGCTACTTATGGCCCTGACTGGGAATAAAAGAGCATTTCCTGCTCTCATTAAGAGCTCCCTGCCTCCACTGAGCTACACCAGCAGGTATGGCCAGCTCAGCTGACTTTTAGCCACTTACCTCATTTATTCATTTGATTTCCTTTCAGCGCGCGGCTGCGTGCGGGCGGGTGACTCCATGCTGCATACTTTTAGCATTACATTGCTTTTAAATTGTACTTTTTCTTGTCCTTTTATTTGCCATACTGACATGGCAGGAAGTTGCCTGGCTTCCCTTGCAGACACGAGTTGCGGTCTGTCTTCACTGCTCATTCCCCTGGGAGGGAGGGACAGAGCTAATGCAAAATGTGCCTACATAATTGGAGATTGTTCCGGAAGCGCAATGGACGAGTGCAGGGGGCAAGAGCCTCACGCGCCACAGTTAAGCCCGTCTGTGCTCGTCCGCGCGCTATGGGCCATTGAACTTGCCACCTACCTTTGCTACAAATGCCTCCTCTGGTGGGTACCTATTGCAAGAGGCTCTATTGACTCATGCCCCATCTAATACCATCCTACCCGAATAATTTTATTAAGGCTAACAAAACTAATGCTGAGCAGTCCAATACTAGGACCTACTTCTTGTGTTGTTTCCTATTAAATGCTCGCTCACTAGTTGCACATGCCCATGACTGCTATGACTTGAAAGATGACTATCACCGGGATCTTCTTTTGGTCACGGAAACATGGCTACATGAGCACTCTGACCCCTCTGTATTGTTAGCATTACCTCCCAATTACAGCATTCTCATTCTGGACCGAGTGTCGACTCACTCTGGTGGAGGGATTGCAGTAATTTGCAGTAATTTATAAGTCTATATTTAATATGTCCTCCATACAAACTGACCACAGCCTCAAAATAGAATCCCTACTGCTGCATCTTCCAGTTTCTGCTTCCATGTCCCTGACTGAGTGTGCTGCTGGTTTATCGCCCCCCTGGCTATGACTGCTGTTTTCTGACTGATTTCCCTGCCTTTGTTTCTGAACTCCTATTAAAACATTCCATCCTACTCATTGTTGGTGATTTTAACCTTCCGATCACAAAAGCCAGTGAGCATGCAATATCTCAATTGTTTACCACTATGTAAGGTTTAGGCCTCCAACAACAGGTTACCTACCCAACCCACCCTCTTGGCAACACTTTAGATGTCGTGTTTGCTGCTAAAGAGGTTTGTAGTATCTTTCCTGCGTTCCCTTTGACTTGGTCCGATCACTTTGCAGTTCCATTCTCTATCCCTACTATGCCCTGCCTTGAAACTCGGCCAACACAGTTCTTCTGGAAACGTGCCTGGCGCTCTACCTCTCATCAACTAATATGTACTCAAATCAAGTCACATTGTGCCAAGTCATCTCCCTGCATGCTAACTACCTTAGCCCTGGCATTTGGCAACGTGGCTGACTCCATTGCCACGTTGAAGCGCTGTACAGCTAGGGCTCGTCCGTCTGAACCCTGGTACACTGAAGACCTAAAGGCGTTAAAGCTACTCCGTAGGCAGGCAGAAAAAAGATGGAGACTTCATTATAATTCAGCCAATAAAAACTTGTTCTATCAAGCCTCCGGTAATTAACAGGAATCTATTTTCCTTGTCAAACAATCCTTCTTCAGCAAGAAAGTCTCAGCAGCCATAAACCCACATAAAGCGCTCTTTCAGCTGATAAAGTCGCTATCCTCACCGGCTAAAAACTCTTCCAAAGTGGTATCCTCGGAAGCCCTCTGCGACTCTGTCTTAATTTTTTGATGAAAAGATTCTTTCTATTCACAAAAATCTCGACAGTGAAGGCTCTTCTGTTGTCCGGCCGAAGGTGTCTTCTCTTTACACAAGGTCTTCGGTAGGCTGGGCTTCATTTTCTACTTTCTCTGTACAAGATATACTATCTCCCATAAATTGGTTAAAAATCTGCTTCCCCCTTCGCCCCTATTCCTCTTTCAATTCTGAAGAATATTTCTGCCAACAGTGGCCCCTGGATCACTTTGGGAATTCATGACTTCCTTGCCTCGGGTCATATCCCCGATGATCTAAAACACGCTCTGGTGATTCCCCTACTGAAGAAGCCGTCTCTGGACCCTGCAGTCCTCTCGAATTTCCATCTAATTTCTCTGCTCCTGTTCACTATGAAGGTGCTTGAATCTCTCATTTCCCCACTTCTTCGTGATTTTCTAGAATCGTCTCACTTTTCCGATCCTTTTCAGTCTGGGTTTCGCCCTGGTAGAGGAAGTGAGTCAGTGCTTGTGGCAGTGGTGGATGATATTACATGGCTGGTGGACCAGGGTGAGGTTGGAGCACTGATTCTTTTAGATCAATCAGCTGCCTTTGACACTGTTGACCACCCCACCCTGGTTGTCCGCCTCTTCTCTGCTGGCCTATCTGGCACGGTTTATAGTGACTTTTTCGAATGGCATTTTTTCAAATGCCATTATGTCGAAAAAATTTCACAGAAAAAAATATTTCGAATGTCTGTTTTTTTTTTAATGGGGGGTTCCATCCACACCCCGTTTTTTTTTAAACACTTTTTTTATTTTCAAAACCCAAAAAAACATTAAAACATGAAATAAAAAAAATAATACATTCTAAATATTTTTTTTCACCGAAATGTTTTCTACAGAATTGCATTTCAAAGAAATGCATTCGAAAAAATGACCGGATACCATCTGGCACAGTGCTCAAGTGGTTCACCACCTTCCTCTCAGGATGATCCCAATCGGTGTCCTTGCTCCTTTCAAATCCAAACCTACCTCTCTGTCATGCAGAGTCCCTCAATGCTCTGCAGTATCCCCTATTCTTTTCTACATTTACATTCAGACTCTTCTTGGTATCATCTAGCCTCATGCTACTCCTATGCCGATGATGCACAGATTCTTCTCCAGCTCAGTCTCTCCAGCTCCGATACTGCCTATCGGCTTAGGGGCTGCTTGGAGAATGTGGGTGAATGAATGTCCAGGAATTGTCTGAAGTTAAACGCGTACAAGTACATTGCTTTTAAATTGTACTTTTTCTTTGCCCTGTATTTACCGTACTGATATGGCAGGAAGTGTCATGGAACCATGCTACTGCCCCCTCTGGACACCCCGGTTTGTACATCAACATACCAGAATGACCTTGCATATCCCCCCAACATGCCGATCACCGGATCCGCGGTCTAGTTTCTTGGGTATTGCTACTCAGCTAGATAAGCGCCCCGCCCCTGTGGTACGGCGCATATGTCAACGCTCACAGTTCCGAGTTCACGGTGCTGTTCCTAGTGTTCACCTACCTGGAATTTCTGCCTAGCGATTCCTTCCTGTGCTTCCTCCCTGGATTGTTCAACTGCAGCTGCACCAGCAGCCTTCCGCGGTCCCTCCTTCCTGGACTTCTTGTTTTGAGGTCTTCCCCAGAGAGCTTCACCTCTTCATTCAAGGGCTTTCTACTACTGCAGTACTTCCGGACCGCTGCTATTCCACCCTGGGCTCATTCATCCACTAACTTACGCGCTGACTCTGACCGTTTCCTCTTCTTCCTGGGACCACCGTCTACACTGTGGACATCTGAATCATCACCGACGAAGTGGCGTCGGAAGAAGCCCACCCTTACCTTCATGAAACCCGCACTTCCAAGAAACGCAGGCAGACTGAGTCAACAAAGAAGAAACACTCCAAGTCTTCACAGGTGAGCCCACGAGCAGGTCGTGATAGTCGTGACAGTGAAAGTTGTGTCAGTGAAAGTTTTGACAGGAAGTTTCCTGGCTTCAGTTGCAGACACCCGTTGCGGTCTGTCTTTGCTGCTCCTTCCCCTGAGTGGGAGCAACAGTGTTTTGCCTGCTCTCATTAAGAGCTCCCTGCCTCCACTGGGACACACCAGTAGGTACGGCCAGCTCGGCTGACTTTTAGCCACTTACGTCATTTATTCATTTCATTTCCTTTCAGCACGCTGCTGCGTGCAGGCAGGTGAATGGACGCTGCATACATTTAGCATTACATTGCTTTTAAATAGTACCTTTTCTTTTCCTTGTATTTGCCGTACTGACACAGCAAGAAGTTGCCTGGCATCCCTTGCAGACACGCGTTGCAGTCTGTCTTCGCTGCTCATTCTCCTGAGTTGAAGGGACAGACATAATGTGAGATGTGCCTTCATAATTGCAGAATATTCCGGAAGCGCAGCAGACGAGCGCAGCGGGCAAGAGTCTCACACGCTGAAGTCACGCCAAAGTTAAGCCTGTCTGTGCTCGTCCTTGTGCTCTGGGCCATGGAGCTTGCCACCTACTTTCGCTACCAATGCCTCCTCTGCTGGGTACTTATCGTGAGAGGCTTTATTGACTCATGCCCCATCTAATACCATACTATCTGAATCATTTTATTAAGGCTAACAAAACTAATGCGGAGTAGTCCAATACTAGGACTTCCTGCTTGCATTGTTATCTATTAAATAAGCGCTCACTAGTTGCAAATGCCCATGACTTCTATGACTTGATAGATGACTATCACCCGGATCTTCTTTTCGTCTCTGGACACCTCAGTCCTCTCGAATTGCCATCACATTTCTCATCTCCCGTTCACTATGAAGGTGCTTGAATCTCTTATTTCCCCACTTCTTGGCGATTTTCTAGAATCATCACCCTTTTTCGATCCTTTTCGGTCTGGGTTTCGCCCTGGTAGAGTAACTGAGTCAGTGCTAGTGGCGGTGGTGGGTGATCTTACACAGCTGGTGGACCAGGGTGCGGTTGGTGCACTGATTCTTTTAGATCTATCAGCTGCCTTTGACACCGTTGACCACTCCACCTGTTAAAGGCTGATAAAACTGAGCACTGTTTGTGGGTACAATGGATCCCTCACGGTACTGGACACCTGAGTTTTGGCCATCTAGTTTGGGACCTTTTCCTTCTCCTGTCTCCTCGTGAAGGATCTAGGTGTTAAAACTTCTAACACCTTATCAATGTCCAACCGGATATCAGCAATCTGCAAATCCAGTAATCTTAAGCTGATGGTCCTCTGTAAGGTTCTTCCTTATATCCGTGCACATTTTCATGCTCCTGTAGTCTCTTCTTTTGTAATGAGCGGCCTTGACTGCTAGAGCCGTCACCCACCCTTGCTATGGTGTGCACATGTCTCCTATTCTTCATCAACTGCATTGGCTTCCGGTTGAGAAGAGGGTGTCGTTCAAGTCTCTCTGTATTGTGCATAAAGCCTTCTACAAACTGGGAGCTGAATATCTTCAGGCTAAATGTCTCCCCCATACATGTAGAGCACTTCGCTCTCAAACCTCTCTGTGGCTGCATCAAAAGCTTAGACTACCCTACCCTATGTTTTACGCGAAAGGGATGATCATTTTTTGTGTGCGTTAAATATCTATCTGTTCTAAACTTTCTGCTACTTAGTCTGTTCCCTTTCAACCCTCTTTTCTGGTCAGCGCCAAGATGCCCGCAGGTGAACGCCAAGATGCCCGCAGGTGAACGCCACACTCTACAAATTCCTAAAACATAACATGACATAACATAACTGTTGAGCGCAAGTATGGAAAGGTTTGAGAAACATGCACCATGACAGATGTGATGAATCTTGCGGTGTCATCACTGAACCCCATCCTAGGGTCTCCTTCCATGTGGCCAGGGGAAGGCAGACGCTACCTGATCCTAAACCTGATCCTAAACCTGGGGTGGTATCATGAGGGAGGATCCTATGGGGGAAGATGGCTGTCAATGGGATGCTTTGACTCCTTTAGGAGAGATGCAGTATTCATCTTCTACTGAGGATGAGAGTCCCATAATTCATAAATACCTTATGCCATGTTGCCAGTGCACAAGTCCCTCCCATGAAACTACCCAAATAACATGCTATGAAAAGGCAGCAAACAGAATAAGGCCTGTACCTTGAGAGTTCAGGAATTAAATGTTTTAGGTAAAGGTTTAAACCCACCCCAATGTTAAATCACAAACCTTTTACACAATATTTCCTAACTCGAACAACAAGAAAAGTGAGGGGAAACAGAGGGGGATGAGAAAAAACAATCCTTCTAGACCTTTTGACATGGGGATCAGGCAAGTGCGACAACGAGAAGTGCAGGGGGAAGGGAGAGGGGGAAGTGCAGGGGAAGGTAGTGGGAAGTGCAATCAGGGCAGCAAGCTCTGATTAAGGGCAGCCAGGGCAGCAGAGAGAAGAACGCCAGCTGATGCCGATGCTTGCGACGTTTGCGCAGTGGGAAGCGGCATCAGGAAGAGAAGGGGAGATGTACTCACAACCCGACCTGTGGCACTGCAGTGTATGAGAGGGAGCGGAGGACTAACAGAGCTGGCATAGCTCTGGAGAAGAGCTGTACAGCCGCTTGAAGGCACTGGCAGCAGAGCAGAAAGGTTGCAGAAGGTCTGCCGAAGCATCAACCAAGGAAGCAGAGACGGAATAGAAGACCGGTGAGTTGGCCCGATATTACAGGTGACCACAGGGTGTTCTGAACAGGACACTTGAAAGTGAACTGTCATTTTGAATGTCAACTAAAGAAAGCACAGAGGCAGCAAGGGCACAATTCCCCTTTCATGGGACACCAATTGGGGAACCTTTAACCCAAATTGCCAACAGCCAAAATGCTGTAATGAAGCAGTACAGAGACAGTAAGGGCACACATCTCCTTTCATGGACACTGATTGGGGGAAACCTGTAATCCGCATTGCCAAGAGTCAACAGACTATAAAAAGAGGCAGTCACTGTTCAACTCTCGTCACCTAGGATACTGGTGTGGAGAATCTTGGAACAGATATTGCCACTAAGACCAAGTGTAGTTGTAGATGTTTTCTTGCTGGCAGGCCAGTACACCAGGAAAGGGGTCATAGTAGTTAGTCCTGGCAGGCGAGTGGATCAGGAAAGAAGAAGATGGTTTAAATCAGAGTGTTTTGGGTAAAAAGGTGTGGTGGAAAGAACATGTTTACTCTATTATCATTGCGACACCCTGTTACATTAGCAGAGGTGGTTGCTGTGCTATCCTGACAAAAGTATTACATTTGAAGAATAAGTGTGATATGCTGATAATTGCTTTACATCACAAGGAGAACAATTGCCTTGCTTTATGAACTTGTGTTTTGAGAGAGACAGAGACATTTGCCTTAGTCAGAAGGATATTGTGGAAAACAAGTGCTTTGATTTTCGAGCAAGTGTTTGTGAAAGCGACATTTACTTTACCACGTGGAAGGACGCAGAGGAGGGAAAATACATTTTGTGTGGAACTGAACAGAACCTCATTGAATCCGAACTCTCCCAAGGGTATTCCTGAATTGATCCAGGGGAAGGGAGCCCAACCCTGGTCACAATGAGTACTTTCTACAATTTATGATTTTTTACTTTTACATTGTTTTGTTGAACTGGAGACAACCAAATATTCCTTCTACATTTTTGTTGTGTGTATTAGTGTGAGGGTCAGAGATTATTTGGACCCTAGGCCATCTTTCTTTAGTTTTAGTTTGCTAGGTAGGGACATCATCGTTAGGATAGGGAAATATATGCATTCATCTCGCCCCTTTCTTAATTTAATAAAATGGCAAACTTTGAGAAACCTATACCTCTGTGTCCGTCTCGCATTTCTGACTTCTCACACAGACCTTATACAAACTCTATCACAGCCCACACAATGAGAGCAGATGAGGACCACAGCCTTTACATACAGCCAATTCAGGAAATGTAACGATTGGAGACATGGGAGACTTGGGACAAAAACATTGTTGTTTTTTATCATGTGTTCTGTAACAGGCTCCCGTCAGAAGTATAGGCAGATTTAAACAAGGTGGTTGCGTTGGAAGCAAAATATTGGCATGAGATACAGGAACACATTATTGGCGGCGGAGACAGGGGAAGGATAGGGAGCACATAGAACAAACAGAAGGCAGAAGAAAAGTTGATACAGAAGAAACTAGCAAAACCTAGTGTGGAAGGAGTGATAATAACTAACACCCTAGAAGGACAGCCTCAACCCAACCCAGCACAGGGGTGTGTGAGAAACCCCAAGGGGTCTCACCTGCTAGTCCCTGCAGATCTCTCTCTCAGGTGGCCAGGGCACGGCCATCACCTTTGGATTCAGACCTTGGGGGTGGACCGGTGCGGGAGGATCACCTGGGTAAGGGGTCCTCGGGGAGTGGGAGTGGGACACCGGATGGTGAGATGCAGTATCTCTCTCTTCCCTGTAAGACCTTTATCCCATCCTAGCTGATGCAATGTTTAGAAACTCCAACCCCCCACCCCCTTTTCCTCCATGAACACTTTCTCCCGGACAACCCGCTCTTGGAGAAAACAGACTCACACCCGAGCCATGTACATGACATGTCCCAACACTATGTTCAGGTGAGGTCAGGCAATTATCGACAATCACTCACACCTGACTTCCACTACACTTCCTCACATGGAAAAAAGGCAGAGCACAAGACCACAATCTCAGCAGGGCAAAACACACAAATCTACAGCAGTTTCGAGTTGGCAGTTGAATGAGGGGAGAAAGCCGGACAAGCATGAGGGGTTTGCAAGAGGGGCAACACCCTTAACCTCGTTGACAGGAGTCTGTTACTTTCAAGAAACCTTCAAGGTAGAAAACGTAAAACCAGGAAATAAGGCTAAAGAATCCTGCATTGTGTGTCAGAGATATCGAGGGTCCTCCTGAGTAACTGACCAAGCTGGGGAGGAGCAGCAGGTGCCTTGGTATCGTCATTGGCTCCAAGAACAAAGAAATGGCAGAGGACAACACAGCCAGTGAGTTGGGGAGACTGGTCTGTGTTGAAGTCAAGGTTGTAAGTGGCAACATTGTAAAGTGAGCGCTGGAAGGAACATTGTTAAACGCGTGTGATGAAAGACGCGAGTGAAACTAAATTGCTGGTGAATATTTGAACATTAGAAGAAAATGTACGATACCATTGACAGAGTGGTCCGGCACTGTGAATGTGCTCAATGGAAGATTTCTGTATGGGATCATGGCGAAAGGAAACGAAAGCAGAAGCTACACGTGAAGTGTAAACTGTGTGAAGTGAATCGAGGTGGTCCTGCAACGGTTCAAGCAAAATCCATTGCGCATTTGATAGTCTTCGATTCTCGTATCATAGGGGTATCTGAGCCCAGATGAGAGGGTTCCATGCTCTAAGCCCGAACGAGGAAGACCAAGTTGTGAATATTGTGGAAAAAGGGATCTGAGCCTGACCGAGTTGAATCCATGGTCCGAGTCTGCCAAAAGAGGGATACCAAACTGTGAACATTGTAGAAAAGGAGTCTGAGCCCAAAGGACCGGGATCTGTGGTCCGACCCGAAGGAGGGAGACCAGTCTTGAACTCGTGAAAGTGAAACATTGACAAAGGAAAGGAACATTTGTGTTTTGTTTGCTACATCAGGCCCTCTGCATTAAGAGACTGTCATTGCGAGGGGATACTTTGGTGCAAGGCCCTGATGCCTATGTGTTGAACTATTACCTTGTGGCCAAGAAGCTAGAGTGTATTCAAAGCCTGCACGTGCCACCATGCCCCGTGCTGAAAACGTGGAGAAGGGAAGCTAACTGCTCAACTATCATGACATATTTCTTGAACACTTTTCTTTTGAGTACATTGTTATCCCACACCATTTTGTATTTAGAAGTAAGGATTGGAAATAGGTTTATTAGTATAGGCCCTTTTATTTTGACTGTCTCCACTAGGACTGTGTTGTTATTATTTTATGGTCATAGCTTGCTCCCTTTCTTAGATTTAGCTTTAGTTAGGCATTTTACTAACCCACTGAAGTTCAATAAACACCCTTGAACTGTGATCACTAGTGTCTGTCTTCACTGGTTGATACCATGCCTTCCTTACAGGTGGGTGGAAGGGCCTAGAGAGTTCAGGAGGGGAGCAGGAGGTTTTCAGAGAGGAAGAGGAAGTTTCTATAGGGGTATAGGTGGAGGTATGGGAAACATGTGGCACGATCATGGCTGCAATGTTGGTCTTGTGGGAAGATGGGTCATTTTTCATGAGATTGCAGGAGCATGCCATCCATGCCATACAATAATAACGCCCCAACCTATCGCCCTGCGTTAATCCGCAGCCCCAATTCGTCCCATATGCCCCAGGTCCCGTACAACAGCAACAATGCAGGTGCAGGCACTAAATTCTACACAGCCACCCACTCAACAAAAGGATAAGAATTCCCTGCCCCAAGACACCACGACTCACTAAACGGGAGAGAGCATGCAATCCTTTCCCACTCTCAGGATCAAACATTCACCCTTAATAGAACAGGCCAGAGAAAGCATTGCGTGCCTAGTACTATCAGTAACTACTGACCCGGAAGCGGAACACCGAGTAGGAGTGAAGACATGGGATTGCGAGGTGTCAGAAATGAGAGGTGGACAGAAAGTGGCATTATTATTAACATCAGTCATTTTATGAACAGGCCTAACCTTCCCTATCCTAAAGCGAAAGTCCCTTCCTATGAACTAAAACTAAAGCAGGCTGACCTTGTGTCCAAACTAAATCTGACCCTCACACTAATGTGCAAAAACTTAAACATCTAACTTCAAGAAAACAATCCTTGTTTCCAGGGATTGGTTCCTTTCCCCTGGATTATTTCAGGGAAATTATTCTTAATGTTCTGTTTCAAGACCACTCTCTTAAAGGCAATACAAATGCCTCTTTTACCTAATACTTTCATCAGGATGGCAAAACAAATGTCTCTTTCACATCTCTGGTTGGAATATAACAAAGAGGAAGTCTCTCCTACTCTCTCAGGATGGCAAAACATAATGTCTTTTCCAGAATGCTGTTTGGAATATGGCAAAGGAAAGTATTTGCTACTGTTCAGGATGGTTAAACAAATGCGTTTTCTCCAATATTGATTACGGTATGGAAAAAGACAACTCTTTCCAAATGATCTGGTGGACAAAATGTTCAATTGAAACAACAACTTAATATGATAAAGTTTCTCTTCAACACACCAGTTCAAAGTGGGCTTCCTGGTACACCCTCCTGCCAGGAAACCACTCAACTGAAACTCTTGATATGCTGATTTACTCTCTTTTGGCTCTCAAGGATCCCTGGTGTACTATCCTGCCAGGTATCTCTTTCCAAAAAGGTTAACTACCTGATGTTCTTATCAGGTCTTTCTGCAACACTCACATTCCTCTTAGATGTAACACAGTTACGCTCTTTCAATAATACACATTTGTGGACTTGAGGTACTACTTGTCCCAACTTCCTCCATACTGACATCCCATCTATGAGGGTTTGTTCAAGCTCTGTCTGCCAACCTTTCTTTCAATTTCTCTTGGCAATGCTTGTTCCAAGTTTCCCCCAACTGACATCTCATATCAGGAGAATTGTACCATATTTGCCTTTTTGTTCTTTTGGCAATGTCCTTTGGCTTATGGCAATGCAGGTTCCAGTTGTCCCACAACTGACATCTCATATCAAGAGTTGTACCATATTTTCCTTTTCTTTTCAATTCTGTTTGGTCGGTATTCAAAATTAGTTCCAAATATTCTTTAATGTGCTCGCAAATCCCAGGGCCCGTACTTGTTTAGGTTGAATCATCGGTTCACTGTGCGGCTGCTGCGAGGCATTTATCGCTGGGCAAGCTTCCCATTCATTGCAGAGTCTCGTTTGGTTCCCGCGTCAGCTTCTGAGTCCTTCGTCCACAGAACCAGTGCAGCTCTGCAAGACCGCATCTACACTGGCCCCATTGCGCACTGTTCACCTTCACTTCACCAAAGTTCCTGTTCTTCAGTCCCGAATGCTGCCAGACTGCTACCGGCAGATGTTTCCTGCTCTCCCCATGGCTCTTCTCCAGGAGTTTGCCTCTGCGTCCGGACTCACTTCCCACGCTGCACACTCTGCAGCCTTTCTTCTCTCTCCCTCTCCGATCTGTCAGCCGTAGGTGATTTCCAGGTTTAAATGTCCCACGCGGCTGACTTGGGTCCTGACAACTAGAATGCACATTACCCTAGGTGGCACATTCCATTCACATTGACTTCTTGCTTCTCTTTCCTCATCTTGAGGAAAAGTATGTGAGGCTATCTGGGACTTGGAGTCCAAGGAAGTTCCTAATGATTTCACGTTACTGTGAGGAATCCTATGGAGTCCTTACAAATACCCTGCCTAAAGTCTCATCCCAGGTGGCCTGGGGAAGGCAGCCGCTACTTGATCACGACCCTGGGGGTAGTATTAGCCAGGAGCATCACCTGGGCGGAGACGGTCCCCAAGGGAACGGGAGGACTCTTTTGGGTGAGATGCAGCATTTGTGTTCCTCAGAGGAGCAAGAGAATGATGCCAGAATATGTAATTGCTTGCTGTTGGAGGGAGCTGTTCTTTCCCAAAGCTGATTATCCTGATGGTGGTAAAAGCTGTTCTAACCAATCCAGTATTGGGAGCCAGAATCTTACCCCCAAAGTTAAGCACAGTTGTAGAGGTGAGAGCGCCCATGTTCAACAGGGGAATGTTAAAGATTAATCTTTGAATATTAACATATTCGATTGTGAAAGCCCTAATTTCCCTAGAGAGTAAAACCATTCGGTAAAACCATATATTACTCCTTTGAAAAAGGTGATTGAGGATAGAAACAAATGTGTTAACAATTATCCCCTTAAAAGTAGTGAATTGAACATTGGTGACCTCAAGACTTCAAGAGGGACGAAGAGGCTCTGAACTACAAGTTGCAGACTATTAACGTTAGTGACCCACACCTGAGGGAGACTGAGAGGCATAAAAGGCCCCCTCAGGTGCAGGCCATTGAGAGTAGTAGCCGTAGTAGCAGGAGTAGTGGGAGGTGGAGCGACTGCCTTGGCTTCACACTGAAGCTGCAGCTGAAGGAGAGCAGAGACGCCAGAACTACCGACGTTTGACGTACGTCTGTTGGTTCTGAGAGGGTCTCTTCCTTCAGAGACCTTGTTTGCAGAGGTTGCGCAGTGGGAAGCGTTATGTGCGAAAGCTTTCCCCCTGAAGATCATGATTGCAGAGGTCACGCGGCAGTAAGCGTGATGTTGCAACACTTACCCCACAACAAGGCAGGCTCTGGTGGCAAGTGAGCACCAGAGAGCCTTTGAAGCAAGAAACACCCCTGTCATGATCAGCACGTGCCAGAGAAAATCAAGCAAAGCAATTTTCTGTGCCGCCCAAAGCAGGAGAAGCATTTAACCCGACGGCATCAGAGCAAGCAGATGCGCAGCCAGACCCAGTGAGCTCACTAGTTTACTGTGACCCCGGAGCGCTCTGTGACCGCCCTCTGGCCAAGCCCAGGTATTTTGAATACTGCACTAATGAGAAAAGAGCAAAGAGGCAGCAATTTAAATATCATTTATATCAAACTGATTTGAAGCAGAAAGATAATTATTCTGAATACCAAGCTGATACGAAGTGGAGAAAGTGACAGTTTCATTGGGCCTCATTAAGAGACCGGCGTTGTTACCAGACCGGCAAACATATAATGAGGCCCATTGTGTATTTGAAGGTCAGAAAAATTCCACCAACACACAAGGGCAGTATTACTAAAAACCAATACAACCAACTATTGCCAAAGCCAAAAGAGGGAAAAAACGAATCCAGTTAAAAAGAAACAACATTGCCAAAGCCAAGAGGGGGCAATTAAGCAGCAAGTTCTTTATGGACACTATTGTCAGAGGGAGAAAGAAGCAATAAGGAGAACCGACCTGAATAAGTATTGCCTAAGCCAAAGAAGAGCAGGAGTCAGAGAAAACCATTATCAGAACTTAGCTAAAAAAAGAGTGGGAGAACAAGAGTGGCAGGAAGGCTGGCCGTCTGACAGAAGGTGTTCAGGAGGAGAGGAGCATAGCGTGTATTGCATGTGCCAATCAAAAGTGTGGAACAAACAGCATCAATGTGTCTCATATTTTTTCAGAAGAAGTGGTCAAAACTGATGTTGTGGAAAGTCAAAAGACTATAAATTGTGCGAAGCAGAACTGTACCACACAAGTGCTTCTAGTAGTATTAGTAGTTTCTTTAGTCCTGGCAGCAGAGTACACCAGGGCAAGGGACTTGGAAGTGTAGGCTTGGCAGGTGAGTGGACCAGGTGTAAACCATTGAAGTACTGTGGTGTGGTTCAAAGGGGCAAGACCACAAAAGCTCATTGTGAACTGTTGTAGAATCATCCTGACAAATTAATATTGCTGATGTGAGTGCATTGTGAACTTTTGCAGAATCATCCTGACAGAAGTAGTTTTGTTGACATTTATGCACTGTCAGAAGTGCACCTTTTTGTTGCTAAGAATTAGCTGTGTGGAACTCGAAACCACCAGTGGAGAGACAGAAGACTTGCTGAACTTTTTGAACTGTTGGTGAAGCCCAAGCAAGAGAATTACTTGTGGAAGAGGAACTTCATTAGAACTTTGTTGCAAGACAGGATTTCCTTATTCTTTTGAACTGTTGATTGAAATCCCAATTGAATCTGGAGGAGGGGGGCTCACCCAGGTTACAAGGAGGAACGGTTACCAAGCCTTGAAGATAACTGTCAATTTGTTATTTCTGAATTGCTATGTATTACCTTGTTGAGTTTGTTGTATGTACAAGTGTGAGGGACAGAATCAGTTTGTTAGTGTTTTCATCAGCTTGTTTTATAGGTAGGGAAATCCTTGTTAGGGTAGGGATAGTGAGGCATTCAACAAAGCCTTTCAGTTTACTAAAATGGCATCTTTTGAAAAACCTTCACAAAGTAGTCAGCCTCACATTTCTGACACCTCACATTACATTGTTGGATAGTTTTATTCAGACAACAATCACCGTAAACATTAGATGTTGAATATGTTCTATGCTAATCATACAAACATGAAGAACAAACTGGGTTTTGTTGTAACAAAGTCGTTTTCAGATTCTTATATTTAAATGGTTCTGAATAATTAAGGGATCTTCCTCGCAAGAAAGAGCAGAATACTGATACTCTCCTGCTGGAGTCACCACTCTCCCTGGACAGCCATCTCCTCCCATGTGATCCACCCTCAGGATACCACCGCCGGGGTCAGGATCAAGTAGTGTCTGCCCTCCCTTGGCCACATGGGAGGAGACTTTAGGATGGGGAACAGTGATGACTCTGCAGGATTCATCACAGGATCGACCATTATTCTTTTTTTCATCGACACAGGAGCTCCCAAATTCTGTATTAAGGAAGGGACGTTACCCAAGCCGGACAAAATAATGGACACGCAGGAGTTTTCTGGGGCTGTCAAATCAGTTCCTTTTATTGAAGATTTACCCATCACCGTAGGCGCATACAAATTATCTGCCGTTTTATTGTATTCACTTGACACCCCAGCTAATCTCCGGGGTGGGGGTATCATAAGCAAGCAGAACATGACCATTTCGTTCTCAGAGGAGGGTATAGTATGTACTAACCCAGGCACGTACCACGTTAGGGCTGTCACAGTAATACAAGCACTCTGTGGCCACAGTGCCCTGCAAGGTGTTCTGCTCCATCTAGATCTGTTCCTCTACTGGTAACTAGATCTGTTCCTCTACGGGTAACAGTTGTGTTAAGATGGGTGCCATCGATTAAGGACAGTTCTTATTTCTACCAGTTGTCCAACAGGAATAGGCATCATGCACCGGTTTCAAGGTATATTTGCAAGCAGTAATCACCAAAGCCGACATTGTAATCCTGTCCGGTTTGGACACGGAGGCGTTTGAATGGTGCACAGATTTATGCATTGACCCAAAACAGCAATTAAGTGATGTGTCCAATGAACTGGTGTTCAAAGACACTGTAGATGAGGGGGACATGATATTTGTACTCTCCATACCAAGCCAGGTAGTAGTGGAACACAGAGAAGTACCACTGTGATGAATCAACCTCTGTAGTATCAGTGGTCAGGGGGTGAATATCGGTTTTTAAACCATCAATCAGCCCCCACCTCTAATACACCAGAAGGGATCCAAACAGATTAGAATAACAAGCTAATTATAAACCTCCTTGTCCAATTTTGGTAACGTGGATGGAACACCAGGCTTATCTCTGAAGGACGTGGATCGTTGGTTAGTTGCAACAAACCAAAAATACAATTATTACCCAATGATAAAAGGAGTGTCCAGTTAAGGTTGTATTCAAAATATCTACTTTATTAATCACAACATACAGTCTAACAACACTACAAAGCACAATCCACCCTGTAAAGGAATGCAGAGGACAGACAGTTTCAAAGAAGGAAAAAGGATACACTCTGCAGACTGACAGGAGGCTAGTCGGTATGGTTAATAACCACAACAGTTTGTTAAGATTTCTTGGCTTTAACACAAAGGGAGCAATTGGTCTTAAAAATGTCTCTAGTGGCCTTCTAGGAAGGACCAAGAGAACAGAACCACAATGTACCTTGTGCCGTTGGTGTTCTTGGTGCTCAACAGGGTCCAGTCAGCTTCAGGGTGCTTTACAGGCTTCTGTGACTGAGTTTGAGATGGGAATTTCTGGCTCAGGAATCATCTCAATGTTGATCAGCAGTTCTGAAGCAGTGGTTGAGGCGTTTTAGATGTCTTTAAGCAACAGTGGCTTGACAAAATGGTCAGTGTTGCCGTCGGTTGTGGATCGAGGAACTTGACTGGCTCAAAAATGTCCTTTAATGGCATAGATGCTCGTCGAGGCACTGGTCCCAGCTTCTTCAGTGGGCTTGTGTCATCCTTTAAGGCTGACGGCCCACAGCTGTGGAGTGTGTTGCAGGCAGCTGCCTTGTCTTTGGTTGTAGGTTCAGAGAACCTTCTGGCAATTCCTATCCAGAAAGCTTGCTGCAGATCCTAGCACGGCACGATGTGCGCCGGATAGGTACCAGTTCTGGAGCGGCTGGAGGGTCCATTCCCATCGAGTCCTATGGGACTCGATGGGAATGCGGAGTAATTTTTTCCGGTGCCTGGAAATGGGGAATTACCAGGACCACCGGGGCTATAAAGCCCCGGTAATTCCCTATTGCCAGTCGCTGGAAATAAAACAAATCTGGCGGCAGCCGTGCCGTTTTTACCAGCATGGCTACTGCCTGGGTTGTAATGAGGCCCATTGTGCACTCCTCGGCTGACACATTCCAACTAAATATGACAACGGCGGACATTGCCTGTAGGCATTGTCCAACCCGGAGTACACAGGTCTATGCTTTTGACATGTTGTGAGCATAGAAAAATGTGCATGGATTAGTCCCCTGAGGTTGGTCTACCATCATTCCATTTAATTAAAAATGTCATGCCCACCCTGTGGATGGTCCAATTCCTCACAACCACCCCCAACTCTTTGCCAATGCAGTATTGTCACACTTACAGGAAGATTTAGACAGGGTGTCCAGTGAGTTGTGGACCAGTGGTCCACACAATGAAGTTCTGCTAAAAAGGATTAGGGCGGTTCACATTACATTGAAACCAGGAGAAGTTCTGCTCCGAGTAAAACAATAACTTATGTCAAGGGAAGCGAAGGAAGGCCCACGTTAGAGGCTTTATGGCAGCAAGGCATAACCCAGCCATCTGACTCCCCATGTAACACGGCTATTGATCCTGTGAACAAAGTAAAATGGGTCAACTTGGAGGATGGTATAGGATGTGCGCCTGTTGAACAATGTTGTAGAAGCAGAGTTCCCAGTGGTCCCTAACCGCACCATCATCTTGTGTAATACCCCTCTGGAAGCTACCTATTTTACTGTGATATATCTCAAAAATTCATTTTTCTCCATCCCATTACACCATGAGTCACAGTCCCTTACAGCTTTTACCTATAGGGGCAAAAGATTCCAACACACTAGTCAACCTCAAGGGTATTGTGAGTACCCCAACATTTTTAAAAGGGTGTTCTATATGGATGTAAGGAATTTACCACCAGAGCACAGTGATCCAGTGTGTAGATGGCCTTCCTGGTGTGTAGCAAAACAGAAGAGCTATGTAGGATTGACTCAGTAAAACTCTCGACGTTATTGACAGAGAAAGGTTATATTATTATTATCAGTATGAGGGACAGATAATGTCATCAATGGTCAGTAGAATAACACTGGAAAGGGCCACAGCAGTTAAAAGCACACCACAGCTCAACATGGTCAATCAGATGCAGCAGTTTGTATAGTTCTGTAACTGTTGTAGAGCATGATTATTTCACTATTCCACATACACCAAACCCCTATTGCAATGACTAAAGGAAGTACAAAAAGCAAAAGGGCCCATAGTGTGGAGAGACTAAATGATCAAATAATTTCAGGAGTTTACGAAAGGGATTAGCAGTGCCCCAGTTCTAGCCACACCAGACTATAAAAAACAATTATTTCTGTTCTCCCATTCAAACGGTAAGTGATGACCTCAATGGGACATAAGCCTCTGGATTATTACAGTGGGCTCTTAGATCCAGTCATGCAGGGATACTTCCCATGTGAGCAGGCTCTCACAGCCGCTGTGATAGTCATCCAGAAATCCTCTACCATCACCATGGGGTACCCTGTTACGCTTTACGTGGAGCAATGGATTTTTAGAAACATTGAAATCCACTCTCACCACCCAACGAGCATCAGGTTAAGAAGGAATTTTGTCAAATACCTCCATTCACATTGTCAGGTGCCACACTGTTAATCCAGCCACATGCATCACGGAACCGGTACAGCCAAATAACATAGTATATGATTGCACTACATATGAGGACTCTACGGATAACACCAGTCCAGTAAAAGAAAATGCCCTCAAAGCGGGGAAGCTGTTCTTCATTGAAAGTTCATCAATGATTGATCAGAACATGGTAATAAGGGACCCGGGAGCAGCACTGGTGGGCCTTAAATCAGGTGAGTACCATGTGTTAGCAAAGGTGCCACTGCCCTTGCACTACTCGGCACAAGCAACAGAGCGTGTGGCCCACATAACTGCATTGGATTTGTCACATGGATGCCCCACTACCATTTACTCAGATTCAACTTATGTCACATCAACTGTGCATTCAGGTCTGTCCAGATGGCACAGTAGAGGTTTTAAAAAAAATCAGACCATACGACTGTGCAGCATGCCACATTACTCACCAGGTTAATATACAAATGAGCACTCCCTTCATCAGTCATGGTAGTAAAATGCACAGCTCATACAAACAACACACACCCAATTACTTATGGTAACAGTGCAGCAGATTTGGCAGCAAAAGAAGCAGCTTATTTAGAAATCTTCACTGCTACAGTGTCCACTAAATTATCCTTGCAACAAGTAGAAATCATGGTCACTTACCCAGATTATTGAACTTCAAGCACGCACAAGCTCCCCAGCAAGAAAAGGAATTATGGACAAAAAGGGGATGTTCTCTGTCTCCCACAGACCTCATATGGAGGGAAAACATTTCAGGGAAAACAGTTATGCCCCAAGAGCTGCTCACCATTGCCCTTGAACAGTTGCACTTTCCCTCACACACACCCAAGTAATACATCAGCGTCAAATTACAACAGGAGTGGTTCAATCCCAAATCTCCAGGAGCTCATTAGTGATTTCACAGTAAATTGCATTACTGCCACATGTACACTACTAGTCACACTCTTAGGACATTGAAAGCGACATTACCTTGCCCCTCAGGGACATTCGGACACCTGCATATTGACTATGTGGACATGGTTCACAGGTGCAGTAACTTTAGTTATCTAATTGTTGTGGTTTACCCACTCTCCAGATGGCTTGAAGCTGGTCCCTGTGTGCATCCTGATGCTAAATTATATGCCAAATACCTAGTGTGTGACGTGTTTCCCCTAATGGCGAATCTGTGACATCATCAGGCCTGATAACCGCAAGCAGCTTTTCAATGAGATGTTCAAAGAAATCTATACCCTATTGGGTATAAAACACAACTTGTGCTCCATTTACCACCCCAAGCCAACGGAATAGTGAAGTGCCTCAAAGGGTTGTTAAAACAAAGGCTTGCAAAAATGTGCAGTATGCTCAAAAATAATTGGCATCACAGTTTGCGGCTTACTTTGTTTACGCTCCGCAATCATCCAGGGTCTGATCATCATCTCAGACTGTATCAATTCATCACAGGTAGGAGGTTGCAAACTCCACTCACACCGGCATACACAGCCTCAGATGCACACACCTCTGCTGATATTCTTGGAGAAGAATTCCAGGGGTACCTTGGGAAACTAACCAAATCTGTCAGATTTATATCTCGCCAGGTTGGACCCCATCAGTCCAGTCACAACTCAACAGTAGAAGATTCATCGTAAGCACCACAGGAGTCATCCCAGTGTCTGCAAGTACAGCTCTTTCCAGGCAATAAAGTGTTTATTCGGTACTTTGTCCACAAGTGGAATGTTCCAAAATTCCTTGGACCAATTACCAGTCATCTATGCTACTCCCCCAGCCATCAAAGTCTCTGGCCGCAAGCAATGGATCCACCTCAGCGACATCCGGAAAGACAAGAGTGCCATCACCCCTCTACAGCAGCAGGTGGAAGAGGAGAGGGGAATGAGGAGGGAAATACCTGTCCGAATTCCAGATGTCCATTTGGACGACTAGACATTTCACCAAGGGGATCCGGACCAACACACAAACTTAGACAGTATATGCCTTATTGTGTTGTTATTTTCTGCATATTTTGTTTCCTTATTCTATATTTGACATGCTTTATTTCTCAAAAGGGTGGGTCTTATAATGGTACTAACAGTGAAAATGCAACAGTAAATATGAATGTTTCAATGGCAAGAATTAAGAGGGATATTTCAAATCCAAGCGTTATCCCAGATAAATCTAATGATTTGCATCACCACGCAGAGGAAAATATGTGGTTCCGTCACATGCAGGCGTTATGGAGAAAAAAATCTGGGGACCCTTGTTTCGTTTGTTCACTAATTTCTTATGCAGCAGCCACACCTAGGTTATTTTTGCCTCAAGAGATGCCACCAGAGATAGCAAGTTGTTTAGTTCATCTGGCTTTATATAGGGTGCGAGGGACAATGCAGGGACACAAGGTCCAAGTACAGTGGGTGAAAATTAACGCAACAGTGTATGATGACAATTCTATATAACTGACAACTAGGGAGAAAGGTTGAGTGACCTTATACATGCGTATCAAAAAGGAGTACAGGCGCAAATGACTGACTTTCAAGAGAAGCAAGTTAAAAGAGGTGCATAGATTTTCACAGTATCGTCTGCATCACATTGTCTCAAGGGTGCAAAGCCTGTCTTCTTGTGAGGGGAAACCTAGGTTGAGATCAAAGGTGCTTTTTTTAGTAACACAAATGAGTTGAGGGTTACATTGGGTGCAAGGCAGAAGGAATGTATGTCAACAGTCTAATGTTGATAAAACAAAATGAGCCTCTGATAAGAATCATGAAACTTACATGGTTTTCCTTATGTTTCCGAAGCAATGGCTGTATCTTTGTGGCAGCGCGCGTCAATTGCAATGCTACTTTCCACCTCCCCGACATTCAAGGTGGCACTGCAGCTCTCATCGACATTTACTGGGTGTGCGGAGGACTAGCCTATATGCAACTGCCGCCATCCTGGGCAGGCATATGTTTCATGGCTACGCTGCAATTTCCCATACTGCAAGCATCCCATGACTAAGCCTGTGTATCTACTACACCAGTGGGTCAGCTGATCTCTGGGCCTGCGTCGTCAATGCCAAAGTAATTAGTAGTCAAATCAAGTGACAAGCTGAATAAAATACATTGATAAAGGCTGCAGTCGAGTACATAGCAAATTTTTTGTTTGTCTGTCCCTGATGAATGTCTGGCGGAGTCAAGCCTATTAGGACAGAAACTTGGATAAGTTGTGTGCATATATGTTTAATAAAATTAATTGTAGATATTAATTATTACAGTCAGAATATTGTATATGTTGGGTATTTTCTACTGGTTTCCCATCAATTGAATTGTTTGTATAGTCTTCCTTTGTTTAATACAATTATGTGTACCCCATAAAGTAAGAAGGCTATTTTTCCCCTAGGCAGAGTAGCCATATTTGATAATAGTGCAATAGAGCAAGAACATAGATTATTCAAACAAACTGAAATATTTTTTGCCCCGAGCCTCGCTCCTCGGGTACAATCACGAGCTAATGCCAAGTGGTTGCAAATCACTAGATGGGAACTAATTCAAAAGACCAATGATACAGAAAATGGGCTTAATGCGATTAATGAAGCTATAAGAATAACTATGTTGCAGAACTACTACATATTAGATCTTAGGACTGCCATGAGGGAGGGGGGGGGCTTCTGTGCAAAAATAGGCACTTCCTGCTATACGAACATACCCTCCAACAATGCAAAACATTGAAGCATTACACAAGCAATAAACACACTGTACATTTTGTGCACCGCCGTGATAAAAGAAGTCGTGATAAAAGAAAGTGGGGTGCAGAACAACAATTGGTTTGCCACACTGTTTTAATGAGTGCCCTCATGGATGAGCAACCTTCTCAAAGTAGCACTTTCTTTTATAATTTTAGTGTTGGTCCTTTTATGCACCTGTCAATTAGTTTTGAGATGCTGCAAGACAATGATGGCTAAAGCAAGGCCCATGATGTCGCTCATGTTGAAACCCATTGATGACACTCCTATCTTGAAAGATGCTCACACCCAGAATAATACATGGACTTGCAAGGACAAGCCTCGTATGATAGAAATATGTCAAGGACATGATTTAACTGCCCTTACGACCCTGAGAATTATTCTGAAACATATGTCGACCCTATTGGGGATCGGGAGTGTTGTTTCTTGCCCTGGAGCCCACAAGAATACCAAGGGAATTCGGAAAATGTAATGAAGGATAGTGTAGTTGATAAATCAACTAGAGGGAGGAATCCTAATAAGGGGGTGCAATGTTCTAAACTTAAGAGAAGATATAAACTCAGGGACTGTAATTAGCACATTGTTTTTTCCACTTTTATTGGATTAGGCCTTATTTATGCACCTCTCTAGAGAGTCAATGGACATCCAAGCATGCAGCAGAGTGAACTAGCAACATAAATATTAACCATTCTATCAAATGGTTAGTCTTGCAGTGTTCCGCCATATTGTTTTAGTGATTCTGCCATTTTGAATTATAGCCCATTTCTGCCCCATCCCAGAGAGCCTTCGGGTTGCCGATATTGTCGCTGGCTAAGCTAGCAACACACAATGTTGCTATTATTCACGTGAGTTAGGGCTCTGGTACACTTTCTCATGAAATATTTCCCAAGCGAGTCGAGCACACTTTGCAACCATGGTTTTCATCCCTGGCATAGCAAGACAAGTATGCAATAGTAACGAGGACAGGCTTTCATGTAGGAGAGCTGCAGGTGCAGAGAGTTGCACAGAATGACAAGCTATCTGGTCCCACAGAGGAGAATGGCCTTGTATTTAGTTTATTGATAGGGATGGCATATTTAGCTCTCCTTGCTGACTGCGCATGATTAGGGCACCTGTGGGGGATGCTCCTTCAAATGTAACCTGTTGTTGTACCAACCAATTAAAATGGGAAATGTACTAACCAATCAGACAAGTGCAATTTCTGCTAACTTCATTTTTATGTAGGTTGGAATCAATAGGATGCTTAAAAGGTAGTTACAAATAATGTTTAGCTTGTATACAAATGTATTCTAATTCTGTGGTTTTGGTCTTTAAATACTACTGTCTGATGTGGGTGTGGAGAGTTCCCAGCTTTTTGGTCGCAAGAGACTGGCTGTCTCTAAAGGCCGTTATTTTGCATTTGCAATAAAACAATGCTTTCTACAATTCAGGCCCTCATTTGTTTGGATTTTATTGAGGGTCTACGCTGGTCAGTGTGAATATAGATGCCAGCTCAACCAACTCCCCTTTAAGGCACAGAGTGAAGAGAAGTGACGCTGTCACTGTCCAGAACAAATGTTACGGGTTTATCTTTTCTGGGCACATGTTCCTGAAAATTCAATTCTTTGTCCTTAACGGCCAAACCTAAAAACAAATAGAGGGAATGGAAAAGGGTAAGCAGGAAGGTGGGGGTACAGTGGAATATGGGGTCTATCAGGTGACCCCACACCCTCAACACAGATCTTCATAGACCTGAGGGAAATTAATCCTTTCTCAGCAGCCACATAAGAAGGATGATCGGGGGGGATACAGGGTCTGATACTCTTTAAAGGAAACACTTATTAGTGTAGTGGCCAAATCTTCAAAACCTTTGATGCTTTGTCAATTGCCCTGAGAAGGAAGTTGGCAGATTGCCTTTTTTTCTGAAAACAATGAGCCTCATTATGAGTGTGCTGGTCCGGTAACAACGGTGCCGGACCGGACCAGCATACTCTGAGTTCTGCGAGCGGGTACCTTTCCACCTGCCAGGTCTGACCTGGTGGGCGGAAAGGCACCTGCTCGCAGACCTCGCAGACCCGCTTGCAGACCTTGATGGATGCACCGGCACTGTTGCACACAGTACTGGTGCATCCGTCCTTTCCATTCCCACAGAGTCCTATGGGACTCGAATGGGAATGGGGAGAAATTTTTCCCGGCGCCTGGCTATAGGGAATTTACTGGGACCACCGGGGCTGTGATGCCCCGGTAATTCCCCATTGCCAGGTGCCGGAAAAGAAATGACCCTGGCGGCAGCCGTGCCATTTTTACCGGCATGGCTACCGCCATAGTCGTAATGAGGCCCATTATGTTGAATCCTCAGTTGATTTGCATATTCAAGTACTCCCCAAAGGTGATGTTCTGAATAAGGTTAGTTGGAAGGCACCTTGGCAAGTGTAAGTCTGCATTCATTTCTATTAATGTATAGAAGTGTCATATGGAGGCGGCTCTCTGAAACATTTATGAGGAAATCCAAGAAATCAATGCTGATGTTACTGAAGGTCACTGTGAGCTTTCTTCTATGCCTTTTCATTGACATAGGAAAAATAGCTCTGGAGTTGTCTCACCATCCCAAACAATGAGGATGTCATTGATAAAGTGACCCCAGTAAAGTATCTTACTTTCTGTGGAAAACACGAAAGGTCACCAGGTGTGCTGACATTCAGTGACCTATGTGCGCATTTTGCACCTACTGCAGTGCTTTGGGTCTGTCAAAAAAGGTGTGAATCAAATAAAAGATTCTGTAAGTTAGCCAGAAATGAATCATTCCGTTTCATAAAGGATTTTGATTGGCATTTGCTGTAACTATTATTTGCTTTAGCCAAAATCCTCATGCTGTTATAGGCAGATGTTACATCAGGTGCAGCCTGAGTGTAGTTGTTCCACGGTATGCCTGGCAGTGTCATAAGAAATCCTGTGTCCCACTGTTATCTCAAGGTATGGAGAGAACATAGGGTTGGATCGATCAATAAATATGCTTAGCAAGGGAACCTATTCCAGAAATAATTGGCTTTAAAGTTGTAAAACTATTCACTATCTTGTAAATCTTGATGAGTAAATACAAAGTAGGCATGATTTTAAATGGCCTGCAATGTACCTGGATTCTTTTTTATTTAAATGCCCGGTGTTCTCCAATATCATAATTATATCTTGTCATTCCACTGAGTGTGAGATCTCTTAATGTGTTAGAAGTTAGTTTAAGGTAGAAATGTAAGTGAGATAGTTGTCTTGTAGCTTTGTTGATATAAGCCGATCTGTTTGCAATCGCTAATTTGCTGTCCTTATGCAGCACTTATTTAACAATGCATGTATTATTTCTGAAATTGTGTGTAATTTTTCACTCTGCCTTTGTCAGACTGAAATGGGTGTCACTTATTCTTCTTCTCTGAGTAATGCTATTTATTTTTTACATTAGGTCCATTGATGTCTATCACAAAGCTATTGTCAACTACACTGACATGATGTTGTTTGGGTATGAATCTTAGGTTGTTTGTCCAATGCCTTGTAGGTGCAACTTAGGTCTTCATATTAAGTAAGATCACAGTGCATGTAATGTCAAGTTCTCCTTCTTCAGACAGATTCATGATTTCATTGATACTCTCCAAATGCCTCGATGCTAATTTCATATGGGGGATGGGGTGATATGTGACTTGTGATGTATCCGTCATCTGTCAGTTGCTTGTCAAAACAATGTTGAAGTCTACGAAGAAGGCAGAACTTAAAAATTCCCTTCTCTAATTCTGTGTGGTACAAAGGTTTTATTAGGGAGAAAGGGACTCGTTTGTTAACCGCACACATTTTTGGACCATTTAGCATACTTTAGAAATATAAATGCAACTATGCCGTCTAATTATATGTTGGCCTAAGCCACTCGTATCACTTTTCGCATCATGAAACAATGTCGCAACATGTGAACATGAAAATCATTGCTTGAGAAGCCATTTTGTGTAAGGAGGCCATTTTGAGTTTTTGTTCTGCTCTCTGCTCATTGAATATATATATTCTGGTTTTCAGCTTGAGCACAGTAACCGACTGCTGCTTGAACCTTGAGTTGCTTACATAGTTAGGAATGCCAGGCTGCCACATGATTTGTTTTGTCTTATAATGAGAGAACCTTGAAGCTTTACAGAAGCATGAATAATCTGCAAACCCAGGTGCCGTTCTGTCTAGTTAGGCCATTATAGCAAACAGCTCAAAAGAATTATGCATGGCTGTATGTGCTCCCTCGTGGGAGTTGTTATTCATTTCTGCTTGAGAACTGTCTGACCTTAGCACAGAGAGATAACATTGGATGGCAAGACAAGGAATGCCACCTCATTATAGGGAACATGATATGTTTTCCTCCATCCAGATGCACCCAGTTCTCAGATAGTAAATTGTCTTGGCACTGGCAGCAAGAGTGTAGAATGTTTTGGTATAATGAATTACGCAGTAACCCCTTGAACCCTAGCCTGATGATGTCTGGACAAAGGGGGCCGGGCAATGCCTTCTAATGCTGTGAAGTTTGCTATATATGTGCCTGTTATACTTGTGCTCTCTCTCTCTCGCTCTCCTCACGGTGGCCTTTACACACGGGGCGCTGAGATCCATTTGATCAAATGCTAATATTGAATACATATATTTGACTTTGGATCCTCGTGACTGGCATGTCATTAGTATATGGCCTTAATTCCGGTCTTTGATCCGTCAATACAATCAGCAAATATTATAAAATAAATATCTCTTTGTGCCTGGATATTGATCCATGGTGTAGCATCATCTTGACCATGTTGTAATGTCCTTATTTTCGGTGGTTTGCGTGGTTGCATTTGCACATCCTGCCTTTTACCCTTTTGAAGAGGGCACCCCTGTAGGTAGTCTGCTTTCCTGGGAGGTGGGTCTTATGGTAAACATTATAGATTAACAGAGCATAAAAAAATAATCAGAATAGGCTGTAAATTCCAAAGAATTCATAGAATAAGACCAAACATCTGCATGTCAGTGGCAACATCTCTTACAATGATAATTCATTTTCCTGTCCAGAGCTCTGAAATACACCAACTCTTTCAGAAACACTGGCACACCTTAAAGTGTGGCAAATCCATCATGCACTTTCTTAATGACAGACCAGTAAAGACCCAGTTTCTGTTCACCAGTGAGAAACGTAAAGAGCAACTCAGCCCGGCTACCCTCTTTACCAACACGTCTTTACAAGTAATGTGGTTATTGCAGGGTATGCCCACTTCTTTTCAATGGAACTCAAAATGCAAGCACGTGAACTGCCAAGAGATCAAGCTTAGGGGTTTTAGCCGCTGTCTCACTTAACACATTGTTTACATTATCCTCTGCGCCCTTAAATGACTATCTTGTGGAAGCACCATAAGACCATTAAAGAAGGGAATAATGGGACATCCTCGAGCAATCGCAAATTAGACTTGCATGAAAAGCACCCATCGGAGAATCTAGGCAGAATCCAGATCCTAGGCATTGAATATCAACCCTGACCACCATGAACAAGACCACATACTTGACCTGAGAAAATATAAAGCAACATTCATGAATAGAATTCATTCTTGTCTGTCTGGCCTAACCATAGACTCATGGTTATATTTGTTTTTGAGACTGTAAGGTATAAGCCAAATGCTTATTGACTATTGAGTAGTATCAAGATGAAAAAATACTCCTCTGACTCACTAGGACAGAAAACATCACACCACCACTGAGAACTCTACACTGGCTACCAGTCAATAAAATTATCTTCAAAACACTCTGCATAACCCACAGTGCAATCCACGGCCAAGGAGCGGAATTCATACAGGGAACAATTTCCATCTACAAAACAAACTGAACACTAAGGTCCAGCAGCGGCATTCGCCATGAACCAAAACAATACTCAAAGTCGAAATGTTTTTTTCATAAATCTTTTTTATTGTTTTATCAACACAAAAACAAATACAAACATCAGAACAAAAGTTACCCCATCATTCACTTTTCTTGCAAGTGTACTTCCCAATCGGGGACCGCAACATGACATTTATTCTATTATGCACTCCGTGTTAACTAATAATGTTTGGGACCACCCATGTGGCTGTGGTACAGATTCCCCACATTTACTCAGTTTCCCGCTTCCCACTTGCCCCAGATTTTCGTGGCCTTGTCAGGGCAGCCACGTGCAGTGTAGATCCGGTGTTCCACTGCAGCACACATGTCCATGTCTGCAGCCCATTGGGCCAGGGTCAGTCCATCTGGTGAGCCCCGTTTCTGTGCAACATTCCGCTTTATTAAGCCAAATGCAGTGAAGAGAAACAGTTTCTCCCAGCAGGCAGTCAATTCCTCCCCCGGGATACCCAGTAACACCATTTTGGGGTCCAAGGGGACTGTCTTCCCCATGACATCAGAAAGTCGTTCGCAGCATTGCCACCAAAAGCTTTGGATATTGGAACATTCCCAGAGGATGTGTATGAAGGTGCCCTCCTCCCCCCGACACCGTAGGCAGTTCAGATTTGGGGCACGGTTCCATTTGTACAATGCCACCCGGGGTAATATATCCTGTGTAGGATTTTTAATTGTATCAAGTGGAGCCTGGAACTGATCACAATTTCCCTCGGGTGCATTAGAGCCAGTATCCAGTCTTCAGGGTCAATACTGCCCACATTAGTTTCCCATTTTGATTTTAGATTGGTTAATTCTGGGGTGGCAAAGGATGTGATTGCGGAGTATAGGGTAGATGGGACTTTGGTGGGGATGTGCTCTGTCCAGAGGTTGCACTCCAGGCGGGAGTCCTGGGGCACATCTGTAACTGAGGGAAGGTGTTTATGTAATGCATGGAGCATTTGCATGTAGTGATATCGCGCCGTGTCCGGAAGCTTAAAAGTAGTCTGCAGTGTTTCAAAAGGAGCAATTTTACCCTCAAGCAGAATATCCCCAACCAGTGTAATATGAGCCTCAATCCATCTAGGCCATTTCGGCAATTTGTCCAGTTCCAAGAGATTCGAGTTGTTGCATAGGGGCTGCACCTGTGTTACTTTCCCTCCCCATCCGACAAATGTATGTCGCCTCTTCCATATCTCAACTATGTGTGCTGTAATCGTCTGCGGGGTGGGGGGAGGTTTAGAAGGGGCTGAAGAAGCCATTCCCTCAGTGTCATACCTTGTAATCCCAGCCGTAGCGTTTTGACATGAGGCAGTTCCCCATCCCTGCGGAATACGTCATTTACTACTACCAGTTGACTGGCCCAATAATATGTTTGTAGTCGCGGGAGCCCTATTCCTCTCTCCCACACCGATCTCTGTAATGTATTAAGGGCAATGCGGGGGGAGCCCCCTACCCACAGCAGCGTCCTCAGACCCTCTTCTATTTGGTGAAATTCTGTATCCGGGACCAGGAGTGGGGCGTTTTGCAATATGTAAAGGACATGTGGGAGTGCTAACATTTTAAAGAGTGCTGCCCTGCCCAGTAGCGTCAGGGGGAGGCGCATCCAGTGGCGGACGTCGTTAATGAATCGGTTGACAATTGGGTGCATGTTTTCGGGTACGTAATTCACTATGTCTCGTGAGATCTGGACACCCAGATAGCGGAAGCCATCCCGCTCAACTCGATATGGACAGTCCGTTGGCACAGCATATTCACCTCCCTTAACCAGAAAGAGGACCGATTTCCACCAGTTAACTCTGAGCCCACTAAACGCTCCGAAGCGTGCCAGCATATCCGCGACCACTGGGCAGGAGTGGAGAGGGTCGCCCAAGTATAGTAAATGGTCGTCATCGTACAAGGAGAGTTTATCCTCTCCTCCCCACAGCCCAACGGAACCCATTCCATGTGGTGGCCTGATGGAGTCATCGTGCCAGGGGCTCCATTGCCAGGGCGAACAGAAGCAGGGACAGGGGGCATCCCTGGCGTGTGCCCCTCCCCAACAGAAAGGATCTTGAGTTCCAACCTTTGACCCTGACTTCTGCATGTGGGGCATTGTAGACTAATTTCACCCAGGCACGAAAGACCTCTCCAAAACCCATCCTGCTCATGATCTCCCACAGGCTCTCCCATATTACTGAATCAAATGCCTTCTCAAAGTCAATAGTCAGTAGGGCTAGAGGGGTGTCTAGAATTGGGACCCGCTCTAAGAGGAGGTGAAGTCGCTGAATGTTCATGTACGTCGATTTCCCTGGCATTAAACCACACTGGTCAGGGTGGATAAGCGAGGGCATAACTGCTTGTAACCTGGTAGCAAGTAGTTTTGCAAGTATTTTGGCCTCACCATTAATTAAGGATATTGGCCTATATGAGGCACATTGTTCAGGGGGCTTGCCAAGTTTCGGTATAACTACTATGGTGGCTCTCCGCAGGTCCGTGCCTAAGCCCCTCATCTCTTTTATCTAGACAGGCCAGCAGTTTGCCTGCCTTGTCTCCTTGTTTGTAAACGTGTGCCTTCACCGCTGTATGTGCATGTCTAGCTTTGTCTAGTGCTATGTTCCGGAGATGCTCTCTTGCTTTAAGGAGAGATCAGTGTGTATCCGGGGTGGCATGCAGTATGTAGCGAGCCTCCCAGTCGTTTGCCTGTTGCTCGGCATCTCTCACTTTCAACAGTTGTGTTTTCCTTTTAGACAATGTCCAGGAGATGACCTCCCCTCGAAACAGTCTTATAGGCCTCCCATAACACTGTAGGACTACTGTTCATAGGAGAGTTAATTTCAAAGTATTCGGCAGATGTCCCCTGTATGTGGTCGACAAATTTAGGGAAACCGAGATAGTAACTGTTCAGTCTCAATGCATTATGGCGGTTAGGCCTGTTGGTGTCGATTTCTATCATTAGGGGTGAATGGTCCGAGATGTCCAGGGGTAGGATATCTGTCCTGGATACTTTTTATGTCTGATGGGCTGGCAGAAAAAAATAGTCTAATCTGGTTAGAGAGACGTGTGCACAAGAGTGAAAAGAGTAACCACGTTCATAAGGATGAAGCTGCCTCCACACATCACAGAGGCCCATGGCCGACGTTAACGTGGCTAGTCCAGTGGGGGTAGTAAGATTTAGCCCTTGTCTATGAGTACGGTCCATGGCCGTGTCCATTACATTGTTGAAATTGCACCCAAGGACCCACAAGTCTAGTTGATGTTGAGCATATATGGTCGTTATGTCCTCCAAAAGATCCCTCCCAAGCGTTGGTGGTGCATAAACAGCCAGTATACCCAGGGTTTCTGCCCCCAGTGTGGCAAACAACACCACAACCCTCCCCCTGGGATCCTGTACCACCGATGTTAGCGTGAGAGGGAGACGCTTGTGCACGAGGATCAGGACCCCCCGGAAGCCCGTGGTAAATCCAGCATGTAACGCCGTCCGGTAGTTTGTTTTGAGAAAAAGAGAGCAGTTTGTTCCCACCAAGTGTGTCTCAGTAAGTAGGACCATGTCTGGGGAGTGTCTGTTCAAGAATTGGAGGACTAGGCGCCGCTTGATCCCGGATCCCATCCCATTGACAGTCCATGTTAGGATCTTAAGGGTCTTGCAAGCCCTTGGGGGCATCAAAGGGTCATGGGTGGGAGCCATGTATGTTTACAGAACCACTGCATGATGTGGGAATAGCTTCCATGATGTCCTGTCGTATACAAGTGAAAGTGTGCATGGGGATTAGTGATCAAACTCACAACAAATAACCGTATGACCAACTCAACAACACCTCTCCCTGCCCCTCCCCATAGTCCGCCCCAGCCCGAAACATCTGTCGCCCTAACAACCCCAATTAACTGAACAGCTGCAACCGCTGCAATCACCACAAGCGTGGCACACCACCAGCTCACACTCAAAGGACTCGGACTGTGTCCAGCTGTTGGATCCAAGCCCTCACTGGTGGAAATTGCATCAAACAAGCAAAAAAGAGGGGAGAAGGGGGGGGGGAGAAAAAGAAGTGAAAAGAGGACAAAAAAAGAGAGAACAGATAGGGGGGTGTAAAATAATCACCAACTTCTTTAGCTCGTGCCACCGTTGTAGTTATTCCATGGCAAAGTCGGCTGGGTGATCGAGGGTGGGAGGACCTAGAGATCAACAGTCCCTCCCAGAGTGGTTCTTGGTGGATTCCTGCATCTCCTTCATCCAGGTTGGTGCCCACCGTGTCTATTGCCCGTACCGGGCCAGCTTGTTCATGTGGATCCAGGAGTCTCTCAGGAGGAGGATGGTCAGGCCGTGGACAGGACCTCCCCTCTCGACCCTTCAGGGCCGCAGCCCAGTCACCCTCTATGTGGGTTTTGGCCCATCTCCAGGCTTCTTGGGGATCATTGAAGTGTATTGTGGTCCCCTTATGGTAGATTTTAAGCTGTGCCGGAAACAATAGCCCATATTTCACATTCAGCACAGATAATTGCTTTTTCAGTGGGTCAAAGGACTGGCATGCACGTTGGACCTCACGGGTGTAGTCAGGGAAAAAGGCAATCCGGGAGCTGTTGTGAGTTATAGTTCCTTTCTTGCGAGCCAGCTGGTGAAGAGCGGCTCTGTCCCGGTAATTAAGTAATTTGACAATTACTGTTCTAGGCGGTGCTCCGACGGCATCCGGTGTGCCTTTTCTACAGAGAAGAATCTGGAGAAGGATTTGGGCACAAACAAGTCTGTTAACCATTGCTCCAAGAAGAGTTCCATGCTCGGACCTTCCGCTCCCTTTTGGAGCCCGAGGATTCGCAAGTTGTTGCGACGTGACCTGCCCTCCCCCTTCATCGACTCTGGCCTCCAAGGTTTTCAGGTGGGTCAGCGAATTTGAGAGTTGTTGATTGGTACCTCTAATACTGTCTTCCGTGTTTGAAATGCGCTGTTCCGCTTCTCCCGTACAAGAGGTAAGTTTCTGCAGATCGTGACGGAGAAAGACCTCTGCCGCAATGCTGTCCATTTTCATTTCCATAGAGGTGAGGGAGTTGACTATGGCGGCCATCACGTCCCTCTGTGAGAGGGTGTCCTCTGGGTTAGGGGTTCCAGAGCTTGTAGATTGGTCTGTCGGTAGAGGAGTGCTGGAGACTACATACTGGTCCATTCTGCTCTGTGCGGATGATTTTATAAGCTTGTCCTTCCCCATATTGTGAGGCAGGGGGTTGTGTTGCCTTTCGTTTGGCGTGAGGGAGATGCCGGTGTTTTAGGGGTCCATATAGCATTCAGGATGGAAGGGCTGAGGAATCTGTGACACCTAACCCGACAGGCCTGCCGCTTTATCCTATGTCTGGTAGCTGTGCTCCCTTGTACCCGGGCAGCCTCATCCTTGTGAGTTGTCTCTCCACAAATCGGTTGACCTGTGATTGTGGTATCCTGGAGATCCTGAGGCTACCCAACGGCGGCAACCAGTCCCCAGCACACCTGGCTTTGGTCAAGGCCTGAACCTGGGGGCTTGTTATGGTCGGCAGGCAGTTCGGGTCTGGTTGTGAGTTAGCAGGGCGTGTTGCACCTGTTCAAGGATATCCCTGTCCGTGAGGCAGGTTTGTGGGTTGCTTCGTGGCTACAGACTGCATTATTCAATTTAATCTCATGACCAGTGACGGCGCTGGGGGGTAGACGTGTGTCCGTTGTGATTTGCGTCGTATTTCTGCCTATAATATATGTTGGGCTCTTGATATTGGCGTGTTGCAGTGGTGGCTTGGTTCCCCAGGTGCTCTCAACTGATGGGGCCCCGGCATACAGTCTCAATGTCACTGATAGAGGGGATCAGTGGGTCCCAGGGCATATCTTCTGGTATTACGGTCTATGCGGGGTCCGGCTCTGGGTCAGGTTGCTCTTACGCTTAGTAGATACACGGCATCAGGATTATCCCGCTCCCCGCCGCCAGTGCGTGGCGCCAGCCACCCCGTACTGTACCTCACTGATGGTATTGCGACGCGCCACACGCCGTGCGGTTGCCACCAGGCGCAGAGGTTGTGCAACATCTGTGTACTCCTTTGTTAAATAGGCAGGGCACTGTTTAGGACGTGGATAATCACATCCGGAATTGCGTCCGTGGCATGCTCCCCGACCCTTCAGCTGCGTCCTCTGTTTCGGGGGAGCCACAGGGCAGTCAATCTTGGTCAGGTCGCAGCTGGGCCCTATGCAGGCTTAGTAGAGTTACAAACATTGTGCCTACCCCATGTGTATGGTCGTCCAGGCCTCTTACCGTTGCCATGCGATTCACGGTAGTGAGTCCCGAATGTCTGTCAGTGCGGGGTGCACCACTGAAATGATTCCACTCCTCGACTTCGCAGGCCACGATCGCTGTTTCTCTAGCCGTGCAGTATGTGTATATCCTAATATTTTGATACGGGGTTGTGCTGGGTCACAGACGTCCCAAACCGTCCCAGGGGGAAGTGGGAGCATAATCTCTATTGAGTCTTGGCTACACTCGCCCACCCCTGCCCCACAGTTCCGAAGGCAATGTCAGCAGTGCAGCCATGGGCGTATTCGCAGGGCTGTGTGCACAGTGTCCTCAAGGAAAAGTGTTGTCTCCACAGGGTGGTATCCTGTGTCCCATCTAGACACAGAGGGGGGGGGAACCATGGGACATCCTAGGCGCTCCGGGACTTGAGTTAGGGAAGTCCGTCACATCTCCAGCAGCAGGCGTCGCAACTCAGACTGCTCCGTTTTTGACAGTATTACGCACTTGAGCACTGGGCGGCGTGCTCCCCTTTTAGTGTCGGTTTCGATGTCCACAAGTCCCCTTGGTTCTGTGGTTTTCCCAGTAGGGCATCAGCTTTGCTGCCACTTCGCCCAACTGTCGCCGTCTCCCACTCTCCGTGTAGGTGGTGGTTCCTGCGGGTAGTAGTACATCCGAATTCGCAGCCCGCCGGGCCTGACCACTGGGATATTCCCTCCTATCAGTTATTCTCCTTGTCCGCAACCCTGGCTGGAGCCGAGCTGCGCGTCTTACCCCCAGGCATTTCGCTGGTCTGCGCGCTGTGCTGGCAGTCCGTTCACTTGGAGCCGGACAGAGCTTGTGTATCACTGGGTGCTGGTCTTCTCCACAGGCCTCCAGCAACAGCTGTATGGTACTTCTCCCCAGCCGCTGGATCGTGGAGTCACAGCCCCTGTGTCTCTCTATCGTCCGTAGCCTGCCTGCATCTGGGCACGTCTCCTGTCCCAACTCTGGGTTGCAGGCGGCAGCCATCTTGCAGAGAGGTGCCGTTCTTTCATGTCGTCTCTTCAACCACAGATATTACAGCCTGGATTTGATCCCCGGGGTTCTCGTCGTGTCCAGCGACGCTACACTCAGTATCACATTGGGGGATGTTTTTATGACGTCTTTTGCCACGGATTACAGGATATAGGCCAGAATGGATTCAGAGGCCATGGGTGCTTCGCAGACTCACATCCGCATCTCTCGGCAGTTGGCCACGCCCCTGTCAAAGTCGAAATTTGATGGATCAACATTCTCCTGCATCTCGACAGAACTTTGGAATTCACTCCTGAAGGAAATATGAACAGAATACCGCTATGGTAAGTAAGATGATGGACATGGACTCTTTGAGGACATTCCAAGGATGATTTTATTAAAGAATAAGAGTAATGCCCAGCTTTCCGTATCTCTATGGGGTGTTCCCAACCTAACAAGCTAGCTAAGGTGCTCATCAGTTGTCTATGAATGTCCCAAGGAAAGTGTGCAAGGTCCAAACTAACCCTAACTGACCCTACCACTATTCTAACAACTAAAGACAGGAGCTTACTTCTTGCAAGTATTTTCTTCGTGACTCTTCTTAATATGATATTTTTAAATAGTCTCTCGTGACTTTTTAAATTAGTTCATATAACTCCTTCAAGACTTTATTATATTTTTGTACCTTCTCAGAGGTTGGTTTTTCTGAACCTTGAACAACCACTCATCTTTATTGACCAAAGATTCACACTTTTGTTTCCTCTCATTCTTTTTACTCATATAGGGTTGCTTTCCTCCTTTCCCAGGGTAGTGATACCCAGCAACTCTGTAATTCTCTCTTTAAATTCCCTTAGTATCTCCATAATTTGTAGTAATCTTTCTCCTTATATTCTCTGTCTTTTGATATATATTCCACTCTACCCTTCTCCTGAGGCGTTGCTCTCTTACTCTTAGTTTCTCTCACAATTCCTGTTGTATTCTCAAATAGGGTTGCTGAGGTTCCTTGCTTTCCCCGCTTTCCTGACTTCTCGGTTTACTCTGGTGTCCTGAGATCCATATTCTATCTGTATGGCCTTGCAGCTCGACGTGTAACCATACGGTAGGTGGTCTGAGCTGCCTAGTAGTCTCAGCATTGTCCTGAAGACCGTTGGTCTACCACAGAATCTCTGTGGGAACGGCACTACCATCAACTTCTCTCTTCTTCGTTCTTGAAGGACGCGCTGCATCCCATGCTCTGCTATCGGCTTCCCAGCCCTTTCCAAACTTGCAGGCCTCGCCGTCTGCAGAGTTTTCTCCCCTCTCCGGTGTTGTGTTATGGTAAGTCTTCCCTAGCTAGCATACATCTCTCTCTGCCTCCGCTTGTTGCAGCATCTCTCTCCACTTCAGCCTCTTCGTCCCAGTTAAATGAGAATTTACATTTAAAGGGACACATTAATATTATGGTTGACAAAAATATAAGGCAGTGTTTTCTTACCCAAGTCTTTATATTGTATGTCCTTTATGTTGGAGGGTGTTACTGAGTGTGCTCACCTCCATACCCTGACATTGGGGGGATCCCCCTTGGGCATAATGGACAAATTCCCCTTCTGTTTTTTAGGGTAGTTCTTTATGTTGTTCGTCTGAGAACAGAGTTTCTTTCCTTCTGTGTCATAAAACCTAGTTTCTCGCCAGTCCCATATGGAAGTGTATAAGAGTACAATGTGGGGGTCCCAAGATCGTAAAGGTAAGTGTGGGACTTTTGTGTCATAAATCCATGCTGGTTGTAAGTAGTTCTCGCAAAGTTGGAAAATCAGTCCCTAAAACCACCTCCTCTGGTATTCCAGGTACAACTGCCATGTTCATGATTAGGGTTTGTTTAAGGGACTTTAGGATAAGTCTCGAGGTTGGCATGTACATAGGTTATTTTTACTGCTTGGGTCCCCTTATATATCCTCAAGTTATAAGACATCGTCTCTGACTGCCGTTTGACGGCTTCCTGAATCAATTTTTGCGTCACCCCATATTCCATTTATTTGTATCCTTTCATGAGTTTAAAAAGGTTGGGATCCACAGCAATACATCTCAGCTTTGTCCTCGTCTATTTCCTTCGTCCCATGGTTCTGCACTTAGCCATCCTATTTCCACAGGCTCTTCTTATATTTTTAGGACAGAGCCTGGCTATAGGCCCCTTTTCCCAACAAGAAAAACAAAGAGGGGTCCGGGGAATTAGGTTTTCCCTCGCTCCATTTCTTCTCTAGACATTCATCTGGACTTAATTACCAGTGTGTGTGTGTGGGGGGGCTTATTTTTAGACTTTCTTCGTTATTTTGGTTTTCGTGGACAGGAATTTTCTTGGGTTTTGGCAATTTCTTGAGTGATACTGATTTGAGGCCGAACTTCCCTTCTTTCTTTATTTCTATGGGTTCCCTTGAATGTTTTAAATATTTGGCAGCATCAGAGTGGGTTTACGCTACTTGCATAGCAGTTTCCAGCAAGGGTTTAAATTGTTATAATATCCCCTATTGTAACGATGGATGGAGGGCACTAATTAATTGTTCTAATGCTAGAGCTTTAAAGACTTCTGCTCTATGTTTGTTTCCTAACCACTGGTTCTTGTCTCTCGCTCCGTCCAGCAACCGGATCTCTCTTTAAGTCGCACTGCTTCACTCATAATCAACGTCGCGTCACCATGTTACGGATCTACAACTCTCAGTCCTTTCCTCTAAAGTTTTGACATTTTCTCCTTTCGTCGTCAAGGCAACCTAACTGGCTCAATACTCGTGGGTTTTTAGGTTCTGCAATGTTAGATTTCTATTCACTTTGTAGTATCCTGGCCCCTCACCCAGTACAATTGATCATATCAAGGCAAGGAGGAGATATCTTTACGGTTGTGGAAAACAACAAGTTTTCACAAATCAACTTTTCATCCTTTTGTATTAAAGTGCCACCCGGAGAGATTATTATAGCGAATCTTCATAATTTTCTCTACTTCTTTTACATCAACTCATAAGTAGAGAAACGGGAATCTTAAAGATGCTAAACGATTCATTTTAGGGCACTTATCCTCTACCTCTGTTTTATTTTATCTCCTAGATACACCAAACAGGTGACCTCATTCTGTTCTTTCGTTCAGACCCACCTCTGCACTTTTTGTAAGGAATATTAATTCCTTCTCTTTTAATATGCGTCTTCTTCGATCCATATTGATATCACTGCAATTTTTTACTTGGTATACTACAGACCACATCAATTCATCTACTTTATGCATTTTTCAATAAAATGTCCCACTAAGGGAGCTGTGTGGACTCTGTTCTTAATGCAGCTCTTATGCTCCGTGATCCGAGTTTTAACTTTTCTCTCTGTCTTCCTCATGTAGATCTTTTTGCAGGGACACCAGATCACATAAACTACAAATTTGGAATTACAGTTAGCTAGAACTCTCTGCTTCCATTGGCTAGTAAGACCTAGATCTATTTCTATGGTTTTCTTAGTTTGTTGGCAAGAAGAACAATTACCACATAGGTGCCCGCATTCGCCAGGTTTCTGTCAGTGTAGGCTGGACCGTTACTTGCTTTGTAATGTCATTACCCATTACCTGATCCTTGACTGTTCTACTCCTCTGGAAGGCAATCAATGGTCTTTCTATGGGACACTTTCCTTTTTCCAGGATTCTCCAGTTTCGATGTACAATTTTTCTAATCCGGTTTGATAGATTACTATAGGTATTCACAAAAACCAAGCTATCTTTCTTTTTTTCTTTGGTTCTCGACTGATGTTCAAGTATCGCCTCCCGGTGATTGTTGTCCGCTCTTTTCATTGTTTTTTTTGTTAGGTTAAGTGGATAACTCCTTTCGTGTAAGTTTTCCCTGAATCTCTTAGCTCCTTCTCTATAGTCCTCCCTGTTTTGGTACTGTTCTTTTTAATCCACAAAAACTGTCCGAAGGGCAGGTTGTCGCATATGTGGGTCGGGTGAAAGCTTGTCTAGTGCAATAATGCATTACGTTCTGTAGGTTTTTTGGAAGGTTTTACGCACAGCTCTCCTTTGTTAATATCCACTCCGATCGTAATGTCGAGGTAATTAACTTCTTCTCTGCTGTAATTCTCAGTAAACTTGAGGTGCTGATCTTGTTAGTTTATCCATACGAAAAACGACAGGGCTTCCTCTTCTTCCCCTTTCCAAACTAGCAGAACGTCATCTATATACCTTTTCCATAATTGGATATTCTTCTTAAATGGGTTGGTATCCGAATAGATGAAGTTCTTCTCAATTGCCTCCATATAGAGATTAGCAATGCTTGGGGCTCGAGTCGCCCCCATCGCTGTGCCCTGTATCTGTTTGAAGTAACACCATTAAAGTGGAAGTAGTTTTCTGTGAGCGCTACCTCTGCACACCACATAATAAATGAGGTGGGGGTTTTGGTGTCTCTGCTCTCAGTAAGTAATCTTTCTTCTAATACTTCTAGTCATGCTCTTCGTGGTATATTGGTGTACAAAGATACCACATCGAGACATATCAAGAGCTCTTCCGCTGGGTTAGTCTACCCTCTACCTTGTTTATTATTTGGGTGTTACCTCTCACCATTGGTTGCATGACAAAATGTGCAAATTTTGATAATGGCTCCAATACCGAGTCACAACCCGAAACAATGGGTCTCCCTGGTGGTTTAGTCAGGGATTTGTGGATTTTAGGGAGGATGTAAAATTGGGGTGTCCTGGGTTTTTCGACTTGAAGGAAATCTGCTTCTTTCTTCATGATCCAACACCTCTCCTGAGCTTTTCATACTTTCTGCTGGATTATTAACTCCAATTTTTGTGTTGGGTTGTCCTCCAACTGTTGTTAGTTATTCTCATCACTTAGCTGTTTCATACATTCCTCGATGTAATCCTTTCTGTTGAGGACCACCGAAACTTTAAACAGTAAAAGCTATCTGGCTGTTGTACCCGGTTTAATAGGGCCCATTTGACGTCAGAGAGGGGGTAGTTCCCACTAGGTTGACATGTTGATAAGAGGCCTGTAATTCTCCTTTTAACAATAGGGCCAGATAACAGGGTTTCAAGCTTTCTTCCCAATTAAATTGCGTGGCTAACCATTCAAAGTTGACAAAGAAGGCTCCCAAGACTTCTCCCTCATGATATGGTTGTAATACCCCATATGGAACTATACATGGGAGAGGGCTCAACCTTGCGGGTTCTAACCATTCCTGGAGTTGCTGATCTACTTGGATCTGGTGGTTTACCAGGCGTTCCAGTAGGGATTCCAGTCTACTAATATTGATATCAGGTTTGGCCGAAGAGACAGAAGGCCTCATTCCGAGTCCAGCGGTACCCTGCCTGGTTGCCGCTGGACTCGGAATGAATTACCGGCACCTGACTTCCTAGTAACACCAGGGGATTACTACCCCGGCAGTCTGGGAAGTCAGGTACTGGCAATTTGTAAGTCCCCATTACCATACAGTCAACTAGGACTCTATGGGAATGGGGACCACGAAAGCACTGGCACTGTTGTCAACAGTGCTGTTGCTTCCGTGACGGCTTGCCTACCGTGGCTGCTGTGGAACAAGCAGCTCTGGCAGGCAAACCCGTAGTGTGCCGGTCTGGAAACAACAGTGCCGGTAGGCTTACTGGCACCGTTGTTTTTGTCATGGGCGCTACTCTCGAGGGGCCAGGACTGGCCCAGCGCCCTCGGAAGCAGACCCGTCTTCCACTACTCCGGACCCAGCAGACCCCTACAGGGGCCCTTTGGACCGTGTCCTGGCGCCTTTGGCGCCAGGCTCATGAAGGGCTTCAGTCCCGGCGCCATAGGCGCCGGGCTCATATTGATAAACAGTGTAATAATGCTTGGGTGGACTTACCTGAGGCAGACCATGCTGCATATTTACCCAGAACAATCCAGTCTGGTTGAAGTCCCCAGCCATCAGGGCTGGGAGGAACTATTCCCTCCATTCAGGAACTCTTTTCTTACCTGGGTGGAACTGGTGGAAGAACACACACTGGAAGCACTTCTCTGCTATTTAAACCACGCCCGATGGAAAACACGTGCTTCGCGTTATTCTGCTGCAGCAGCAGGACGCTCACCGAGTCGGCTCCTGCATTCCAGGTCCAGAGTCATCTTCAGCTTCCGCGCAGCAACCTGTGGATGAAGAAAGACACAGAACAATACTTACCAGATCCCGGAATCCAGTCACCGGCAAAACCTGCAAAGAATAAACATAAGGTTAGAAAAGTGCAACTCGCCCGCAGCCGCGCCCGCTTACCTGATCCATCCGTGATTGCAACGGAGCTAACCGCGGCCTTCTCTTCGGCAGCTTCTCTGCACCTGAAAGGCAAAGGACATAATTAAAAAGGGGTTCGGGTGAAGGCAGTCGCATTCATCTTAACTTACCAGTTTTTGCACGCGCAGAAGCGGCCGCATCAACCGCAGCATCCCGGCACCTGAAAACTAGAAAAAGGACATTATTAGGGGTGCCATTAAAAGCGGCCAACGATCATTATACTTACGTGCATCGGCACGTGCAGCGGCAACGGAAAACTACGCCCACAGCATCCCGAGGCCTGAAACAAAGGAAAAGGGACATTATTGAGGTGCCCATCTTTTAAAGCCTAAAGACTACAGTATACTTACAGGCATCCGCTCGTGCAGTAACGGCGGCATCGCTCTTCGGCATCCCAGCACCAGTGCCACAACTAAAGCCGCAAAAGACTTGAGCCTCAACACTGAACTCATCCAGTGACGTAACTGGAATCCACGCACCCCTGCACCAGACGCAGGATGGAGAGCTCAGCATTTATACGCCTAAGGTGAGAGCTCGCCGAGACAAGTAGAAAGCTAGGCTGTGGGAGAAACTGGCGATTGGTGGGAGAAGGAATCCCATCAAACGGTGATTAACCCTTTTTCTTCCACCTGCAGAAAACTTACCCTGCATGTCAGACATTCGATAAGAGGAAGCCCAGTCCTGAGAGTCGTCCGAGCTCTACACTTCTCAATTGAAGAAATGATAGCAGCCCAGCCGGGATCAGCGCCTCCGTGGGAATCAGGTGAGCGTTACAGTTTTACGGACCGGCACACTTGTAATGAGGCCCAGAATTATCTGTTTCGACCTCTCCCCAGTCATTTGAGTCTCTCCTGCTATCGGGGTTCTCTAGGCATTCCACTTTCATGTCGGAATCATCTGGCAATCGGGAAGTCAAGGCAGTGGGGGTTATAGCTTCCACTAAGGGAACAAGGGATATTTTCCCTAGGGAAGGTTTTATGCCTAAAATGCCAATGGGCAGAAGATGGTCTATGGCCGTGGCCATATATTCTACGAGGAATGTAGTTGGTCTCTATCTTGGCAGTTAGTATCCAACTCCTGACACCATATCTGGCGGGTCAGAAGAAGGACAGTGGGCCTCATTACGAAGTAGGAGGTAGCCATGGTGCTGCTAGCACCATGGCTACCCCCTTGCCGCATTCCAGGTCCGGGTTCCCGAAATAGAGACTTACCGGGTCATTCCAACTTTGGAGGACCCGGTAATTCCCCATTCCAGGAACCATTCCCCATTCCCATTCGAGACCCCATAGGGCTCAATGGGGATGGAGCTAATAACGGAACCACAATTTGCGGTACCGTTATTAGATCTGAAGTCCCTTCACGGGTCCCTTCCTTAACGCCTGGTTTTACCAGGCGTTATGGAAGGGACCCGCTAAGGGACCTCGGAATAGGGTGGTAAGGGATTACCGGCACTGGTGTTCTTACCCCTGCCGGTATTCCCTTACCACCTACCTCGTAATGAGGCCCACTGACTTTTTGAGGAAATTTCAAGGAAGATTGTATTAAAGAATAATAGTAATGCCTAGCTTTCCCTATCTCTATGTGGTATTGCCTGCCTAACAAACTATCTAAGGTGCTTGTCAATCTATTGAATGTCCCAAAGAAAGTGTCCACAGTCCAAACTAACTCTACCACTACTTTAACAACTAAAGACAGGAGAATTACTCCATTCTCCTGGAACTTGCTTCTTGGAAGTTTTTTCTTCTTGACTTTTCTTAATATGATATTTTAAAATTGTTTCTTGTGACTTCTTCAACCAATTCATATAACTCCTTCAAGACTTTATTGTATTTGTGTCCCTTCTCAGAGGTTGGTTTCCTGATCATTTTAAATAGTCTCTTGCTACTTCTTTAACAGTTCATATAACTCTTTCAAGACTATTATATTTGTATCCCTTCTCACAGGTTGGTTTTCCTGAACCCTTAAGAACCGCTTTGATCTTTGTTGATGGACAATTCACACTTTTGTTTCCTCCCATCCTTTTACTCATATAGGGTTGCTTTCCCCTTCCACAGGGTAGCGATACCGAGTCTCTCGAATTCTCTCTTTTTAAGTTCTCTTCTTTTCTGCTAAATTCGTAGTATTCTTTCGCCTGACATTCTCTCCTTTTAAATAGTCTCTTGTGGCTTCTTTAACAAGTTTATATAACTCTTTCATGACTTTATTATATTTCTGGCACTTCTCAGAGGTTGGTTTTCCTGAACCTTGAACAACCACTTTCATCTTTATTGATCAAAGATTCACACTTTTGTTTCCTCTCTTTCTTTTTACTCATTTAGGGTTGCTTTCCCCCTTTCTCAGGGTAGTTATACCCAGTAACTCTGCAATTATCTCTTTAAGTTCTCTTCGTTTCTCCTTAATTTGTACTAATCTTTCTCCTTATATTCTCTGTCTTTTGACAGATATTCCACTCTGCCCTTCTCCTCAGGCATTGCTCTCTTACTCTTAATTTCTCTCACAATTCCTGTTGCATTGTCATATAGGAATGCTTTCCCAGGTAGTAATGTCCAGTCTCCTCAATGCTCTCTCTTTAAATTCTCTTCTTTTCTGCACAATTCAGAATGTTCTTTCTCTTTATACTCTGTCTTTTGACAGATATTGTACTCAGGCCATCTCCTCAGGTGTTGTTCTCTTACTCTTATTTTCTCTCGCAATTCCTATTGAATCCGTGTTTCTCTCGTTAAACACTCAGTTTTTCTCCTTAGGTGTTTGATTCTTAAACTCAAGGTCTCTTTCAATGCTCACTGTATTCAGGTTTCTCCTATCACCATCATTCAATTTTCTTACTGTCTTGTGGATATGACTGGGATAAGTATGAACAGTCCAATAGCGTTAACTGGTCTTGCCTGGGTTAACATCAACAGGGCCTCTGTTTGCTCTGGGTTCATTGCTTTCCTCGCTTTCTTGACTTCTCAGTATATTCTGGCGTCCCGAGCTCTGTACTCTCTCTCTGTACGAACTGTGTCAGGAGTCTAGCCGGAGAGCACAGGGCAAAAGCTATATCTCACAGTATGCACTGTAGATTAGGGGGGATTCCTGAGGCAATGCTAGCATATTACAGAAACAGGGTACATACCAAGCTGATCTGAGTTGAGGCAAGTATTCACAGGAACGGTGGGGGCATGAACTGTCTGTAATTAAAGAGACACAGAGAAAGCAAAGACAAGCAAATATACTGGGCAACACAGATAGCTCAAAATAAAGGGCATACTGGAATATGATAAGGGGTCTCCATGGATTAGAGAAAGCCTTTGGGATCGGTACCAGCAGATTACTACTAACAACTGTCATACAGCAGCCTCATGAGTTAGGCGTGCCAAAGAGACTGTTGTACTCACTGTAAGGGTAAAACTGGAGACCATATACTGAAGCAGGTAAGACTTCAACAGAGTAGGCAAAGGTAACGGAAGTCTTTCCCTTATCTGATCTGAACAGAGACCAACCCAGGGGTCACACTGTAAGCAGATACAGAGTAGAGGCACAAAAGTGGACCAAGATGTAAAACAGGCGGAAAGCAGCATTGAAAGAAATAACCAGGTACAGGATAGAGACACAAAGTACAAAGCAGAGACTGGAATATCAGAATACAAAAGGCAAAGGAATCAGGCAAGACAGGTCGTTGCCAACACAGCAAATACGAGGGGTTCTTGAATCTCAATCAAGCCTAGCCCTGGCTTCAGTAGCTCGCTGCACTGTATTGTACCTAAAGTCTCTTTATCTCTCAGCAGCCTAGCCTGCAGTAACTTGGAACAAGTGAATGCAATGAGGGCCTCTGCAGCTCTTAAAAGCTTGCTGCAAACAAAGGTATTTTGTATGCCTCCTCCAGCCCTCTGCCTCTTGGACAGCATACATGTACCAGAATGCATCTGCTGGTTTAACCCAAAGCCCGGATTAAAACATGAAATTAGATTGGCCCAAAACTGCATCAGTAAAACAGGTAAATGAATGCAGAGACAGTTTGTAGGTTTTAACTTCACAATTATGCCATAATAAAGTTACTGAATGTGCGCATGTAGCGGTTCTCTGTGGCAGGTGGGTAGGATCCTGACAGGCTGACAGCTCTGCGGGTAATAAGACGGTAGGTATCTGAGCCACCTAGTGATCTCTGTTGTTCTGAGGACCACCGGTCCACCACGGAAACTCTGTGGTCATGCCACCACCATCCACTTTTCTCTTCTTCGTACATAAAGGACGTTCTGCATCCCGTGCTCCGCTATCAGCTTCTCAGCAGTTTCGAAACTCGTGGGCCTCGTCGCCTACAGGGTCTCCTCCCCTCAGGTGTGGCTTCCCTGTGGGGCTTCCTTGGCTGCCTTATGTCTCTCTATGCCTCTGCCTGCTGCAGTGTCTCTCTCCACTTCAGCCTCTTTGTCCTTTATTTAAAAGGGAAATAATAATTTTCTGGTTGACAATAATATATGTCAGTTTTTCTTCCTCTCAAATCTCTGTAATGCATGTCCTTTAAGTTGCCCGATATTCCCAAGTAGGCCATTTCAGGATATCCTTTTGGGAGTACCTCACAGGAACAGGAGTCCTTGCCCCCACAGGGGACGTCCCTCTTGCCTCCACCCATAGGGAGGATGTTGCTGAGCAGGCTCACCTCCCTAGCCTGACACAGGGGGCTCCCCTTTGGGGACACGAGATGAATTCCTTTGATTTGTCACACCACCTAAAATTCAGAAAATTACAAAATACATGGCTCTTTAACACACTTTGCTAAACAGGAAACACTGCCGAAGGGAAACAGACAACAAGAGAAACACCCAAAACAACCAAAACCTAATAAACATAATTTGAATCCCCCATCTAAAGAAACCATTTTAAGACAGCCCTCCATAGAAGGATATGAACCCTGCCAGACCAAAATAACCATTGCACAGAAGGGCACAGATCACTAACATCACTTAATTTGTATATATCCGTGCTGTGTGCTCTCCCATCTGAGCCCTCTGATTAACTATACATCTGTCCTGTGTGCTCTACCATCTGAGCCCTCTGATTGACTTTGCATCTGTGTTGTGTGCTCGTCACCATCCGATTACATTTTTTCGTCCGTGCCGTGTTGTACCTTGCCTACCTGCAACCAATGTAAGACTGTTATCCAGCGGTATGGCCTCCCAACCGCAGTTCTCTCATACCTGCTTTGCTATAATTGCTTGCCAGCCCCTGAGGCGAGGCATTTCTATTCTAAACTTAACACCCTTGCCATTGTCATTTTTTATCTGTTGCATGTGCTTGCCTATATCGCTGATGTAGCCCCTCATCACCTGAGGCGTGGCCTTTCCAGGCTTTAGGTACTCCTACCTGTGTGTCATAATTGCATTCTGGTCCTCCTTTAATGCAGTTTACCTACTTGTTTCTGCACTTGGGTAACTTTTTAACTTGTTTTGTTTTATTGCACCTCTCACCTCCTCCACCTCTATGTTCAGCACTTGCACGTTCCAAATTGTCTCACGACCCAGTCAGAATGTCTTTGTTTGTATTCTTACCCTTACCCCTTCCCGCACTTCCCCTCTTCCACGTCCCCCCTATACTCATGCTTCAGCACTTGCATTTTCTGAATGTTTCAAGACCTCTTAAGATCGTTCATTTTTGCTTTATCCCGTTCCTCTTCCTCCCCTGTCCTGATGCACCATGGAACACAATTTTATGCATAGCGTGCATTATAAATAACCAATAAATAAATATAAAATAAAATAACCCTAAGGAAAACTTTCCAATATCCTACAAACTCCCCCTCAAACACCAAACAGTACAGACACATACCTCTACCGCAGAAGAAACCTAAAACCACCAAAAAATGCACACACTCAGAAACACCCAACAAGACACAACACGTCACAGAAAATGTAACAAATTACACCAGATCATCCCATACAAATTCACAATAAACACAACCTACCCCTTACCAACTAAAAACAAACCCAGCACACAATGACCGGTTTTTCCAAACTGAAGCTAACAACAGAACATCGAAGTACTCTAGCGCTTTCCAACTCTATCCCACTAACTAAAGGCGCCCCCCTCCTTCCTTTTCAGATCCACCAGAGAGCATGGAGAACATGAAAATGGCATCAATATGCAGTAAAAATCATAATGACATCACATACAGATATTCGGCAAATATGGTTATCGCTGGGTATACTGTATCTCAGTCCCAAAACCGCCAAACATGGCAGCTGATTCAATCGTAATAACTTGAACTTGCATCTAAGCTTGAATGGTTGGACATTCATGAGATATTTTGGGGGTTTGCAGAGGGCATATGTCACAGATATTAGGTTGTAGTTGCTTTTACCTTTTTCATTAGCCGAGATGTTTTGGTTGTAATCCCAGTGGTTCACCCTGTTGATAGGTTAGTTCTTTTAGATCTGAAATGATGCTGGTCAGGTCAAGCTACATAATGCTACCAGCACTTTGATATGTTGTGCAAAACCTCTAGTCATAAGGCATGTGGAGGTCTCAAATATCTTAGTTAAGAAATGATTTTAAAGTAATTTGCTATGCACAATCATCTTCAACATGAAGAGTAATCTTTTTACCTTAGCCATAGTACTTAGAGAAATAATGCTTTCAACCTTATAGAGTGGATCCTAACACAATCAGAGAGCCCAACACCGTAGGCCAAAAGACAACTTCTAATCTGTCCAACCATTCCAGGCTGGACACATGGGTGCTTTCTGTGCCATATAGAAGTGAGGGGATTAGGCTCTGTTGGAAGATCTATAATAATCCACCAAGGCTATAGCCTCCATGACGGAAGACAAAATCTCGTATTCTACATGCCTTATTTAGGAATCTTGTACGTCTATATACATGATCATTTAGGTCAAGTTATTGCCAGCAAAAATAACACCCAAATATGGGTATACACTTGATTTTTCAAATTTGATAGCACGCAATGTCCCTTTAGCAGCAACATTGGATCAACCTTTAGTGATTAGCATATATAATTTTCCTTGGGTTGATAGATAACCTGCTGGCCTTTGAATAAGATATGACAGCATCTACGGCTCATTTAATCCCTACACCTGTATTGTCCAATAGGACAATGTTTTCAGCATAACCCATCCAAGTTATGTGCTGACCAGCGATTTTTGGGGGAAAAGCACAGTTAGTGATATTGTCTGGAGAAGATACACCTAATATGGTGGTATTCTTTTATTGTGGTTAAATAGTGGTAGTGTTATCGTGGTAATGCCCTATATAGAGTGATAATGCTCCCCTCGGAGTATACCCTAAAACCTGTATTTCATCCCGGGACCTCACTAAGTGAAAGTTACCCGACTTATTATATTTGGATTTTGACAGTGTCACGTTTTTACCAGCAACTTATCTACGGGACTGGGCTAATGCCTTGATGGCAGATCTGCACAGCTGTAAACATGCTAAATGAAATATTGCACACTCACACACTTTCTAACCACAGAGCCCACAATAGATTAAATGATATAACCCAAAGGCCATAAAGATGTATCAGAACACGTAGTGACTTTCATAATGTGTCTTCATCATGACAAATAAACTTACCAATCATGCAATGCAACATTTACATGGACACATTTCTCAGTGCGAAAGTGGAGAAGCAAGAAGAAGGAAATTTAAAACCCCGACCTTGAATCATTGGACTTAGCAGAAGTTATGCTTAATAAAAAAAAACCCTTGTAGTTTTAAAACTGCATTCACTTTCGACATTGAAACATTACATATGGAATGAGTGCCCCCTTGCTAACTAACCCGCATCCATCCAGGCATGCCCTCACTTATCGACTGGTATATTCACCTTGATCCTTGCTCTGCCATCTCTATAACACCCCTGTATGTTGGTTTGGCAGCCAAAATCCGGGTCACGACCTCTGCACACTGTCAGCCCACAGGAATGACACAAATTCTATGCCAGGATAGCTTTTCCCCAGTCTCCTGCCGCATCCAAGGAAGTTTCTGAAGTTCTGCTCTGACAGTCTGACTACACCCACTGCCTCCCTTGCTTTTAAATGCTAACCCTGTCAATCAACATGTCCTGCCTCCCTTTCTGACGTGCACCCATCATCCGAGCTGCCTCAGTAATTTTCACTTCAACACAATAGCCTTGCAGACATAACTGCAACAACTGCTTCCTGCAAATACAATGGTACATATTTCAGCCTTGCAGTTTGTGCCATACTGAAAGAAATGACACAGCACGTTTTAACTGTGTTGTAGAAAAGCACCCACATTCAGTTCATCTCATCTGAGTCCATTTTGCACTGATTTGTTAATAACAGGTTACCAGTTATGGTGCAGGGGTTGTTAATTGATTAGTTCATGGTAGCATTTATGTACATAGTGCAAACCAGACAGATGATCTGTTGCCATGAACTAGACCATTTTAAAATGAATGCCATTGCCCAGAATGTGTGCCTTTCATTTGTAATGTGCACCAGCCATTCATGATGTCTATATTCCCCACATGAACCCCCTGCCACTATTTACTGCCTCCTCTGAGTCATTGCTCAGTGTGCCTACAGCACACACCTGAGTTAAAGCCAGTGGCATGTTTGCTATGTAGAGGTTAAAAAGTAGATGTGTGAGAACTCACCCTTGCTTCCAACCTACATTAGTTGCTATAGACTTTTAGAGCTATCAAGACAATTGTGCACAGTGGTATTATTATAATACAAGTATACGAATTTGAGTAATCCCAACAGAATTCCCCAATTGACTCATTTGTTCTAAAGACAAGATCTGTCAAAGGGTAGACTGTAGTCCACAAAGGTAACATATAGTGGAGGGTAAATCCCAGCAACAGACCTACTGATTAAGGACTTCCATGTGTATATATTGTGGCTGGTACAACAGCCTTTACGAATGCCTGTCTGCAATAAGTTCAAATGCTTATTATTGTTAGCCCAGTGATAAAATTCCTCGTGGATCATAGATGGCAGTACTTTGCCCAGAATGTCTTGCATCACAAGCAAACCAATAATTATCAAGCTCCAGTTCATCTCCTTTTTTGCACACCGGAATTAGAATTAATTTATTCCAGTAGGCGGGCACCACTCCATCTGCTAAGTCTTTATAAAACAATGTGTGCAATAAGGGCCTGCAAACCTTCTGCTTAGCATTAAGCACGGTGTTGGATAGGCCAAGGGCTCTGTAATTCTTCAATTTCTCTATATAATATTCTATTTTTACTTCAGATAAGTCCAAGCCAAATTATTTAACGTAGTCCAATCTAATATGTCTCCAGAGCTCTGGTTCCCTCCAGGCTGGACTATTGTAACAGCCTCTACCTCAATCTGCCCTCTCCTCCCTCTAGCCAACTAATCCAGAACAGGATTGCAAGATTTATCCTTAGCTTCAAGCTCAGGCACCGCATCTCTCCAGCCCTAAAATCTATCCGTTGCCTCCAACGTTCAAATTCAAGATCCTCTGCATCATCCACAAGGCTTTCTGGGGCCTGGGACCACGCTATATCCAACTTCCCCTCCCTAAATACCTCCCTTCGAGAGTCCTTTGTTCCTCTAGCTCTAATTCTCTGCAGGTTAAACATTTCTCCAATCAGATAATGGGAGGTAGATCCCTTTCCTTGGCAGGAGCCCACTCTGGAATGGCTTCCCTGCCCCTCTAACACTTGAGCCGGATCTACTTAAGTTCCGGAAACTCCTCAAGACTTTTCTCTTCTCCTCCTCCTTCCCTCTCCCCTTCCCTGGTAACGCCCCCCTGCTGCTACGACTGGTTGCCTGGTCTCTTCTGGTTCCTACAGGGGCCAGGTCCGCCTCCTACCAGTCCTCTACAGTACCCCATTACCAGCACTTGCCTTTGGGCACCTTCACCAGACTAGCCTACTGAGGCTGGCCCACCCCTGCTCCCCGCCGGTATGCGGTGTTAATAACGAAAAATAAATAACAAATGACATTTATTATGAAACATAAATAATGAAAAATACTGAATGTTTAAAAGAAAATATATGTGGGGGTGGGGTAAAGGGTAAATCTTGTCAGGAGGGGTTTGCGGTGGGTTTGTAGCAAGGGGAAACACTGGTTTGGGGGGGACCCCCCAAAAAAAGAAAAATAAATGGGTCATTTTTGTTATACATTAATTAGTTATTTAGTTAGTCGTTTATGAGACATGGCACCCTCCCTGCCATTGCCCTTACCCCTGTCTCTCTTCACACTTGCCCTCCATGGGCTCCCTAGCACTTACCCTGCCTCAGCCCTGCCCCCCCCGGCACTTGTTTATTGCACTTGCACAATCCGAATGTCACAAGGCCTAGTAGGACTGCTTCTTGTTGTTTATCCTTCCCTGCTCCCCTTACCCCTTTGTCTTTTGGTGCCTCTAAACACTTTCTGCTGCATAGGCACCATACAAATGTCCAAAAAATAAATAAAATAAATAATATCAGATTGTTCCCAAGTGCTATAGTAAAAAAGACTGCGTTAAAAAAGATAGACGGCTTATTTCATCAATTGGGTTAATTTGAGAGTTGTTAAGATTATTACTATGTTTATTTACTACTTAGCAACATTTACGGCTGTCATTGTGTGCTAAGGTATAGTTCATGATCTTCCAGCTAACTTCTTACTGCTTTGAAAATGATTGGGTGAAGGGATGGAATTGATCAATTAAGAATGTTGCATGCAGAAGATGATTCATGCCATGAAAGCTAAAAACTCTAGAAATATATGGGGCCTCATTACGACCCAGGCGCTAATGGGTTAACAGCGCCGTAAAAGGGTGCGGCGCCATTAACCTATTAGCGCCTAATTACGAGGTCCCTTTGCGGGACCCGACCTTAACGGCTGGTGTAGACCAGCCGCTAAAGTAGGGACCCGCAAAGGGACCTTGGTGCCAATTACGGTGCCGCAATTTGCAGCACCGTACTTAGCGCCTTCCCCATTCCCATTGAGCTCTATGGGGCAAAAATGGGAATGGGGAAGGGCCATGGAGGAAGGGGGAATTACCGCCCCACCAACCTTGTAATGGGGTGGTAATTCCCCCTTTCTCCATGGCGGAGTCGGTAACTTACCGGCATGGATCATGGTGCTAATAGCACCATGTTCTTCCGCCAGGGTCGTAATGAGGCCCACAGTCCTTATTAGGACAGGCAAAGGGAAATAGTGGTAAGAATTTACTAAACCCAATTGATGAGGACAGCTGGCTTAGACAAAACAACATATCAGCAAGTTGAGCCAGATGGACTGTATTTAGACCCTTATACTTATTGGGACGGGAATGATCCCATCTGACCCCCCTGGGCGCTTTTGGGTGAGGCGAGTCCCAATAGGAGACCTGTGATGTGCCACGGGCCAGGGGGTGTACTAAGGGGCCCTGCATGGTCATAATATTACGTGAATTTTAGTTGTTTAGACTTTGTGCGTGCATATAAACAGCCATTTTGTAGCTATGGCAGAAGCACAGGCCTGCATGGCAGTGCATTAGACACTGGACGCAAACCTGATGTAGAAATCTGAATAGGCCCAAGCGCTGATGAGAGACCTGCACTGCTAATGTCCACAAAAACCATCCTCTGTTCTAAAACTGTTGCCAATATGTTTATGCCGAGAAAGAATGTATCCTGCAAGGCCATGAGACAGTGCTAGGCGTCTTGCAGCACGTGTTACACAAACAGGCCAGAGCAAGCCTCTGACCCCCACCCAACCAACTACGAGGTATAGCCCCTACAACTGTCTGAGTCCCAAGACCCCTGAATTCTGAGATACCAGCTGACCCCAGGCCACCGACCATAAACCAAATCAACCATAAAAGATCTAAGAGAATGGTCACCCTATCTTTATTTTATAATGACATGATTTGTAATGCGAGGTAAAGGGAGGGATAAATTATAGTTCAGAAGTGAGGGTGGAAGCCTTGGAAGCCAGAAGACGTGACCAGGATGAGTGCAATGTGTGCGGTTCAGAGTGACCTTGAGACTCCCCCCCACCAGCCTATGATCATGCCAGGTGCCCTGTACAATGATAGAGTAGCACTGTTAGTCTAACGTAGCTAATTGTCTGGTCCCTTGAGACGATGATGGAAGGCAGATAGACAGGGCTGGGACCAATGGCCTGGCATCCCCTATGGAGTAGGCCGACCATGTATAGGGTCGCACCAATCAACCACGGAGGTTTTTAAGTATATGAATGACGCTGCGTCCCCTTTTAAGCTTCTGCTTGCACCCTTTTTGCTCAGAACGTTCCTGGGCAACATAGTTCTTTGCTGGCACACTTATTTTCTGTATAATTAAAACATGTTATCCTTGCAAGAATCTCTTTGACTTTTTTCCCTAGCAGGTTGTATTTTTTCTGGTGTGAGCGCTAAAGGGCGTGCCTTCAATTTGTGACCCCAACGTGATCCCAGTGCCCCCGTACCTGCAGAGGTGTCCCGTGCCCATCTACAGCGACCAGTGCCAAAAAACGCATATTCCCCAGTGGCCTTACAGGAGCCGTCTTTGCAGATTTCCGGTCTGCTCTTTGGGATGGGGCGCGGCTCTTAGGAGCGTGCAGGCCAGTGTTATTGGGGACCCGGTGACGGAGGAGTTCTGGTGAACACGCACACGTGAGTATAGCCTTGCCAGTGATAACAAGTAGGGGACAGGTGTTTCGGAGAGTGTGAATAGTGTAAATGCGTGGACAGTAACATTCTTGGTGTGCTGTGGGTTTGGTTTGTCTTATTTTTTGGTATTATTCATTTTTTTAAGGAGAATATTAAGGAAAGAAACATGGAATGGTAGTGAGCCTTCCCAAGAGTGGGGAGAAGGTGGTAGCACAGACATTGTGTAACAGAGGAAAAAAGGAAATAAATAGGAGCGCTGCATAATTAGTGGCCTCAGAAATAGAAGTCGTTCTTATTTTAGCTTGTTTTGTTTGTGTCTTTATTGTGTAGGGTGGAGGGCCGCATAGGGGCGTTTTTTGAAATTATTGGTGTGAGTCGAGTGTGTGAAGTGTGAGGAGAAGGGGGAATCGTTTTTTTTATTTTTTTGATGGGAGTGAAGGGATGATGGACTGACTTTTTGGAAGGACAGCAGCAGCGTGCATGTTAACAGAGGCATAGAGACAGTGAGATGTGTGGACCATCACAATGGGAGGATAGACACCCATAGAGTATATGTATAAAGCCCTGCCACTGTATCAGGACAGAATTGAGAAGTACCATAAGCAGTGGGTGACGGAGACAAGAGGAGGGGGGATGCCCTGCTCATGGCCAGAGCAGGGATCCCATAGCAAGGTAATGTTAGAACATATGTCTATATTTCTAACAGCTAAGTAGAAGAGGAAACAGTTACAAAAGAGGAAAGAGATATAAGATCTATGGAAGATGTTTGAAGATACAGATGATTTTGGGGGAGGAAAAGCACAATGTGATAGCACTGATGATTGTACAGGACAGGAGAGCAGGGCACCAGCAGAGCGCAGATGAATATATCCATTGGCAGCTTGGCCTGCGGTAGGTTACACCAATCTGACCTATGTGACCACTGCAGCAACAGCCCCACCACCCCCATATGCATCCCCTCCGTAGGTCCCAGCTCATTCTGATGCCAATAAAAGAGACCTAAAAGTGGCACTGGCAGCAACATGAATAGAATTGAATAGATTACAGGCAACACATGCTGAAGAAAAGCCTGATAAGCCAGCAGAGCAAACATCTAACGTATGGAAAGCAGGAGACTTTTTGTTCAGGGTAGATAACACAGCTATTAAAAGCGTGCATATAGAGAAGGAAGGGGATGAGAGGGAGGGGTACGAGAATTTTGGATCCCGTCGAGGATGGGTGGACCACATTTGATGTGTACGAAGATTATGAGGATGAGGAAGATGAACAAGCACCTGAGCAAACACCTCGGGTGGAGAGTTTGTGGGTGGGCAGGTGAAGGCACAGGTTTGGCTGGATGGCAGTGTCAAGAAAGAGAGGAAGTGGGAAAGGACAGATGGAGGTAAGACGGACAAGGATGTAGAGGCCCCTTATTCATAAGGGCACTGGCAGACCGCACTAGGTGTCATGGCCACAGATGGATAAAAACAATATGATAAAGGCACTCCCGCCCCTCACTGCGGGTGTGGGAAAGTGGAACTACACATTTGAAAAGCAAACTGACGGAGCACCCCTGGCGGTCTGCGACATAAAAAGCTTATTGGTAGCGACCATTGGAGACCAAGCTGGGGATGTGTGGGCGAAAGCAGGATACCCGGGAGTGACTTTGGGGAATGATGCACATGATCGAGCAGTGTTTCACAAGATTCAAGCAAAAGTATGGGATGCGCTACAACAGGCATTCCCTGGCACACCCACGCTACAGTCTATCATGCAATGTACTATGGGCAATGAGGAAGACCCCTCTCAGTTCATTCTTAAGGTTCAGGAGATGCGGAGAGTAGAGATAGGTAACTCAGGGGACCAATCAATGCAGTTTTTCTACTTTATCATTAAAAAGGGCCTACCCAAAGAGATGCAAAAGACACTTGACAAAATGTTAGGTATTGAAGCAAAGGGTGGGTCAAAATCCAAAGCATAATAGTACACCATTGTACAAGAATAAACGTGTGTGACAAGGAAACAGCTCAGAGGTGGCTGGCAGAAAAAGCAAAACTAGTACAAAATAAATTAGCTAAGGCCACTGTGGAGGCATCAGCATCGACGCCAGTACACACAGAAGTGGCAGGAAGCACCCAAAACTTTGCAAATGCTAGAATAGTTGTGGTGTGGTCGGAAAGAGGACAAGGACAGTGGGACGGGAATACACAGTACCCTGGCCCACAGTGGCAACAAGGAGGACAGCAACGAGGAAGAGATGGGTTCCGAGGATCGAGGGGAGGGGGATTTGGAGGGATCGGACCCAGAGGGGGAGGAATGGGGCCTTCACAATGTTGGAACTGTGGGAAGTGGGGGCATTTTTCAAGGGAGGGTAGGAGCAGACAGAGGATGGAGTTCCGTTACAGCCAACAGATTTATGGTCCACCACCCCAGGAGCCCCCACAAGGGACAATGCCCAGGATGACCTCCATAACAGACGAAATACATCAGGCTTACACACAGTTGCCACTGCAGACCCCAGGCCCACCCTTGCACCAGCAACAACAGCAAGCAATGCAACAATATACACCCCAGAACACTTTTCAACAGGCAGGTGGCACAAACCCATTTAATGGAGCACCAAACGGTACGGTCACCTCGTTTTAAGGTGCAGCTGTGGTGAGGGAAACCCCTTCTCATTTCCTGGGACAAATGCATATCCTGACTAGGACAGCCCACAGAGAACATTTCTGTGTCTGATCCTGTCAATGACGCTTAACCCCGAAGAGGAACCCTTGGAGGGACAGAGGTAAGAAATAAACAATTCATTCTTATGGTTTATTCCGGCCTTGAGAAAGCATGCATTAGTGAGGGAAACTGCCCATTATTGAGCCAAACTCTCAACAGGCAGGTCTTCTCTGGGGCTATTTCTATGGTTCCTTATATTAAAGATTTGGATGTAAAGGTGGAAGGGAAGGTGGTGCGTGATCCTTTATTGGATTCAGAGACTTCTCCTGTCAACCTGCTGGGCAGGGACCTGCTCAGTAAGTTGAACATGACAATCTCATTCACTGGTTAGGGTATTGTTTGCGCCACACCAGGAATGTGCGCTATGAGAGCGATGGTAATAATATACGCAATTGCAGTAGAGGTGATGGTCCGAGGGATACCTGTAGACCCAGACATGTTTATCTACGGAATGACAGTGCATGTGGAGGCAGTGCCACAAATTGCCAAGGGCTGTTGGAGAGTGCGAACAGATTTCAGTTGTGACCCTGTGGTGTCCCCAGAATTGTTGGCAGGTACAATCTTGTCCCTAAATCTACAAGGGTTAAGGGTATCTGCAAAAAAGAGTGGTTGTGCTAGGAACAGAGAGGCACAGTGAGAGTGGTGTACAGTGCGTTGCATCGATCCAACCGTACCCCTTAAGGGGGTAACAGATTCAGAACTTTTTGAAAACATTGACAGTGATGGAGAAATAATCTTAGAGATTTGTATCTCCTGTGAGATCATGGTGCAATACAGAATGGTGCAGTGCCCCCTTATGGCCATTGTGGCATTGACCCCTTTCATTGAGGCAGACAGAGTATGTACCTGCACAGTTGTGGACCACCAACCCACATGACATTGGGCTTTTAAAAGAAGTGACCCCAGTACACATTACACTAGAGACAGGAGCAGTACTACCCCCGGTGAAACAGGACCCACTAGAGGAGGGAATAAAAGACATGATACAGGCCCTGCTCAACCAAGGGAAAATAGTGCCATCCACATCACTGTGCAACACAGCGATCTACCCTGTCAAAAAGCCAACAGGGGGCAATTGGAGAATGATCCAGGATTTACGCCCCCTAAAGGATGTGGTTAGAAAGAGTTTCTAGTGGTTCCAAACCTGGCCACCATTTTGTGCAGTATCTCCAACAAAGCGACCCACTTCACAGTAGACGACCTGAAAACACCT